>NC_090948.1:23508790-23837580 GCF_040807025.1 Struthio camelus | reverse complement strand
CTCTAGGCCCAAGTTTGGAGGAGAACAGTAACTAAGCTTTGGCCTTTGTCCGGAACTGGCAGAAAAGCAAATTTGATCTCTGGTCAATTTTATCTTTTTAGAGCACAAAAGCTCAGCCACCGTTTGCTGTCTTCATGACAGGCCCAAAGGGAGGGAGCCAATCTACTTTATGCCTAGCTTATCCACTGGGAAGCCAAGATGGTTTAAGAGAGCTTGAAAGGGGGATCCAAACTGCAACATATGCAGGTTCTTAAATGGTACCGGAATCATCTCTTGTGACCTGGTTACCTGAGAATGCCATCTTCAGCACAATCCACAAATCATGTTTTTCCAGGGGGACTGTTTTGCCCCAGATCATAACTTCTAAAATTTGTTTTTACGGTGATAAATTTGTCATCATAGTTATTCCCCTTCTTATCCTGGCATAAAGTCCCTTTATATAGACATCACCAGACACATTAGAAGACTGCACTGCTTCATTTAAGCTTCGTAAGAGTAACACTTAATATTGATCACCCCTAACCCAAGAGGCACCTGCAATACTGCTATCCCACCAAGGCTGACAAGGAACACTATAACCTCGAGTGTGGCAGGCAGTTTTGTCATAAATGGAAGCTCTCCATAGCTCTCTCGAGAACTCTCAGAAAGGAGTACCATACATGCCTCTGGAGTGTAGAAAAGTTCAGACACAATGAAAACTATGTAGACTGGACTCCTCTAGTCTCCAGCTGTTACCACTTCTGCACTAATAATTCCTCTGGGCTTCTTAGGAGATGAGAGAGGAGTCTGATCACTTTTGGACAGGTTGGGTCACTTTTAAGGCCATTAGTGCAATTCTACAACTAACCTTTGCCCTTCCTCCATATGTCACTAACTGATCTACTTCCAGTACGGCTCTGACTTCAGGTTGAACACTAGACAATAGGTATTGAAAGATGACTGTATTTTGGTTCCAGCATGACTGAAAGATTACTCTGAAGGAAAAGATACTTTTCTCTTGATTGGGGTCAACAAATCGCAGGGCACAACATTTACAGGCAGAACTTTAGAGTTATTTAGTTTTACTTTCCATTTGCGTTCAAAATCTGGTACCTAAGACGTCATCCAAATTCAGAAGTTCTCTGTGAATCACTGGTAATCTCTCCCGACTTAGTGACCTACTCAGAAGGCACAGGAAAACTGGCTTGCAGAACTTTCTAACTTAGAGATTAGTGGAATTTACGTTAGTTTTCTATTTCAGCATTAAAACAAGGATGAACAAGACCACACATCTCCATTCTCCAACCCCTGACTAGGAGAAGCAACCTTACCTTCTGAAATAGCCTTCTTGACAGCTGCAAGGTAAGCATCAGGCTCATCATCATACGTGACTTCTTGCCACTGAGACCAGTCCTTGAAAAAGGTCAAATAGTCATCACAGTCTGTAACACCACAGAACAACTTGACTACTTTGTGTGGGGGCCACAAAGCTTCCTGAAGGCTCTGCAGGACAGGAGGAAGATAAAAATTCTGCACCAGTTCAGCAGAGAGCAAAACGATGATGCTCCGACTTCTTCCAAACAGATCCAGCTCCTGGCGGGAAATTGCAGACTCACTTTCTACCTGGTAGCTCCGAATCCGATGCTTTCGTATGTGCTGAGTAGAGAGGAAGAGATTCTGGAGGTACTGACACCATTCAGTGGCATCACTTGCATACACAATCAGCACATCATATCCTCCAGAGGTTCCTGTGCAGGTGCAAGATGACCATAAGGAAGAGGATTAAACCCACAGTAAGAAATGATCATCAGTTTTACAGCAAAAAAGCCAGAGGGCTGTCTTTACAATTCATGTAAGAAGCTCCAAAGCACTCTAAGAGAACAGCAGGTATGGACAAAGCGAGCGGGTGTTCACAGCCACAGAGCAATTCTAAGGGTGGCTGAACTTCTACTTGTGTTTCCCCTACTAAAATTTAAGTAGTTTTTTTCATTCTCAAAAACCTTCCTTGAAAAAGGGGATTTCCTACATAGTTTTAAGCGAAACAAACCATTCGTGGAAATTTTCAGATTTAAAGCATCTCAATAGGAGGAAAAAAACAAAACAAAAAAAAAACCTCAACCCCCCCGAACAAACGTAGCTTGAAAAGGACAGTTCACCTTCAGGTAAGAGATGGATTCATTTTAGGCAACTGCAGGGGCTCTGCAATACAACTCTAGACCATTACATGCTGAAGTAGAGCGCACACTGAATACAGCACACCTAAAAGAAGAACAGTCTTTACTTAAATGAGGTCTCACAACGCTTACAGGAAGTCACTATGGCCTCCATGGGGCTAGACATTTGCCGTCATTGCAACAGAAAGCAAACTGCCCAGAAAGTACGTGTGCAAATGAAGGGTACACCAGCCCCAGTGTTTGCAGCACATCAATCCTGTCATTCAGGCTTCAGACATTTTCCTTTGAGAGCCTGTACTGGATCCCTCTCCCAGGACTGTCATACAAAGGTTTCCTGACCACAGTTAGGCATGATAAAACCTCTTTTCAGAGGGAAGGAACTAACACAACAGTGGCAGTCATAACGAAGCCTGAAACGTGCTGGCCAGAGTCGACTTATTCCAGAATTCTCTAGAGACAGCTCCTAACTACTCCTTCCTACGCATTTGTTCTACGGAATGAAAGCCATTTTAAAACTGTTTCCAGCTTGCCAAGAAAACCACATGTGGATTGAACCCCTATGATATGATGCAGTGCTAATCCCACAAATCTCAAAAAAAAAAAAAGGTTAAGTCTGAATTTATTTTTCTCATTCAACTGTGAAGAAGTTTACCCGAATTTGAGGATCATGTCTGTAGTCCCATGATAAATTTCAGTGCTGAGCATTTCAAAAGTTATTAGTAAACTGCCTTTCTTCTAACCCCACCTTGACTCTTAAAGTGACAACATTTCCAACCCATCTCCATCCAGAAGCAAGCAAACACAGGTTTTTCTAATTAAAGTAGAAGGCATTGCCTAAAATTTTGCATATCAGAAAGAGCATCTGCAAAGAGTGAACTTACCAAGACTGGAGATGACACTTATGCAGTCACCTTATTACAATTAAATCAAAATTGAACAACCTCCAAAGACTCCATTCTGCCACCCGACCCATAGCCTTTATTATAGTTGTAAGAAGGACTGAAATGTGGCGTAGGCAAATGCTAGAGCACCCAGCTCCAAACCATACAATTACAAACTTTTCTTTAAATTGCAGTGAAGTAGAAGCGGTGCACTTGAAAAGTAAAGCTTGGAGATGTGATCTATGCCCACCCAATAGCGTTACAGTTACCTGCATACATAGAAAGGCTCTAGCATGGAAAGAATGATGTCCAAGATATACAGAATACACAGGCAGTTCAGGAGGCCACAATAGCTGCATGTTTCTATGTGAATACAGTTCACAAACCCCAAGCTGAAGCTTGTAGGAGAAAACATTCTCAGTGGAGGGGATCCAGTAAACTCATAAAATGGGCAAGCAGACCCAAAGCCGGGGAGCTTTGAGGGAAGAGAGCAGAACTGCTCTGAAAAAAAGATGGTTTTCACCCCAGTGAGAACACCACTATTGCCAAAATATCACCTTCTGGCTCAACACCACCTCACAAAGAAGGCATAACTGCACAACCAGAAACAGGAAAATCAGACAGAATTAAGCAGGACAGTTGTTTTTATTCTAAAAAGGGAGAGAGAAGAACCAGAGACTTCAGGAAGCCCCTTAGCAACTTCTGCTTCCAGTGCCAGCTGGTGACATTCATGCAGTACAGTGGGAAGGGGCAGCACAGCCAGGTACAGAGAATGAAGTAAACCAGCTGAGCCCACCCTGGTCAGATGGGGAGACCTGCTGCTGTCCCTGGAGGCAATGAGGGGAGGAATCCAAGGCACAGAGCCAGTGGTGGTGGGACTTTCAGCTTCCCCAAACTCAACATCATGCAGAGGGGAGATGGTGCAGCTAGTTTCTAGCCCTGCTTTCACTCTCTCTAAGAAGCCTGGCCTCCAGACTTTGGAGAAAGTCGTAGTGGCCTCCAGATCATTGTAACATTCTGTAAAATGGAACACTTGATCATAACATGCAAGTATAAGAAGAGCACAACTTTGGCAACTAAGCTATCAGCAAACAGACCCGTTCACCGGTCTTTCAACAAAAAGGAGAAGCTATGCTTGGGGGGTAGAGGAGGAGAGCAGGATTGGAGAACCACTGATTTGAAATATGCATTGCGCTGTGGGGGCACTAAGAAGCCAGAAGCCTCCCTTCTCTGATATGGGTGCAAAAGATGCAAACTTTACAGACCATGCTCCCTGTCAGCATTTATATCCCCAGAGACAACACAACCCAGAGCAGTGTAATGTCTGTACGCAGTAGGAACAAGCTTTGCCTAGTATTTAGGAAAGGCATCAATTTCCTTATGTACCACTGCTCTACTGGCACCACCATTCCCCTTAACAGAACCGTTCCAGCTTTTCACAGGCTCCCTTACCTGCAGGTCTGTAGTCTTTTACAATACCAGGATAAGCGGAGGAGCAGCTTCTTTAAAAGGAGAACCAAATAACAAAATTACTGACTCCGCTCTTAGAGCCATGGACATTCTCTAGGGTCATAAGCAAATACACTGGAAGTGGGTCTTGAAGAGTTTAGTAAGCTTAAGTCAGCAGATGAGATTGTTTTGAAGAAAATAAACATCTAGAAATATTTTCAATTGCAACATCCCCTTTTAAAAGAAGGATGGCACAGGACTTGCTTTCCTGGATCATGCCATTATTTGCCTAGTCAAATACTTCACTTTGCAACACCAATTACTCCCTAATCCCCAGGGAAACAAATAGAGAATACAGAATGTTTGGGAGAAGAGTTTTTCCCCTCAACTCTTCACGCATCAGTTACAGTAAAAACTTACAGAGCATACTTCAAAGCACAAATTAAACTCTGCAATTGTACAAATTAAACTGTGCAATTGTACATATATAAGGAAATCCCTTGGCAAACACCTAGCACTTTATTCCTATTAAGCCCTGACATCAGTTGTATGCTTTGACAATGCATTCCACAGGCTGGTTTTGGAAAAAGAAAAACAAAAAGAAGAAAGCCTTCACTTTACAGCAAGAAAGACTTTGAACAGTACGTATGGCAGTAGGATGAGAAAAGAAGATGTGGGCAGCTAACCCTTTCAAAAGTAATTACCAAGTGAAAAGTAATTTAAATTTTAACAATATTTTGTTGCTGCATTCCTAAGCTTTCGGATTCCTTTCAAGCTGTAACAGTCCATTTCAATGCTTAGCAGCAAACTCCACTATACAGCAATAGTATAAAATTGATGAGATTACAAGCTAGTGCTGTAGAAATGCCTAAGTCCTCTAATTAAGGCTGGAGTCCCAAAGATTAAATAGCATGGAGACAGAACAAAAGATAAAGCTTTTCTTAGTTTATAAACTGCAAATGGAATAGGAGGGGGATAAAGTAATTTGGTCAAAAACAAAGAAGGTCCATGCAAGACCAAGAAGAGAATAAAAGTGTCCAAAAGTGATAAATTATATCATGCATTTATAGTCCCTCTCTGAGAAAGAAACAAAATAGACTCATCTTTGGGCAGCGTTTTGCAGTAGTGAAATCACAATCTTTGAGTGCAGAGTAAACATGGGATAGCAGTTTACAGCTATATTGTGCAATTCTAATTACCTAGAGCCACTAAAACAGCTAAAGAATACTATAGGAAGTTGGTATATCAGCTTGGTAACATTACATCCTGACCACTTAACACTTCCCAAATTTGCATCAGATATCATCTGCTGTTATTACCTACTAGGCCACTTTACAGGCCAAAAGGCTTGACCTTTTTCAATTTAAAGATCACTAATAGTTTTGCATTGTTCTTGTAGGTCCCACAAAAATTCAAGCCCTTTAACAATCAATTCACTTTTCTGTGTCACCTTTCACATCCCCTTCCTCAGCAGACCATGATTTCTAAAGGTCCACAGACCAACTACAGGTTAAAAATAAACCTGAGAGATAAATGCTTTACTCCAACTTAGATGATCACATACACTGGCAAGCAAATCAATTTTTATCTGCTAGATCAAATCCAACACAAATTCTCACTAAACAAAAAAAGGCCAGTGGCCTGTTATAGCATTATCATACAAGTGGTGCATGGAAGATACAAGAATATGCTAATTCCCAAAATATCAATCCTTGATAGAGGGGGATCCAAATTCTAATCAAAGACAACTCCCTATAATATAAGGGAAGCTCAGCCCACTCCTAACAATCAAATTCTTAAATGAGTGAGAGCTTCCAGGAGGTGTTAAAAGCTGCTAGTGAGCCATTAACAGAAGTCCTCAGCATCTTTCAAATATTTTAGTGTCTAAAGTTGGTGTATTCAAGTGATGTATGATGAAATGAATGCATTCTTTGCCTACCTAGAATGCATAACAAAGTAACAGAGATCATATGCAGTAATTATTAACATGCTAGCAAGACCTCTCAGTTTGAGTGGAATAGAAAACCTTGACTTTAAATAAAGTGCTGCAAACAAGCAAGAGGAAATAATAGAACCAAACTAGATAAAAATTTTGTGAACAAAACTTCAGTGATAGGAATGTGAGATTTGCATTCACAATATGTGCATCTAAAGTTGTTCTATTTATAAGAGTTTCATTAAAACTATTTTCTGTTTATAAGGAGAAAGGTAGTTTTGGTATCTGTCCACAAGCCTCCTGAGGGGGTTCATTTAGGTTATTTTTACATCACAAGGAGATATGCGTCAGTGAAACACTAACGTTACTTCACACCCTGAGGTGGCACGTTTTTCCTTTTTTAGGTAAAACACATACACTTCCCTGCAAGGAGGGGAACTTGAAAATTGGGCAAACTTACACAATATAGGTTAAACTTCACTCCCTCTTGAGTTTGCAGCTGTATTCTAACCAGTTTTACCTGCACATTCAGTAACTAAAAGATTGTCATTGATAGCAACCTAGGACAGATTGTTTGTGAAACTGTGCCACTGTGGCAGGGGGCAGCAGGCCATACCCCAAACGGCAGTAGGCAAACGTTGGGGGACAGAGTAGTATTTAGGAAAAACTGAGTTCTCTTCAAAACATCCTAGAACACCTAGGTGGCAAGGACTCAGCAGGGACAGATTACTCTGCGTATCGTCCCTTAGGGCTAGCTGAGCTGCCAAACTGAAGCATACCCAGGAAACTGGCGAACTGCGCCAGGACAACACCTGAGCACAGGTCGAGCGGCACAAGAAGGGGTGGATACTGCAGGTACTCAGCCAAAGCTGTAGCCAGGCTACGAACACAGAAGCACAGCTGCTCTGCAGAGCTTTGCTAGCCTCACAGGGCTCCCCTAAACCCAGGGAGGGGATCCTCCTTCCTCTTTCACAGAAGTAGATCAGCATCAGAGCAGAGCTATGAAACCAGCTCTGCCCTGTGCACCACAATGCGGGGCAAACTTTACCTGCAGAGCAGGCCGGGAGCATGCTTCACTGTCGCCACCGAGCCTCCCGGCTTTTATCAGCAGCAATATCAATTAAAGCGCTGTGATGCCAGGTGACAACCCAGAAACACAGCTGATGGGAAAGCCATGGTGCCGGGGCTGACCTGCGCTCCTCGGGCAAGCGGCCGGGGCCTGCGTGCCCACGGCGGAGGAGGGACCGGGGGGCAGCGCCCCGGCCCGCAGACCCTCTCCCCGACGCAGCACGGCCAGGCAGAGACACTGCCGCTGCTTCCCCCGGTGATCGAGGCGCGAACGCGCTGCCCCCGCCAGGCACCGACGCGCACACACGCGGCCGCGGCACCTACCGGGGGCCGTCATGGTCCGGAGCGGCAGGAAGGGGCTGCAGCCCCGTCCCTCACATTGCCGGCGCGGGCGGCAGCGGGCAGCAGAGCGGACTTTCCTCTCGTGGCCACTTCCTCGGCCCGGCCGGGGACTCTGTCCGTCCCTCCGCCCGCTCGCGGCGCCGGCCCCGCCTCCCGTCCCGGGCCACCCCCGGGCCCCGGCGGCTGCCCCGACGCCGCCCGGCCGAGGCGGGCGCTCGGCAGCCGGCGATGCCACCTGCAGAGCCGGCCCCGAGCTGCGCCCGCTCCCACGGCGGCACCAGCCCTTCCGCTTCGGCATAAGGACGCCCGAGTTCAGCTCTCTTCAAACGCGGCGAACTGCCTTCAGGCTACCTGGCGCGATTTTCCTGCTCAAATTAACGGAGTTAAATTTCTCACTCTCTTCTACAGAGTAAAGCCCAAACAGACGAGCCTCAACCCTCCTTATCCTTTCCTGCTCTGCCTAACGCTGCACAATGACCTGAAACTTTTACACTTCCCAGTTTTGCTTTCCAGTACTTTAAAAACTCAGGCACTGACCTGCTGTAGGGCTCAGCTTTCAAAGCAAGCAGTTAGAAGGCTCCCCCATATCTTTTGGAGGACCACCTTGAATTGCTGCAGCTCCTGTTCACTTTCAGCCAAAGCCACTTTAGCTCTGCAGGGCAGATCCCTAGTTGGAGGGGTGGGAAGGCAGGGGCAAAAAAGACTGTTACAGAGAAAAAAGAGCAGGTGAAAAAGAGAAGTTATAAGGGCAGGAAAGATATGGAAGTCAAATCATAAAGTTGAGCCAGGAAAAGGGGAAAACAGAAAAGGGGACCACAGGAGGGAGAACAAGGGATGAACACCTCTTGGTACTCTATGGTACCCGTGGTAACAAGTACCTTGATACAAGGTATCCTGCACTGTATCCATGCTGCCAGGAGACAGGACCTTGTTTTGTTTAGTATCATCTTGTGAGCATGAAAGCAATATGGATTGAAAAAAATGGGAACAGGAATATTTTGGCAGCCAAAGGGAAATATAAGGTCTACACTTTTCAGGCAAAGTTTTCCCTTCTCCAACATCCTCTTGAAAGGATGTGAAACGAGACGGGGATTTGTGCAAAGGTGAGATTGCCAAGGCTTATGGGCAGAGTAAAGCAAGAAGTCAGCATGGAGCAAGCTTGTTTCTGTGCTCCATTGCCACAACTACTGTACTTCACTACAGTAGCGATTTGATTCTGAAAGTGCCTGCACTGATCTATCAATAGAAAGAAGTTGGATCATATTGGGATGAGGTACAGAAGGAGGATGCTAACCCTGTCTTAGTGGATGAAGTGTGCAATTGGACCCTATCCTCTACATAAATAATCTTAGACAAACTGCTTGCTTGTTTGCATCTGGAACACTAAGCTAGCATCACACCTTTGTGTTAGGTATCCTCCTCAAGCACACATTTGCTCCCATTCACTTCTCCCCTTATCATACTTCCTGCTTAGGCCACAGACTGTCACATGCCCACCTGTTTTTCAGTCAGTTTTACATCCCACATTCCATTTGGGAATAGCAGTTCCCTCATATGCAGATAAATGCAGTTATTAACAGAACTGGCTAGTCATCCGAGTTGGCAAACTTCAGTTTTAACTGTCTACTGGGCTGTGCTAAAAGATGCATAGCAGCCAAGAAAAAAGGTCCATGACAGGTTAAGTTAAGAGCAGCGAACCCTAGATTTGAGGCACCAGAAAGTCCTTGGACTCCTATTTCCTGCTAGCAAATTTAATTTGCTGTTTCAGTTACTTTATTTCCTCTTTTCACATAGCTTGAATGAAATGACCGAATGACTAAGTCTTGCTCCTTTGTCCCTTTCAATCAGTCCTTCATAAAAAGAAATTAGCTGGAAGCATGACTCTTTAGTGATTGTCTAAGTATTACCAGTCCTGTTCTCCTTTAGAGAAGGAAAGGCCTTACTTCCCTCTTTGACTCGCATACACAGAAATGAAAATGAATCCACAAATGAAGTGATGTGAACAAGAGACCGAAATTTAAAGAGCTAGTTAATAGCCACAAGAGGATTAAAAAAAAAAAAAAAATCTTATGTCTATATCTTGAAGGTGAAACTAATGATTACCTGAACCCACCTCACGATCTGATGCATGCCCTTCCTCACTTCGGGGGCAGCATACCCCAGCTACTGAACCTGCTGCTGGAGCTCTCCTTAACTCTACCTGCCCATTTCCTGCCTACTGGAACTGCTCTCTGCAGTTGTTGCTGAAGCATTATGAGTGCAGTTTCAAGTTCTTCAAGGAAGTGTTTGCCCCTTGCTTTTTTCCACACCTCACTCTGCAAGTCCCAGCTCTCCAACCCCAGCCACCCAGAAATTTGCCAACCACTGCACTGCACATAAAGCACATCATCCCTGCAACATTAGTCCAAGTGTTGTCTTTAACCTGTTGTTAAAAAGCAGAAAAATCTCTAACCCAGAGTTCAGCTAAGCTAGCATGTTACGTCCTTGACTCAATGGCTCTTTCAAGTCTCAGATGAAAGCACCATTATGCTGTGTTCTCCTCTGTTTGGGAATGTTGATCTCCAGTAAGTCTAACAAGCAACAGCTTAGCAAGGCATTTTAAAAGACGTGCACCAAAATCCAACCTACCACTTCATCTCAAAGGAATACTGGAATCCAGACTAATCAAGTCTGTACACGTACTGACCGAATCTCACAGTTGTCATCAACCCTACGTTAAGGGTTTTCAAGCAGCACTACGCAAAAAAATTCCAACAAAATAGCTTTGTCAAAAAGGCCATTCATGTCAAACTCTGTCAGTTTTGTGAGGAACATACCAATTAATGGCCTTTGCTTAGAGGAAAAAAAAGCACAAAAATATTCAAACAATATAAAACGCTTAGACTTAGTGCTTCATTGGTTTCTTAAGAATTTCCTCCATTGAAATAATCAATTTGGCACTTGTGAATTGGTTTATTTCCCTAGATTTTGTTTTCCTCCATGTAAATGTTTAGCTTTGTTCCAATTTGGAGTTAAAAAAAGAAAACAAAAATAGAAGCCACTGAAAGGAAATTTCATTTTTCAATCAGCTCCAATCACACATTCTATAGATGGCTAAAAAAAGGGTGCTAGAATGAGGAAATGTCACATGTTATGGTAAAATGGAAACACTGTAACACAGCGAAGGTGCAGCAGTGGTTGTAGAATAAGACAAAGGAAACCCACTTCAGTCACGTCCTTAAATTAGGTTTTCATATTTCTCTCCCACTAGCAAGGAGTTTTATTTTGCCTTGGAGAAAAATAAGTTGTTTTATATAAAGAATAAAGCTACAACCATGCTGTCTCCAAATCTTCCTTTATCCTAAGCCTACTAAAAACTTACAAACTATGTGCCACTGCCTGTCTTCCAAAAACTGTTTGCTCCCATAGTTAAAAAAAAAAAAAAGGGATAAAAAACCATTTCCTGGTGATATAGCCTTATGAGAAACTGGATAGGCAGAGAAGAAACTAGGACTTTCTCAGAAAGAATCCTCCTGAAGCTTTACGGTAGAATAAAGAACATCTGGGTGCTGGAGAGATGTACATGCACAGAATCTTATTTGTATTTGCGTGTGGGATAAAAGTTCAGTCAGGCAAAGGGTCTAGCCATATTTTTTGAGTATTATGGAATAATACTTGTATGTGAGGAAAGAGATAAAAGTGAAATGGAAGGATAGCCACATTATTATTTTATTATGGTTGTTCTACATTTCATTTCCTTTGTAAAGCTGTTTGATTTTATCTTTCAATTTCCAGAAAAAAGGTTGGAAACAAAATCATATCTCTGATATTTGTTGAGTACCTCAACCCAAAGCCCATAGGAAACATCTTTAAACTTCCTAAGCCACTAAAGAGAAATGAAAGTGCCTCCTCTAAGGAACTTCAGTAAAATAACTGTCAATGCATGATTTCAAAAACCTTTGCAGCAATCTGAAAACCAGATGACAAATTGGATGCTTTGCACATTAGACGACAAAAAATGCAAGACTCATTTCAAGGCATGAAAGAGGAATTTGAATTTCTTGTGGGTTAGGAAAAAGCAACAGAAATGCCTTATTGCCCTACTGTTGAAGGGTCGAGTCATCTCTCTCCCTGCAACTCTGGGTCTCAGTCCTCATGCACAGACTTAAACTGCACACAGTGTGCCTGCTACTGCATGAAATTTCTTCCTCTTTCCAAAGGAAAAACAATCTAACAACTTATAGAAAAGCCCTGAGCCTTGCTGAGCTACTTGATTATTAGAAAACTGTATGATCTGCATTATCCAGCCTTCCCTCTCTTCCAGTTCTTTGGCATGGTGCAAGAACAACAGAACTCAACGGCCGGGGCAGTAGAGAGTTGAGAGCAGTATCCATGGAGGGCAGCAACATAGACAGTGTGAGCTTTGGACCAGCAGTTCTTGTCCTTCCTTTATGGAGTTATCACCTCTGGTATCACTGGAGCAGCACTACCGCTTCACCTACCTTACAATGTAAGAATTGAGTTACTACTGCCCCGGACTTAAAGAGCAAGTCTGACAATCCACCGTAGAATGCATGTTATCACCTCTAGTTCCTCCATGAGTGACAAACTCTATCCCTTGTGCTTTGAATTCTGTGATTTCTGTCTAGCCTATCCCCATATTTCCTTTGCTGCAGTGACTCAAAGTACATTTGACAGGAAGATACACGTCAGTGCTGTCTTGTTCCTGCTTCTACTAAACAGTCAAGCAGCATGTGCTGACATAAGACACGGTGAGTCCCATCAGATTCAGGTGGGAAGGTGGAGCTGGGGTCAGACTCCCAGGACAGGTGCCAGGATTTGGGGGTGGAGGGTGGGGAGGGGAAACGACACTGTCCAAGATCCCAGCCAAGCACAGCCCCTTCCCTTCACCTGCTCCCCACTCCAGCCAAGTGGTTCTCTGCCTGTCACCTCCCTGAGTCAGCAACACTGGCTAGCTATGCTTTCAGAGCCAGAGTCCAGGATCCCCTGTCAGTTGTGAACCAAATCACTCTCCCTTCCTAACAGAAAGGCACTGAAGTTGAGGTCACTGCTATTGATTCATCAGAAAATAAACAGCATTATTGGTCACACAGCAAGGTTTGTCTCCTGCTCACACCCTTCCTCCTGGCCACGCTCCCCAACCTGCCTGAGGTTTTTACAGCAAAAATGTGCTAACACAGCTTTGGCCCTCACACACAATTTTGGAATAGACACCAACTCTTTGCTCAGACTTAACCAGCTGGATCTAAACAATAAGTAAAGAAA
The DNA here is from genome assembly GCF_040807025.1 of Struthio camelus. Classification (NCBI taxonomy): domain Eukaryota; kingdom Metazoa; phylum Chordata; class Aves; order Struthioniformes; family Struthionidae; genus Struthio; species Struthio camelus. The sequence continues at coordinate 23,824,486 of NC_090948.1, read as the reverse complement.
GCACGAGTTCTCAGTGTTATTCAGCTTCCATCGTCAAGAACTTTGGGTTGGTCCCAAGCAGTTGAAGCAGTTGATAAGTTGAAGTCTAAAGCATCCTGGCAAATCCTCCTCCTCCTCTCACACCAAGGAAAAGTTTACATAGACTTGTCTTGGGGAGACAAAAAGAGAGCCCCTCTCATCAAGCCATGTGCACTCCTCAGCCACTGCAGCACAGTCAACTGGAAAACTGCCCCATATACTGATATACTGATCTCAGTATACTGAGATCAGATCTCACAGCTGTTCGCACTGCTGGAGCTATTGTTCAAAACTGCAGTGCACTGATTTGAAGGGCAATTTCACTTGTTTGCTGGATAGGGAGATAGGACTGGCTCTGCTCTGCCTGTCTCTGCCGATGACTTTCAGGGCAGAGACACCTACTTGTCACTGCCACATGCCTGTAAAATGGGAAGCTCTCTTCTTCCCCCGAGTACTGTGAGATTTGATCTACCCTTTCTAAACATGCTGAGATTCTATAAAGGTAGCAAAAAAAAGAAATATGATCTACAAAAATCACACCCCATCTTTCAGCACTGTCCAAATCCTTAGCTTTTCAACCTCGCTTCCTATACTAATGGCTTCTTGTGAAGCCAAACTGAAATCAACAGACATTCCAGAGACTTTAGCAAATAGGAGGGAGGCCAAAGCCCCTTCACATCTTACTATATTAGGCTGGCCTAAGTGAAAGATGTACATAGCTTACAATGAATTAAAAACAAACTGAAGAAAGACAGGTAGTCTTTCATGCTCGATTGCCCATAACTGACTGTATACATCTTAATCTTCCTTCTTCTGGTTTGCAGCAACGTTTGAACATAGTTATACTTAATGCATTTTTCTCAAGGGTCTGTCTTACCCTGTCCAAAGCAAAGGACTAGCTTGCTCTTTCCAGAACTTCTGCAAACCTAGGCAAGTAGTGCAGCAACATTGCTAGGTACTTTTGAGAGCGATTAAAGAAAGGATCCAGCAAGCGTTTGAGTACCCATGCCACCTCTTCACTTGTTATTGGTCACGAAAAAGTTGGAAGAGCAAAGCTCTCTCATGTGAATGCTCACTCATGAGGTGAAAGATTGCTCTTCCGGGGGTCTTAATGAGAGAGATATGCCAGCCAAGAGGAAGGAATGAAAAGGAACAGAAACAGAGAAACAGACAGAAGCAAGCAGTGGCAAAAGTCAGTCAAACTTGGTTTGATGTAGCAGACCCCACTACTCCCACTAGGGTCTCCCACTACTGCCTTGGGAAATCCAGAACAAAATATGAGCTTTCTTTGTATGGTACCGCTCTACCTTGTCATCTGGAGAGTTATAGGCACAACCCAGGGGAGCACACCTGGATAGTTACATCTCTGAACAGAAGCACTCATCTAGCATGCGTGAACAGACCTAAATAGTAAAGGCCTGCAAGGAGAGGGAGATGCTTACTAACCAGGATGAGAAGCAAAGTGAGCCTGTGAAGCAAGTGTATTCTAAGCACAGCCAGTAATGCATTTCCCCAATTTCTCACAGCAGCAAAGGCTGCATCTCTTCATTTCTGCCTGAGACAACAAGGCACAGAACTTGTGCTGAGCTTTGCAGGTGAAGCTTGTGGCTACCTCTTACTGCTCAAAATAAATGGAAGCTATAAGAGCTCAGAGATATACTGGTTCCTGGGAGCAGTTGCCTTTCTGCAGCACAGACCTCAGTTATTCTAGGCACAATAGCTGCAGACCAGACGTGGGCGCCTGAGAACAGAGTATTCTCCCTGACAAAAATCAAAGATTGCACAAGCGCTGCAGGGTCTGAGAGTGCACATATTCAACAAGCCCTCAGTTGAGCACCCCTTCTCTACACCACAGGCAACAGCATCTTTACAGGATAACAGAAGCTCACATAAAAGTCAACCACTGCACGAGCTGCTTTTTTTCCCAGCACTGCAAAAGTGGCGTCTTCCCCAGACACCACAGATGTCTCTTGCTGGGCACACTACCTGCCCAAGCACACGTTCAAAAAGTACTACCTACTTGCATGCAAGAGGCACAGGACCACATGTAACTGGGCACAGCAGCATCTGGAGACAGCTAAGAGCAAAGGAATAGAGGAACATCAAGAGTACAATAGTACCCACCGACTGCTGCTTCTTTATCTCTAGCAGCTCTAACGCAGAACTTTCAGAACAGTGCTCTTTCTCATCTCCCTTTGTCCTTAGGAGGTTTTGCTGTATGCTCTATTGAAGGGGAGGGAGGGGGAAGAGAAGGAAGGGGTGGGGGGAAGCCCCATTACAAAGGTAAAGGGAACAGAGCGCTACGTTTATTAACGTATACCTTAAACAAAAGGGAAAGAACTTCAGTGAAGGAGAGATGACTAATTTAAAGTCATATTGTTAGACAGCAGCTGAATGAAATCTCTTCCTTGTCAGGGCCCTGAGTGCACTAACAGGCTTTAATTGCCCTGATCAGCCTCACCGGGGACTTCCACCCCTCACCCTGCTCATATGCCATGGAGCTCCATTTAAGCTCAGGCCTGAGCTTTCTGTGCTTGCTTACCTGACCTATTTTGCAGCTGTACCTGTTTCAAGTCCTGCCTCCAATCCTACTTCCTGGACTCTCCTTGAACTTATGCTGCAGGTAGCCTTATTCCCAGTCATTTCTCTAGCCCCATCTTGTAGATGGTGCACATTGTAGCTTTTGCTCCAGATCTGCTTCTGGCCCTACCTCCCTTTGCTCCTGAAGGGATTCCTTGGCGAAGTCCTAGACTTCATTCGCTGCCCACCTTGCTTGGGACTGACGGTGGATCCTGTTGCCAGCACCCTGCTCTGTTCAGATTCTGTGGTAGTGGGCCCTGTTGGTGAGGGCTCTGTCTGCACCAGGGTCTCCCTCAGCTCCTGGTTTATCCTCCTTTGTGGAGTGGCTCTGCTCTTTTTTCTCTGTGATGCTCCCCTTGAAGTGAACTATAACCAGAAGCAGACTCACACGTGGGAGAGGGGGAAAGGAAGGGAATGGGTTTAAGTTAACTGAAATATTCCCTCTTCCAGGGTCACACGCACACTCCAAGTTCCTTTGTCAGACTTGTCCTGGGTTCCCATGCCTTCTTCCTCTCTGCTGCAGACCTCTGATAGAATCTGGCTTCTGGAACAGTTCAACCAGCACACAGCCTACTCCCTGCTGTCCTCCTTAGGATCTTGTCTGGCAGGTCATTCCCTGCTCTCTTCTTTCTCCAAGGTCTCATAGCCCTGCTGACTGCAAGAGAGAAAACGGACACTGTTCTGGCTAAAGGTGAACCCTTATCTCTGAGGGCTCTAACTCACAGGTCCAAGTCAATCACCATCTGTAGAGTCCTTCTTGTCTTGTTCCTCCTACCCAGCCAAAATTACTGCCTGTCTTGCTGCCTTTACGTACAGGCATCGCTCTGAACACCTGATAGCAGAAAGTCAGCTCCATCTGCCTTCCTAGCCCCTCAGCCTAAGCCTGCTTTTGCACCGCAAACAGCACCCCGCTCCTGCCTGTGACCCACGCAGGGCCTGAGCACCAGCCCCGAGCCCTGAGCGGGGCCTTCCCAAAGCTCCTCGCGCCCAGGGCACGGCCACAGCGGGCAGATCCCTCCTTTGCAGAGCTTCTGCGAGCCCTTCCCGCGCACCCCCGCAAGCAAATCTCTCCTCCGGGCTCTCGCCAGCGCGCATCGACGTCTGCGCGCCCCCAGGCTCACCGGAGCGGCCCTCCCCTCGCCCGCCTCTCCGGCTACGTTCCGTCCCCCCCACCCCCGCATATCGCTCCCGAGCCGCTCCTCTCGCAGCCTGCCCTCCCCCGGGGCGGGCCCAGCGCTCCCGACAGTCCCGCCAAGATGGCGCCGGAACTTCACCGCCCTTCCGAGGGTGGGGGGAGGAGGGAGAGGCGGTGCGCGCGCCTGCGCGGGCGGGCTGGTGGATGTACGTACGTACGTACGTGCGCGCGTGCGCGCTGGCGGCACGTGGCGGCGGTGCAGCATGGCGGCGTGGCGCGCGGTGCCCAGTGACCTGTTCCCCTTCGTGCTCGCCTTCCTGCGCGAGAACCGCTTCGAGGGGGCGGCGCGCGCCTTCGCCAGGGAGGCGGGAGTGGTGAGCGGCGCGCGGGCTGCCGGCCGTTGCGGCCGTTGGGGCGGCGGCCGGGCCGGGCCCCGGCGCGGGCTGCGCGGCCTGGGCGGCGGCGGCGGCGGCGCCGGCGGGGGGCGCGCCCTGAGGACAGGGGCCGCTCGGGAGGCGGCGGGGACCTCGGCGGACCGCGGCGCCGCCGAGCCGCGACCGGCTGAGACGCGGGTATCCAGCGGCGCCGTGCCCCGGTTTGCTTCTTGGCTTTTAATGTGAGCGTGTTGGTTGCACAACCGGTGCGCTCTCCTGGCTGAGTTTGCTGTAGGAGGCAGCTGTTCGTCCGCAAGCGGGTCGCAAGCGGTTCAGGAGTTACCCTGCGGTGTTCTCCGTCAGAGCGCTAACAGTCGACAAACTTTCTGTTTGTATTCCTACAGAAAGACCAGGATCCCAATGCTGCCTCTCTCTTAGACGTCTTTAGTTACTGGCTGAAGTAAGTTTGCTGCCTCCTGAAAGATTTGCTGAAGGGTGCTTTGCTTATCTACCCTGGGGACACACGGCTTGCAAAACTGAGCTTTCTTCGGCACTGATCTGCAGTCTTGCTGATAGCTTGTTTGGAGAAAAAGCTTTTAAGCCTGTGGATTAAGTGCTTCAGTGAAAAGTCATGTATGCGGTGATGCTGTTGTAGATGCAACTTGGATGGTGGTGATGGTACAGGGCAATCATAACATCAAAAAATAGTGGCTAAGACTAGTGTATGGGTTTTAATATTTGAATAGTAACTTTTATAGCAGTTTTTGTTCTTTTAGACCCGTCAGTAGCCTTAGGTTTGGTGCTGTAACAAAGAATAAAATAGAATGCTGGAGAAGTGATTGTTCCCGAGGATAACATTTTACTTTCTCAAGGCTGGGAGGACATAAAGTCAGCAGAAACTTTCTTTGGAGCCAAGTCTTTCTCTTTGTAGGTCTCCTGCTGCCAAAAAGAGAAAAAGTGTTCCCAATGGATCTCGTGCAAAGAGGAAATCTTCCTCAAGCAGTGATGACAGCTCCAGTGAGGAAGATGAAACACCCCCAGCCAAGAAACCAGGTAAGATTTGTAAAAGTTCTTAGGGCAGATGTGCATTATGTTCGAAAATTTCTTCGTGATGTGGATATAGAGCTCAGTTTCTGCTCATCTGAAGTCTTTAAGTTGCTGTCAAGGATTGGCTTTATATTGAGTGATCTTGGTTTTGGTAGATCTTCTGCCCATGACTCCCATCTGCTTTTGTAGCCTGTGTTCCTCCTCCTTGAGGGTGATTTCTCCGTCCAGTTGTAATTGAAGTAGATGGAGTTTTGAATCTGCTAGAAGCCTTTAATGATTTGATTTGTCTCTGTTGACTCAGGCTGGTGGAGGCATTAGGCTGTAATGAATTCTGAAGGTGCTACTGAAGTAGCAAGTTCATTATATTATCTATATTGCGATTCTGCTGTCTAAATACTTACTGTTGTGATATCCAGGCAGAGCTACTCTCATCCACTTCAGTGCTTTCAAAGTCTTGTTGATTTAAATATTGAGTGAAATTGTTTGAATGCATATAAATTGGGCTAATACTTGGAGAAGGAGGTACTCCGTGATTTTTTCTTCCTTCTGTTTCCCTGGGACTCTCAGTTCCTGTGGAATCCTTAAAGAATAGCTCCTTGTCCTACTGTTGTAGGACAACTGATTCAGGGTATATTCAGGGTACATGTGCTTGCGCGTTTCTTAAAATACACGTAATTTGACAAAACTTATACTTGACTTGGCGTTATCAGGCTTCTTTGTGTATTGATGGGCATCGTGACCTATTTGAGGCAGGACACTTGTGGAAGAGAGACTTCAGAGAAATGGCAAGCACTGTTAATCAGTTGCAGGCTTACTCTGCTGCTTGTGTGAGGTTCCTACCCTCCTTTCTCAAGCCTGTGTCCTAGTGCTGTCTAGAGATAAGTCCCTCCGCTGCATGTTGGCAGGTGGTGAGCTGTGTTTCCCCTTTTTTAATCTGGAATTGCTTTTATGCCCTGCTTGAACCACTGCGTACTCAACTTGACGTGCATCTAGCAGCAGATTTGTGGGAAAAGAGTAGTAGACAGGAAGAGGGAGACACCCAGAAATAAAACCGGTCTTTAATTCAACCTAACCTGAAGGTGAATTTGAACTGAGGCCTGGTTTTGCTTTGAAAAGGGAGGTCAGAAATATACTTTGAGGTGAAATGATTTATTAATGATGTGCAGCAAAAGAAGCAGTCAGTAACCAGAAAGGAGTAGACTTGGCTAAAACAAGTTAAGCAATGAGTCTGGAAGCTCAAAACAGCATTGCGCTGGTTCTCTTTGGAAGTCTGCACTTGTTAGGCAGTTTTTTTAAGCTGAAAACTGTGCAGGCCCAGTTAATCTCCTCTCAGTTTGTGGGGACACTCTGTACATGGGGTGAAGGTTTTGGTGATAACGTCTGCACTTAAACATACGTGTGACAAGGACTGAATGAAGCTGGAATTTTTTTATTCCTTTTGGAGTCTTCTGTCACACTCCGCTTGAGAAGCTAAGGCCTGAACTTCAGCTGTGATTTAATAACCTTCATTTATCTTTTTGCCCTGACACACAGTAGTCCAGGATATATGTATATGAAAGTTGTGAATTCACTTATCAGTGTGTGCTGTCCCTTATTTGCAGCTAAAATAACAGCTGTGCCCAAGGTGAAAGCATCTCCACCAGCCAAGAAGGCAGAGAGCAGCAGTGAGGACTCCAGCGATGATTCAGACTCTGAGGAGGAAAAGAAGCCAGAGAAGGTCAGCTTTTCTTTCCAGCCTCTTTCACGCAAGTTTGACAGTGATGGATAAAAGTAAATTTGACCAGTAGAATTCTCCCTGAAATTGGGCCCACTTTTCCTGAACTGTGAAATACCTAGACTAGTGCAGGTACCATCTAATAAGACAGTTCTGTACTGCACAGTCTGCCATTTGCAGTGGTCCCAGTGAAAGGTTCATGTCATGTCCAGCACCCGTTTTCTGTTTCACATCCAAAAGCTCCTTGCTTTTGTCCTAAGACTGCCATTGCTTGCTTTCACTGCAGAGAAGAAGATTTATTTACAATTGCTGAAATAAATTTGAGCACTCTTGAGAAATGAGGGAGCAAGAGGGACGTCAATGTATACTTGAAGAGACAAACCAGAGTTGTTCAATTACTATTTTGAGCCTTCAAATTAATTCCAGAGGAAAGAGAACACAATACCAGTCCAGAGCTACCTCATTTTGAGGAGGCAGAACTGGGAACTGAAGTGCAAGGGAGGTCCCCCGTGGGCTTCTGAGAGGTTTCCCTGGACAAAATTATTGTCCTGAGAATTTTAGGCCTTAACTTTTAGGCAGAGTAAAATTTCCAAGTAAAAGCAGCAACATCTGTGAAAGATAGCTTTGTACTCCCTGTGTGTGTGTCACACTTATTAGCCTCTTTCCTGGCTACAAGGGTTGATCGGTTTTCCCTCTTTTTGTTTAGAAAGTAACAAAACCAGCAGCGAAGCCAGCTGGAACCAAAATCCAGCCTCAGAAGAAAGCAGAGAGCTCCAGCTCTGACTCGAGCAGCTCAGATGAGTCAGCAGCACCAAAGAAACAGCCACCAAAACCGATGACACCTAAATCAGGTACTACTTTATTGTGAATCATGAGTCAGAGCGCATAAACAAAAAAGCCAGGGGAAGAGTGGTGGGGGCTGTACCTATAGGCCAAGACGTGTATTAGTTTAACAGTTTGAAAATCTACCGTCACAGCCATTCATACTCCAGTCCAGCCTGCTCCTGACATGGATTATGTGTAGAACTGATTGCAGGTGAAACATCTGGTTCCAAGTGCTACGTTTTTTGCAGGAGTAGCTGCATTCAGCAGCCCCTAACTGCATAAGCTGCGCTTTTGCCAGTGTCTTCCACTCGAAGAGCAGCACTGGGCTGCAGCAAGTTAAAAACAATAAAAACAGCCTCTGGTCCTAGAGCTTCTGATTGACTGGAATAGACGGTTTTCTGAAAACCTTCTCTAAACTTGCAGTAGGATAAAACAGCAGCCTCACAGTACGGCCTTAATCTCCCCTGTTAGCTTCCCATGGTTCTTTCCCCTCTCTGATACTTTATGTTGAATGGAATTACCCATCACCTCCCACGGCATATTTTCTGGTATTTCTTTTGCCTTATCTTAAAAGGAAGTAAAGCTGCCCAGGTGACTACCAAGCTGATTAACGGAAAAGCAGCAAGCAGTAGCAGCAGTAGTGAAGATTCTGATGAGGAAAAGGCTGCCCCAAAGAAGGTATGTGAGACAACGAAAGACTTCATGAAGACTGTAGAAATCTGGTCAGTGGGTGTACCTCTGCTTTGCAGAGACTGTGAAATGTGTACACCAGTGCATGGACTGCCCAGAAGCTGAGTGCAGCCTTTATGGCTCTCCTACTGACTTTTTGTTTTTGCATGGTGGGATTATGTGTCTTCTCTCCATGTGCTGACTTTCTTTCCTAATGCCTATTTACCCCTTCCGCTGCTCCTACCTGAAAAATCTTCTTTATCTTAACAATGTTTTAGTCTCCCTTATGGATTCACTTTTGTGCGACTCCTCTTAGCTATTTGTAACTTTGGATTTTCTATTATAGAGCATTAAAAATGTTTTCTGCAACACAGAAAATTCCCAGATATGTTTAATCAAGTGCCAGTTGCAACCCTTTCACAGCCATTTCAGTCAGTCAGTGTTCTGTGCCGTTTTTTCGTGGTCAGAGGGGCTCCCAAGTAGAGATTCATGAAGGAGAAGATAACAGCACAGGGGCCAGAAAAATCACGATGCTTGTGTGTGTCCTGGAATTTGCTGATTTTCAGTAATCTTTATTCCTTTATTTTCAAACTCTGCTCTCTGACAAGTAGGCATAGACTTCAAAAGGGAAATCTACACAAATCTTGGGCAGACAGTTGGATGTGGAATTTCATTTTTTTACGTGTATTTCTTTCCTTCTTGCAATAAGGCTGTTCCCAAGAAATCGCCTGTACTCAAACCTACAGCCACTCAAGCATGTCCAGGCAAAACCAAACCTGCCGAGGAAAGTTCCAGTAGTGAGGACTCTTCTGACAGCTCAGAGGATGAAAAGCCAGCTGCAAAACAAAAGCCAAAGTCTGGCAAGTATTACATTCCATTGTTACTGTGTGGCAGGATACTTTCTGCTAACCCTGCTGTCCCGGGAGAAGCGTATGCTGGCTGCGGACAAGTTTTGCTCCACACAAGGCTCCAAATGGTGCCTTGTGCCAAACGTGGTAGAACTATAGCAGCTTAATTCCATGAACACTGATGAGACTAAACTTAAAATTCAGCCCCTCTTGGCAAAGGATGGAGAGAGGGAGATTCTGACTTACCCTGCTTGCTTTGCTACCGATCTTTTATTCAACTAGCTTTTAAGGACATTCCTCTTGCAAGTTTTCTATTTGTCAGGATTTGGGAAGTAATTTGTCTCTGGTTTAATCCGTCTGTGGTTACAAGATTTTATGCGTCTTTCTCTGAAGTATCCAGAGCTGCTCAATCTCAGTTCAGCTGATGGGCTAGATGAACCTCTGTTCAGTATAGTATGGTCTGAGTGGGGAGTCTGGCACTGAAACTCAGTTGAAGGCAGTAAATGAGAAGCAGCAACAATAGAAATATCTATTTCTTCTGAAACAGTGTGGCAGCACAAGCTCTCATTCTTCCAAAGTGCAGAGAGAACTTCCTCAGAGATGGTTGGATCGGCTGAGCCCAGAAAAGGGGAACACGTTAGGAGCAGGGGGTAGCAGTGGAGTGGGTGTAACCTTTCAAATTATAAGCCAGCGTCTTTAATTGTAGCTGCAGAAGGGGAATAAATTGAACCAAATAGCAGAAGTGCTTTATTCTTACTGAAATAAAGATCTCAAATGTGCTACTTGTGCTATTATGCTGACACCTGAATGCTGTGTTACGACTGAACCTCTGTCTTTCTCTCTCTTTATAGGTCCATACAGCGCTGTGCCACCTCCTCAAGCTACACAGCAAAAGAAAGGCCTTGCCAAGGCTCCTGCAAAAAAGGCTGAGAGTAGTGACTCCTCAGACAGCAGTGATGAGGCAGAGCAGGTGCCCACAAAGGGAGGAGCAGGTGTGTTGTGAGGAGAGGAGGCTGCAAAGGAAGCACTGCATGGTGCAGTCAGTATTTGGCTATCTCTTGGTTTCCTTGGGAAAAAAAAAAAGTATGACTTTGGCCTATGTTGACATTTGCTTCTCTGGAAGTTTCTGAGTAATATGAAACTGTCCCAAAGAGAACACTGTATTCTAGTTTCAAATTGTATGCAGAATGGATAAGTTTACATGCACTGGTTTGAAAAGTCATTGGGATTTACTTTAGTAGGAGTGAAACAGGCCCATTACTACAGTTGGCCAGGTCCTTGCTTGGCTTCTGATGTGCTGGCTGAATGACTAGTGCACTGAATAGGGAGCTTTTTCACGTCTGGAAAAATTTGGATCTTAGGACAAAGGATTGCTGTGAATGTGGCCCGTTAATTTTAAATTTGCTTTTGTAGGCAAAGCAGTGGTGGCTAAAACAATTCCTGGTCCCAAAAACAAAGCTGTGACTGCCAAGAAGGCCGAATCCAGTTCGGACAGTGACTCAGGTAATTCAGGAAATAAGGACTTGATTTCTGTCAATGTTCTTGTTGACCGAGTCGTTCTGTAGTGGCCTATTTGCTGAGATCCCTAGATTATGAACTTGAAAGCTTCAGTCTCCATAAGAAACAAATTGTGAACTAGGAGAGCAGCAGCTTGAAATTGTACACTAGGAGAAGAGCAGCTTGCTCTGCAGAATGGAGTCTGGCCATGGGACTCAGTTGAGACCATTGACAAGAACAAAAAGGTCTGTGTGTTGCAGGCTGGAAAGGGTATGGCATCATGCATAAGAAGTTTCTCCAGGAAAGTTAGCAGTTACACTTTTTGAGGATCTAAGCTGCTGTCTAAGCTGTGTTTCCCAAATGAAAAATACTATCACCATACCAAGTTCAAAATAGACTCAAAGAATGCTTCCTCCTAATACGGCCCTAGAAATAGGGGACAGCATACTTTGTATCTTTCGTTGATCGGGTTTATGGTTTCTTGCAGCCCTGAATTTCCTGCACAAGCTCCCTATGTGCTAAATTTCTGTCCCTACACGTTTGAGGGACTTGTGATTTATGTGTCTCCATATCTCTGATGCCACAGCAGAGGCTGTGGGCGACAGCAGCCTGTCTGTCTGCAAACAACTAGCGCTAGAAGGTATGACCCTTCAACAAGTGGCAGGAGTTCTGAGTGTTCCCTGGTTTCATTGCCTAATTTCTCAGAAACAGACAAAGTTTTGATTACACTTCTTAGGAAGATATTCAGAAATACTGGAATAGATCAGGCTTAGCATTCCAAATTACTGTGACGTGATATACAAAGGGCATATCTGTATGTAGAAATCTCCAGTCCTGTCCTCAGACTGCTGCTAAATGTATCTGACGTAAGAAATAGAAAGCTAAAACGAGAAAGTCTCCTCGCTTTTCCCCCCTTCATCAGTTTTGTCTCCTAGTTTCTTGTCCGTTCTCTGATCTTTATCACATAACTTTTTTCTCATGTTTTTTCTTTATTATTGGTGACACCTGCATTCTTTTTCTTCCAATTCCTTATTTTCTGCCTCTTCTATCATTCTCCAAACATTTGTCCTCCGTTTGTGCATGCAGTAATGAACTTATTCCTGCTTATTTCCTCATCTCCCAGCAAAGATGAAATGTGGAAATATGAATGCTGTCCCCTGACCATTCAGGGAGGTTTCATCAAACTCTTCTTGTTGCCATCTCTCTAGTGGTTCAGCCTTTGACCAAAACCCATTTTGATTTTCTTTTCCTGTGTGTTGTGAACATGTTAACTTATCTTCCTTGATTGGGTTGCCTAAAGTAAAAGTTTTTGGATAACTTTGATAACTTGCACCAGAAGCTTATTAACTTAAGGAGCATCCTTCTTTTGCTTAGATTCTAGCTCTGAGGAAGACAAGAAGGTAGAGAGTAAGCTCCCTGCTAAGCAGCCTCTGATAAAGAATCCTTCCAAACCAGCAAAGGTAGCTGCCAAGCCTGCACAAGCAAAGAAAGACTCCAGCTCCTCCTCGGACAGCTCAGGTATTGGGATAGGAGAAAATGAGAATTACTGCTTGTGCTTGTCTAGCATGTTTCTAGCCCAGGGCATTGAGGGTGCAGCTGAACAGAGTATAATTATTGCAGTGCTGTTCCAAGCAGCTAATGGTGCATCAACACTGATCTGCATGCTAGCTTCATGTTGAAGAAATTGGGCTTAGCCTTGACTGTGCTTTGCCATTCACTTCTAGATTCTGACAGCTCTGAAAATAAGGCCCCTGTGAAGCCCGCAACTAAAGCAGCACCCCCTGCAACTAAGAAGTCACAATCTACCTCAAAGAAAGCACAAAATAGCTCTGATTCAGATAGTAGCTCCAGCAGCTCTGAGGATGAGAAGAAGAAGAAGGCCACTCCAGCTAAATTAACTGGCAGAGCAGGCAAGCCGATGCCCAAGTCTTGCACCCCAGCTCCCAAAGCGAGCTCGTCAGACTCTGATAGCTCAAGCAGCGAGGAAGAGAAGAAGCCAACAGTGAAACCAGTCAGCAAATCTGCAGGGACCACAAAAGCAACTGTGGGGAAGAAGGTGGCTGCTGCTAACAGTAGTAGCAGCTCATCTGATAGCTCCAGTGAAGCAGATGAGAAGCCCAAAAAGGCAGGGAAAGGGGCACAGAACAGTTCTCAGACCACTGCTTCCACAGAGAAATCAAAAGCTTCATCCACATCAGCAACAAATAATCTGAAGTCTAAACCAGCTGGTGGCAGCAGTAGCAGCAGTGAAAGCAGCTCTGAAGGAGAGACGGGAAAAGCAAATGGAGGTACTACCTACAGGTTGGGAAGTGGGTCTGTCAGGCAGTGTGTAACTGAGCTGAAACATGGATGGGAAACTTAAATGATATTCAGTGAAATCTGTATGTGCTACTAGCTTATACCGTCTGGTGCAGTACAGCTGTGGGATAGGTGTTAGTGGAATAAGTCTGCCTTTTTTCTTTCTGCGGTAATGCAGGAACTGATTCTTACCGCTGTATCTCAGCACTGGGTTTGCATTATGGGACAGCAATGCCATTACCTTTCCCAACATGGTAGTTACTCCCATTGAAGTTTTACTGATGTACTTCTAACAGGCATGATCAAGAAGAAACGGAAGAGGGAAGATGTCCAGGAGCCGGAAACACCAGACAGTAAAAAGGCTAAGATCAAAGCCAAAACACCACACACGTTTCCCAAGGTGAAACAGGTGAGTGAGGGTAGACCATGCTGACTGGTAGAGGGGCATCTTTGCCTACTGAACTAGTACTTTGTGTTGTTTTTCTTTGGGATTGAGCCTGCAGGAATTGTTTGTATTTTTGCCTCCTCCTCAGCCACTTCAAGAACTCTTTCCACAGAACCCTAGAAAATGCGTATATATGTGCGTAATATTATTCTGGCAAAGGTTAATTGGATATACTTGCCTAGGAGCATCCCTGTGCTGCTTGATCTGCAGAAGGGAAAGGGTTAGGAGTCTTAGAAATGATCAAGGATTGAGATTACCTGCACAGGTGTCCATATTTGCAGGGTTAGGAGGGAAGGTGGTTGTCACTAAAAGACCACGTGCCTGTATTCACTTACTGTATCTAGTTTTCTTTCTCTTCATAGCCAGCTTCTCCATTCCGACGAGTAAGAGAAGAAGAGATTGAGCTGGATGCCCGCGTTGCTGACAACTCGTTTGATGCAAAGGTAGGCCTAGGTAGTGCCAGAGTAATAACACTTACCTGGCCCCTGCAAATACAGGTCATCAGAGTGGCCTTGGTATGTTGGTGGGTAGTCCACTGGTGGGAATTTCTTCCACCAGGAGTTGCTGTTAGGAATGCATCAGCAGTGGTAGGAGATAAACGGGTGGTGCTGTAAGCCCCAGCCTTCCTCTCATGGGATTTGCTTGAGGGTCAAGTACAAAGCATTGTCTTTACTCTCTTGGGTGCTGACCTGAACCTCTTTTCTCCTCTCCCTCTTTGTGCCTCACAGAGAGGAGCTGCTGGTGACTGGGGTGAGAAGGCTAACAATATCCTGAAATTCACCAAAGGCAAATCTTTTCGCCATGAGAAGACGAAGAAAAAACGAGGCAGCTACCGTGGGGGCACTATATCAACTCAAGTCAACTCCATCAAGTTTGAAAGTGACTGAGAATGTCTCCTTGGGAATTCATAAACCGTCCGTTCACCAGAGTCGCTTGGATGGGCATTTGAACGTTATGGGCATCAATCCTGTCTGGAATGTTATCTCCCCCAGCCCCGTGTGGGGCAGGCAGCTCCAACATGGGGATATGGAAGAATGGTTGGACATTTCCCCCATTTATTTCTGGCTAATTCTGGTTTAGATCCCTAATAGGAAACCATCCGAGAACTGGTGTTTTTGGACACTACTCGGGTGACCTCCAAGATTTAAATTATGTACAGTCTTATTTTAAAAGGCTGGCAGTGAAATTTCATTTCAGATTTCTATCGAGTAAAGGAAAGAGAACTTATTTTCTGTAGCATAACTTCTCATTTCTTTTTCAGCTCGTTTAGCTTCAGATTCCTGTGAATTTGCAAGCACGGTAACTTGCCTTTGGCTAGTTACAATAAGAGCAACAACTCCCTTGAGCCCTCTGGCTGTAAACCCCACACCCATTTCACATTTGTAGTTCACAGTTGCAATATGACAGGGTTCCTCTTTTCTATTTCCTCTTTTTATGGTTTTATCTTGCAGTAAATTCACACCTTCCTCTTCCTTCTGTTCCTGTTGAGGCTACTAAGTAGAGTAGTTAGAGAAGCAGAGCATTCACACACCAGGATAGTCAAGGAATCATATTGCTTGGGGTTGCAAGTTGGTGGCTATTGTCAGAAAGGCCAAGTTCTGTAGTGCGGTGGCACTTTTGATAAGGTTTTTATTGTGAACGTGGCCAGGGCAGGGAGATGCACAGGAACTCCTGACTGTATGGAGGTTCTGACATTCGAAGAAGGGTCTTTGGCCCAGTGGAAATGCTTAAAGAGGCAAAGGAGATGGTCTTTTTTTCTACCTGGCTCTGCTTTTTGTTGTCTTCGTTTCAGAGGCTTTGACTGCATTGCAGTGCTGCGCCTTGTTCTCTCTAAGCATATAACGTGTCAGCATATGCTTTTCTCCAGCAATATGCAGTGCAGCTCATGAAGAGCTGAGATGAATGTAACATTGATGCCTTAAATTTCTTCCCCTGGCTGGATAACTTGCTCTTTTTGAGCTGTTTTCTATCTGTAAAGTCCCTGTGAAGAAGTAAAATATTAGTTTCCTGTAGCACTGTGGTAAGTAAAGCCTGCTGTAAGGTTTGAAGCATTAGCTTAAAGCACAAGTTCTGTATCGGGAACGGGATCTCAAGTTCAGCAACTTGCAGCCTAAGCTGAGCTTTCATGGGCGACGGAGGTAGTCTAATGCCTTGCTGCTCTTGAAGGGAGGTCTTGCCCTTCCTCCAGTTGCTTGACCTTGCCTCTTTGCTATTTCTGGTGCAACTCAAATCTGGTAGAAAAATTGTTCCCCCACCACTTTTTTTTTTCTTCCTGTTAGCTGAGTTATTAAGTTAAAGATATTTATGGAGTAGTCTGAGCCCACAGCCAATATGAATTCAACAATGGTAGTGGGTATTTAGGAAAAGGGGTAGTAATGGGCTGTTAGATCTGCTCACCCCATCTCATGAAACCGTCAGCCACAAAGAGGGGTTATGCAGGGTCCGATTTCCATGTTTCCATTTGCTCCCAGCAGGATGACACAGAAACGAGCCTTGTTGTTACAGGAAGCCTCATATGTATGCAAAGCAATGTCAAGATAATTAATTGAGAGTTGGATGAGACTGATGAGCCGCCCCCATGCACGTTAGCTGCAACTTGTTTCGCTGAGCACTTTTCAGCACTTCCGCTCAGGCTTGCACAATCAGTTGGATTCTATGCAGCCATGCAGAGGGCCCCAGGAGACCATAGTTATCACAAAGACTTCAAGGTTAGAGGCCAAAGCAGGGTGAGAAGAAAATATTTTCAGCCTCCAGTGGGGATTAGAACAGAATCTTCATTGTGATTTGCCATTTGCCCTCTTCTGTCCTCCTTATTGGGAACTTTAAATTTGGAATTGTCAAGGTTAAACTTTTTAAAAAGTTTTATGTTTTTGGGGTATTTTATGTGTGAGCACACAAGTGTCTCAGAAAATAAAGGTAGCTGCCTTTGTAATCTGTGTGAATTTGACAGTTATAAGGCATGGAATAAGAGGGTGGGAGAAGGGAGGGTATCACTGTAAAGAGCAATGTGTTGCTGTGTCTGAAGGTGTACCAGTAAGTCTGTATCTGTCTACAACTGATTCTTATCCCTGCAGTTGTATGCTCATATGGATGTAATGGGCCATCAAAAGCAAAAGGTGCCTGGGCAGCCAGAAGCCAAGTGACTCTGAGAGAATTGGAGAACGTGGTCGTAGAAGAATATTTACTTTTACCAGGACAAACTGAGTTTTCTTGAGTCTCTTCATGCCAGAAGAATATGTAGTTCTTCTCCAGTATTACTGCCAAATTAGCTTTATGGTATCTGGCATGATAACTTGCATAGCACCAGCCTATGCAGTAAAAAACAATAGACATAACTGAAAATTCTGTATGTATCTGGTTAAAGTAATTTCTGTGTGTCCTTCGATTCCTCCCTGCTCTGCAACCATGTTTGCAGGATGAAGAAACCTGCTAATACTTTGGGCCTGATGGAGGTCCTGCATACCTTAATGTTCATTTTTTCCAGTGTACTACACCTCTAGAGAGAGGTTTGGGTGAACAGAATTGTCAGGGCAATTGGGGCATCAGTCATTCCATAGCTAAGGCCATCTGCCTCTGGAGCCATGGTCTTCCACCTCTAATGTGATGTTGTAGCAGACTGGTCTAACGCTGTCTGAAGTCTCAGCAGCCCATTCAAAGAAGAGTGCATTAGTCTCGCTGGAGATCGGTACCTGATGGAACAAGTGCAATAAGTGCTGGGGGAAGGAAATGCTTTGTGAGACTGTTGTCAAAGCTACATGCTCTACAGCCTACTTTC
The DNA here is from genome assembly GCF_040807025.1 of Struthio camelus. NCBI lineage: Eukaryota > Metazoa > Chordata > Aves > Struthioniformes > Struthionidae > Struthio > Struthio camelus. The sequence goes on along the minus strand of NC_090948.1, from coordinate 23,807,261 downwards.
TGCTCCTAGAGAAAAGCTGCTCCCTTTGCATGTATTTTGCAGCTGCTGGGCAGACTTGCCTACAACTCAGTGCTCTGCTGATGTCTTAGTGAAAATGAGACATCTCTTGGAGCATTTAGGCCTAGTTTCCATGTGCATCATTAGTATAATTTCAGCTTCAGTGGAGCTGTGGTTAATTTTGGAACGGGACTAACAGGATGTCCCTCTCTGGGGAATGCACCTGTATGGGTGCCCTGGTGCAATGTCCTACCTCCCTAATTCCCTGTGTGCCATCGTTTCCATTTTGCTACCTTGAGAAACGTACGCAGGCTGAGAGCAGGACAGTTCCCTGTCCCCTTCCTCTCATGGACCCGGAGAGGGCATCCAGTTCCTGTGGGTCTCTGAGCAGGGACCAGCTCTGAGGTAACTCGAGAGCAGAAGTTGTAACACACCTAAAAGGAATCAAAAGTGGGAGCCGAGGTCTCCTCTGTACTACCTGGCCAGCCGCCGTCCCGCCCCCCGGGGCTGTGCGAGCGGCTCTCCGCGCCCCTGTGCCGCCGGAAGCGTTTCTCGGGCCAGGCTCGGGGGGCGCCTGGGTCCAGACCCCTCCCGGGCAGGCCCTGGGGGCGCGGCGCGGCGGCGACCCGGCCGGCGGGGCCCGGGGCCGGCGGCAGGGCCGCCCGTGGGAGTAGCGTGTGGGCCGGGGCTGCGCCGCCCGGCCCGGCCCCGCCCGCGCCCGCCGCCGGCCCGCATGAAAGGGGAAGGCGGCGGCGGCGGCGAGCACGGAGGCGCGGACGGGCGCAGCGGGCGGCGGCTGTTCCCCTCGCCTCTCTTCGGCGCCGCGGGACCGGCTGCAGGTGGGTGCCGGCCGCGGGCCCCCCCGCGGGGGCCGGGCCGGGGCGGGCAGCCAGGGCTCTGCACGCCTCCTCCTTCCCGTCGGGGGGGGGCGGCCGTGAGCCCCGGCGGTGCCGGCCCTGCCTCGGGGCGCGCCGGGATGCGCGCCGGGGGCCCGGCCGCTGCGAGCGCGGGGAAAGGCTCCGGCGAGCGGACCCGGACCCGGACCCGGACCCGGACCTGGCCCGGTTCGGTGTCCGCCCCGCTGCCGGCCGAGGGGAAGGGCCCTCCCCGTCGGCGGGAGCTCCTGGGGGCGCCCGCGGCGGCGGCGCTCCTGGGCGCTGCGGGTGCCGGTTCAGCGCGCCCGCCGCCGCCGCCGCGCTCTCGGTGCGCGCTTCTGGGCCGGACTGAATTTTCTGAGCTAATGGTAGGGGCGCTCGACTGCTCCTGCACCGGTGGAAAGGGAAGAGGGAAAAGCTGGGAGTTGTCAGCTGTCAGTCTAGCCCTAGCTCTGCTAGGACGCACGTCTAAAAGTTTCAGTAACTTTGACAGGGCTATTGGAGGGCAAAAGTTAAGCTTCTGCTTAGCTATGCAGGATCAGAGCCTTGAAAACTGAACAAATGTTCAGAGTGCTTTTGTGTAACTTCTTTCACCTTCCTAAAGATTAGATCTCGGGAGCATCTTTCCCTCTCTCCTTCTGCCTCTTCTTCCTGTGCATCTCTTCTCAAACTTTATTTATGGCAGCTCAGCCAGGTTTCATTCCTGCTGCGTGCTCGGATCCAAGGAGGCTCTTCTCATATGAGGGCGTCAGTTGTTTTATTGAAGGTGAATCTTATCTCCAGCTCTTCTACTTTTGTAATTCCGCTAAATGTGATCAGACTTGTCTGGCAGGACTTTATCAATCCCTAGTACTTCCTACACAGGGTTTCACAATGTCCTGAGACATTTAATGACACCCTTCTTTTAACGTGGTGCTTCTCTGCCGAAGTAAGCTGAAATAACAGGGTAATAAATGGAAGAAACTTTTCCTCTCCACCCCTCTCGACCACTTCTGTAAGGTTTGGTACATTTGTACCTCTCCAGTTTTCTCTGCAGTTTCAGGAATCTGTTCAACTTGACTGTCATATGGCATAACCTGTTCTTAAAGGCTAAAAGGTGCACTGAGCTGCTGTGTGGGAAATTGGCAAATGGCCACAAGCCTTTCTGTCTCTAGCATCCAGGGATTACAAATAGTGCTCTTAAACGTTTCCATGCTGCAGACGTGAGATAGGTGCAAGCAGTGAGGAGCTGCTCCCAAAGAGCACAGCCTCACGTCAGCTGCTTCTGCATCTTGCAGCCGTGTTGCAAGCAAGAGGAAAAGACCATCCAGAATAACCCGTCATTGTAGACACTCTGGCCTATATACCGTCTCTTTCCCTTCCAGAAGACAACCAGGAAGCCTGTGGATGTGAAGTGGGGGGAATCTCACCATCTGGACAGATTTAATGTATGATGAGAGGTCAGGTTGGAAAGTAGATCTGTGGTGTTTAAAACCATCCCTCAGGTCAAGTTCTTGAAGTGTGTGTAACTTCAAATGTCTTGACAAGCTGAGAAACAGATTTTAGTTCCTTTCTCAGCCATTACGGACCTGTACTTTCTTTCGTACCATGGTTTCCTGGCTGTGATCTGCAGATTGCCAACCTGCTGCTGGCCCACAGATTCACCTTGCTGGAAGAACTTTCTCTGTTAAACTCTGATGATCCAGGCAGGATGCTGAAGATGGCTCAAAGTCCCCAAAAGTTTGGGAACTGTTTCAGGATTACATCACTCTGTAGAAGAGCGGTAGAGGATGGAAGAGGATAAACAGAGCGCTCCTGATGCCACTATGTGGAAGCTGTAGCACTGTGTAGTGCAAACTAAGAGCTGTTCTGGTGTTGACCTTCTGATCGCTGGTGTGGTTGCTCCTCGTGATCTTTTTGGGACCTGGGCATTGTTCTTTCTCCATGTTTCTTACCACCATGGAGATGTCAAATGAAACATGCTAGAAAGGTACACTGTTTTGAGCAGACTACCTGTGCATGATTCACTCTATGTGCAAATCATATTTTAAAAAACTCGGTGGCATAAGCTGCCTGGAGAAGTTTATATTTGATGCTGTTGGAGGAGAAGTTTTGTTTTTGCTCAAGATTTCTAGTATTAAAATATTAGTATTTTAGTGTTATTTACCCAGGTGACTCTGAAGCAGTGTGAAAATCCAAAAACCAGAGCAGAAGTCTATCAAGCACTAGGTCATATTTGACTGTGGGTTAGGTTGTCCCTGCTTCAGCATTATTAAGTTTAGCTTATACAGCATTGCATCCTCCTGATTTTTACTAAAGATTCCCTTGAGCAGCTCCTGCTTGTAGTGAGACTCCTTCCTGCAGTGGCAGAATTGCTCTCAAAGCTGCATACCCACCAGCATGCACTGAGCTTTGATTTCCTGAAATTAGCCACAACTGGCTTGGTTGTCATCAGCTTAATGGTAGCAGATGGTGCCATTTTTTTCCAGATCATACTCAACAGATGAGCCAAACCTTGATTTCCTATTCAAGGAAGGTGGGTTTTTTGGGTGTTTTGTTTGTTTTGTTTTGGTTTTAACATCAAAGTGAAAATGTCTTTTTCATTTTGGCTTCTAATGAACTGTAATGCTTTGTTAACTCTTAAAAAGTTTAAAGACAAAACATTTCTTTTTACTCTGGGCAAGAGCTGGGTAGAGATTGGGTGCAGGAGAGGAAACGATTCAGCTGCGTAGATGTGGGTTCCCAAGTCCTAGGCACAAATTAGGCAATACAAAATACTGGAAGAGAGAGAAATACAAAGGGCAGAGCCCTAATAGTGGGGTCTCTGATCACTGCCCTTCCTGTGTGGGCTTCTCTGCCTAGGTCACCTGCTGTCAGAGGTTTTAGTACTTCATCCTAATAAAAGGCACCTGAATTGAAGAAATGTCTGTCTTTAGAGCTGTAACTGTTCATGTACCTCACTTTAAACTGATGTAATCTCCCATTAATGGCAGAACCATACACTGTCAAACACATTAAATATGGCAAAATCAAGGGGCAAATTTCAGCCCAGTAAGAGATCTCTCAGGGGGTTTCAGGGGGCTAATTTCTTTCTCTTCTCCCTAATACTCCCCTGCTGCTGCTGCCTCTCATTTCAATTTCAATATTTTGCTTTGGCTTTTAGTGGAGACTCCCAGCAGCTGATGGTATGATGCTTGCACTGCACACAGGGATGATGCTGCATCATGAGGGAGCTTCCCTCTGCACATCCCTCTTACAGCAGGCTTTAGTCCCAGCTCTTCCACCATCAGCAAATGCCTACCCCATCCTGCAGGCCAGGGGCTGGGTGACTTAAACCCTCCATAGCATGTGCTTTCTTATCCGCTTTCTCAGTATCCCTGTCTTTTGGATGTTAGTGTTAGCTGAAGAGTTTGGGGATTCCTCTGTCTAAATTGGTAGATTTTCCTGGCTTTATTGAGCATTTCTCATTACAATAAGGAAGGGCCCATCCTGCCTCCGTACAAACCTTTTCTTTTCCTTTTGGTGACAGTGTTATTTCTTGCAGTATTCCCCTGACTTAGCCTCTGGGCCAGAGCTTCAAGACCACAAATGAGTAGGTAGTGCTGTCTGCTCAGCTCTTGGACCTAGTTTGTGATCTGTCATTGACTTGGGTTTCACAGCCTTGCTGAGGTGCAGACCATGAATTCACCTCCCAGAAGGATCAAGGTCCTGTGCCCTGTGGTTTGGAGGCTTCTTGCTGAAGACTATCCATCTGCAGCACAAATGTGGGTGTAGGCAGCCAAGCTCCCACTAGCTGGAGGGCTGGGCTGCAGCGTGCAGCACTGGCTGCAGTGTGTGGTACTACCTGCTGCCACTGGATGATCCTGCTGCGAAGCTCGTGAGTGGCTGTAGCTGCAGGCCCAGCGTTGGCAGGAGATGTGAAGTGGGGAGGGGAGCAGGTGGAGCTCGAGGCTTCCTTCATCTAGGGCACTTGATGACTCTCCTCTGGAAGCTGCCTGTGCTCCAGATCTGCTGTGCAAGGTCACAGCCAAACACTTTGCCTTCCCTAATGCTGAGCAGGAGAATTCCCCTTTGGGCCTCTCAAGTGAGCTGAAAACTATACTAGCTTTTTGGGTTGTAACTATACAGGGGCCTCCTGCTGCAGTGCCCAGGACCCGACCCTCTGGCCAGCTTGGGACGGCCTGTCCCCACTGGCAGGAAGGCAGGGTGCTGAGCAGATCTTTTCTTTCCTTGCAGAACTTCTGTTCCCTTGACTCCAGTCTGTCACCTTTGCCTCCGTCCTTCTGGAGCTCTTGCTCTGTGGGTCCAAACACCCCTTTGGTTTCCAAACTAGTGCTTTTTATCCCTTCTGCAGCCACACCCGACCAGCTGGCCCTGGATGGGCATGGTGGGGTCCAAGTGGTTGTAGCTGTGTTTGTCTGGTATCGCAGAGGGGAGGATCACAGCCAGCAGCTGCTCTGGGTTTCTTTGACATGTCCCTGCTAAATGGCATAGGAAGGCTATGGGAAGGGGTGAGCATCATCTCCACCTCTGTATCTCCACTAGCTATCTCTGGCTAGTGTTCCACCTTACAACCCTCATCCAGCTATTGAAGGGAGTCTGAAGACTGTACTTAGCAGGACCTTATTTTAGACTCTTTCTTGCCTTTTAATTGATCAAGCCATAGCAGAGAGGCTGGCACTACACCTTGGACCAAATTCAGCTCCACTGCATCTCCTCAGCCCCACTGGGGTAGCATTTGGGGCCATCCAACATCCATACGTAGTTGCTCCCATCGTAACTTCTTCCCCCTGCTCTTCCTAACATGTCTGAACTGGGTCCTCGGGACACTGCTCTGTTTCTGACTGTTCTCAAATAATTATCAGGTAATTCTCTTCCCAAAATAATGCAAGGTGTGGGTGAGGCGCGTTCATTTTCAGTAATGTAGCAACACCCTTTGCACAACAGAAATGTTGGGTGTTACACCAACCTGGGAACGGGATGATGGCCCTAGGAGTGTGACTAAGGGGTGTCAGGGTGCTACGTATATTGCAGGTTGTCTCTGTGCTCCTTTCTGCAGCCAGCTCAATTTCCCCTCTTTCAATGCTTTAGTGGCCTGGCACCTGCCTTCCTTCCCCAGCTCTTCCCACTGAGCCTCCCTATTCTCCCATGGCCAATCCATCACTTGTGCATGGGACCACTTGTGCATGGTGTAGTGGGACAGCTTTCCTTCTAGACCCCTGCTGCTCTCTCTGAGATTGCTGTTCCTCTCCAGGGGTCCTGCTGTGACATGGGTGCTCTCCTGCTCTGCTTCAGCTGAGCAAGGTGGCTTGCTAGCTGCCAGCCTTGCAAGAGCTGAAGCTGGATAGTGCCTCTTGGCATCTTCTCTGGTAGTAAAGGCTCTGCAGGCTTCACAGGAAGATTGCACAGGCATCAAGGTCTTGGAAGTAGTCAGCAATTCTGGCTGGGTAGAAATAAAATTCAGCTGCTCTAGTTTGGTAAGGGTAAATGGGGACTGAGCAGTGAGTGTTACAGCTTGCCCTGGGACCCAGCAGAGCTCCCCCAGAAGCTCTCCCCCTGTAATGACATTGCAAGTCAGTCTGTTGGTTTCTGAGCCTTAGGAGCAGATCAGCACAGGCAGAGCATTCTCAATTTCTAGAAGACCCTTCCCTGACACACCTAGTATCCAACTTTGGGATTTTCCTGCAGTGACCAAATCCAGACTGCTCTCCTCTCCCAGTTCATGAGCTCCTGACTTGCAGCTGTAGTCCCAGTTGTTAGTTGCCCGAGTATGTGACTGAGCGTTTCATGCTATATTAATAATATGTTTCTCTCCTTGTAGTTATGAAGATGAAGGTGCTACTGTGTCCTGCTGCTCTTCTCCTACTAATGGCTCCTTTCAGTCTGGAGCTGTGTCATGGTGCCAAGGTGCTGATCATGCCTACCGTAGTCTTTGACAGCCACTTGCGAGTCTTCATGAGAGTGGCAGAGGCATTGACTGATCGGGGCCATGATCCTGTGCTACTTCTTCATGAGGGTCGGGATGTGGAAACCTACCTGCCAGGCTTCCGCATACAGAGGTACTGGGGCGTCTTCAGCATGGAGAGCGCGGACGCCTGGGTGCAGGAGAAGATAAAGCGTGTCTTCCAAGGGAAGATGACCTCTCTGGAGGTGTTCTCCTTTCTGGAGAAGTACCTGGAAAACTGTGACCTAGTTCTGGGAAACTCTACCCTTCTGCAGAAACTCCAGCATGAGCGCTTTGACCTGCTGTTGGTGGACCCCAATGAGATGTGTGGCTTTATCCTGGCCCATCTCCTCCATGTCAAATACGCTGTGATCTCCACTGGTTTCTGGTTCCCAGCAGAGATTGGTGCCACTTCCCCCATTGCCTATGTCCCTGAGTTCAACTCCCTGATGACAGACAAAATGAGCTTCTTTGGCAGGACTTGGAATCTCCTGGTCTATATGATCACTCGTGTGGCCACAAAGCTGGTCATCCTGCCCAAGTTTGAACGTCTCATGGAGAAGCACAGGGTGGAGCCCAAGACATCCATGTTGGACCTTGTCCATGGAACCAGCCTCTTCTTCCTCTGTAATGATGTGGTGCTGGACTTTCCCCGGCCAACACTTCCCCATGTCATTTTCACAGGGGGGATCCTTGCTGAGCCTGCAAAGCCCCTTTCAGTGGTAAGTGCAGGAAAGCTTTGAGCTGTGATTAGGTATTTGTCTGGGGAGGTATTCAGTGCAAATCTGCTGCTGAAGAGTCTCATAAATGCTGTGCAGCCTCAGGAAAGCTGCTGTGTTTTGGAGCCTGTGTGCAGCAGGGAGACAGGGAGCCTTCAGGATGGTGGGGATGCAGGGAGGATATTGAGTTAAGCTTCCCACCCTGAAGTGGGAGCTGGCTGCACTCACCATTTCAAATGGCTCACGGAAGCCCTATACCGGCAGTGCTACCCCTGGGACTGAATCAGCAGTAGTTTGTTCATTTCTATGTACTTGGGGAGGAAATAGGAAAAGCAATTAGTCTATATTGCTTCATCACTGGTTTAGTTAATCCAGATTTTCCTCCTTAATCCTATTTCTTGCAGGCCATTTCTGCCCTGGAGCTTGTAGTCTTAATAACTTGAGGGGAGTGTTGTGCTTGTTGACTGACCAAATTCGACGTGTACAGATTCAAATATACGAGACTGAAAACTGTCCCATCCTCCTTTTCTTTAAGTGGTAGCCCTGAGGAGAACTCCCCCGGCATCCCAGAGGTTTTCTCTGACTGGTACCATACTATCTCCAGTGATAAATTCAGGGGGCCAAGCTCTTAAACTCTCCAGTTGAAGATTCCATGGGACAGAGCAGGACCTATCTGCCATTCCTCTCATTGCTCTACCACTTTTACAAACACTGAGGGGAAATTAAACAGGATAGTGAAGCTCAAGAAGTCAAGTTGTTCCTGTGTCCCAGGCAGGGAGCTGAAATGAAGATAAGATACAAGTTTCAAATTATTAGAGGTCTATTAAGAGCTCTGATGGCAGCTTTAACTAAGGTTGTGGATGCCAATTTTTTTTCCAATTAAAAGGAAAAAGTGAGATCAGTGCTCTAGAACAAGAGTTCTCCAGGTGTATATGACTGCTGATCATCCAAGAGCTGAGTCAGAGTGGCTGCCTCACAGGTCTTGCAAGATGCTGGCTTGGTCTGGCCACATACAAGCCTGTCCCTTAAGGAAGGGAGTTGTTTGCCATGGCATTACTCATGTGCTTCACAGCTTCCAGAGCTGAACTCAGAGTGCCTAAGAGATGGACATAAGCCCAGAGCCCTGTGATAGGCTGTGGCTGTAGTGCTAGCAGGTGGGCATATCTGTGCCCAGGCTACAGGAGGCCAAGGAGAAAGAAGGCCTTTGTAGACCTAGGTGTATCTTAAGGACTCTCCCATCTGGACAGGAGCTGAGTTACGCAAGTAAGGTATTTATTTCCTCATGTTTGAAACATGGTGATTGAGAGTTTCTTTAATTAGGACGCTGTGGATTATAGACACTTATTTGAGAGATGGTGAGAATTTTTGATTGTCAGCTGTGTTTCCCTTAGCAACTTTAGTGCTATTTCTGAAAGTCAGATGTTAAGGCTTGATTATAATAGATACTACCAGAATCATCTTAGTTTTCACTATCAAAACCAAACTGGTATACTTTCTCTTCTTTAACAGTTTAAGCAGTTATATTGCTCAAAAGAGAGTGTGAAAATCAAGCAAAAGGGAAAAAACAAAACCCTTAGTTGAAGTCCCATTGATTTTTGCAGGGTTATTTTAGGGCTTTTTAAGCTCTTCTGCAAAGATAGGTTTGCCTCCCAGAAGCATCTAACAAAGGACAGATGTTCACAGACAGCAACGTTAAAGTGCGTTTTGAAATTTTTCTGTACCGTAATCTTCAACTTTGTAGACTACTGATCATAAGATATTTTGGGTTAGCCATCCAATTTTTCTGCTTTAACAACCAGAAGAACTTTTTTTGCCCCCTAGCATTATTGTACTGCGTCCTTCAGTGAAGTGTTCACATTCAAGAGACAGATTTTAGGAAACTTCCCGAAAATGCTCTTGACCGTGAGATAATATACGGGGAACTTGAAGCAGAAGAGAATAATGGGCTCAGTCCAACCTGGCATGGAAAGGAATGCTTTGTGTTTGCTCCATAGTGGTCATGCTGACTGATTTCTTCTCTCCCCTGGTCAAAGAAACTGAGGACTGTCTCCTAGATGCATACCTTTTTAAGTAGCATCACAGACAACCTCAAAACAAAGTATGACCGACTGTGGTTTCTCATGGAGTTGTAGTCGCCTCTCTGCCTAACAAATGGAGACTAAATCTGCTACCTGGAAGTAGCTATCGGAGAGGTATAAGTATCCTAGCTAGATGACAAAGCCTTCTGCCACTTCCAGCAGTTTTGAAAGTCATAGTGTTTGTGGGAGATTTCAAGAGAGATGTTCCTGATTCTGTTAAGTTGATGTTTCAGCTGTTATATTGGCCTGTAGCTAGAGGCTCTGATAGACCTTGTCTTGTAGCAGTATTGGAAGATAGCCTTGGTTTCCTCAATATACTCCAGTTTTTTTTGTTGCTCTGGCTGCTTCTATGTGGGCCCCAGCCTGTGTTTTCAGAGCCCTCACTGCCAAAGAGTAATTGCATTACCTGCTGCTGCTGAAAGCCATCCATAGTATGAAATTTAGTTTTTAGACACCCCCCTGCAGAGGCGTCTAAGCCCAGCAGGTGTTCGAGCAATTTCTGCCTGTCTGGGTGCAGATATCGCAGCAGTTCTAGAGTATGTTGCCTGGTCAGAAACACATAGCCTTGTGCTCCATAGAGCGTTTTAACCTCTCCATAGGGCGTTTTTTGCTGGCAGAGATGCAGTGGGGAGGGCCTTTCTCCAAGAAGGCTTCAAGGCGGCTGTGTGTGTTTTGCCTGCAGGGTCTGCGTCTCTGGGTGGAAGCAGCAGATGCGGGTGTTGTTGTTGTCTCCTTTGGCATTGGGATCCGAGCTCTCCCGAGTGACTTGGTGGAGAAGATGGCTGGCGCGTTTGCTCGCCTCCCGCAGAGGGTCGTGTGGAGGTGAGGGGGAAGTGGGATTTTTATTAATTCAAGTTAATGAAAATCATTATTGAGGGATGATTCTGGCTCAAAACACCCATTTGTCTTCCATCTCTTGCTTTAGTTGAATTTATAATTGGGGTGTGTGTGTGGAGGGGGGGGGGGTTCTTTCTTTTTTTTCCTCTTTTAACCTCCTTCCACAGATACTTTGGACAGAAGCCAGACAACCTGGGTGAGAATACACTGATGATGGAGTGGCTGCCCCAGAATAACCTGCTAGGTAAGACAAGGAATGTGTGTATACAGCTAGTGACATCCCCAGAGTTTAGTCCTAACCACAGCAAAGATGTACAAGGAAAACAGCACCCTTGTGGGTGTCACTTGAATGCAACAAGTCTGTCACTTGTTGCAAGTCTGATCTGTAAATAACATAGTCCTCACCTAATGCTTGTTTGAAGCTGTACCTTGGCCCCATCTCCCTCCTCCTCCAGGCTCTACTCAGCAAGCTTTTCACTGCCAAAAGTAGGGCGTGTTCCCAAAGGATAACATGAACGTTCATCTTCTCAGCTCATCACACTTGTTTTTCCTTAAACACAAATCAATACTGTGTACAGAAAGTCAGGAGAAGTCCCATTTTTGTGTGGGATGCACCGACTTGCCTCTATTTCTTTCCTCACAGGCCATCCCAACGTAAAAGCCTTTGTCAGCCACTGCGGGATGAATGGTGTATTCGAGGCAATTTATCATGGTGTACCAGTGGTGGGGTTTCCTTTCTATGGGGACCAGTTTGACATCATGACCAGAGTGCAGGCGAAGGGCATGGGTATCCTCATGGACTGGAGCAAAGTAAAAGAAGAGGATCTTTACCAGGCCATCGTCACTGTTATCTCTGACCCCAGGTGAGGCATTCAGAAGCACTGAGCTCTTCCTTGACAAAGGCAGTAGGGACCAGCATGTCTTTGCATTGTCCCTTACACAGCCAGTAGTGTCTTCTGGACCAAGTAGTGTTGCAAACACTGCTCAGCAGGCCAGATGCATTATTACCTTGTAATCCTGAGATGCTTGCACTAAGAGATACTCTAGCACTTGCTGTGAGAGAGCATGATCTAGTCTTATTTGGCTCTGGCTATAACTTTCTAAGAAAGCTTTGAGATGCTGATGCATAAAGCTCTTCTTTTAATACCAGCCTGTGATCAGGGAAAGTGAGATTGCATCCTCAACTTGTGGTCTCCCTGTTCTTGTCCAAACAACTTTTGGCAGAAACAGCTGGTGCAGACAGTGGGCTGCAGATAACGCTCCAATTGTTTCTTCTCGAGACCGGGTTCTTTACCCTTTATTAGATTTGTTACAGCACAGTGTCACAGGGCACCCACCGTCTAATAGGACACATGCCACTGTTAGTTTCTGAAATGCTGTTTGGGAGCTTGATTTTGTTAGCTGTTAGGAGCGCTCAGCTACTGAGCTCAGTATAAATTGTCACTACCCAGTGCCTTGAAGGATTAGGCCAGTCATCAAATGTGTGACTGTTGCTTGATGCTAATAAGGTCTTCTGGTGCAAACTCCCCTCAGAAAGCGACAATCCACATGAAACTGCTGAGCATCTGTCACCATCTTACCAAGGAACTTGGGAACTGAACTGCCAGTCTTGCTAACAAAACACAAAGTAAAATGTGCTCTGGCTTGTGTTGCCATGGCTGCTCAGAGCCATGAGTGGCTTTTGGAGGCAGCTATGAAGCCAGTCGTGGAAGAAATTTGCCACTCTCCCAAGGTATCATTTGAGACTTGAAGGCACCGGTGGACATATCAGATCACTTCTCAGCTATGAAGCTGCTGTCACAAGGATAACTTCTTGTCTTCTTCCTCCCTTTCAGCTACAGAAAAGCAGCCAAGTTCATTTCGGCTCTGCACCGCGACACACCAATGCATGCTCTCAATAGGACAGTGTACTGGCTGGAGTATCTCCTTCGTCACGATGGGGCACCGTATCTTCGCCCTGCTGTCTACGACCTGTCCTTATATGAGTACTTCTGCCTGGACATCTTGGCCCTTCTCTTATTGTGCCTGGCTGGTATTGGCTTCATCCTCTACAAAGCTGTGGTGTGGTGCAGAAGGAAGGGGGCCAGCCCTGTATATCAGAATGGCAATTGCACGAAATGGCACTTCACAGAAGAGAAAAAATTGCAATAGTGGCTCAGCATGTTCTAGGACGTGTTTCTTCACTGTGAAATGAACTTCTGCAGTGCCAAGAAATGTGCGGCACACAGGCACAGAGTGAGGCGAGTGATCAGCAGGTCTGGGTGCTGTCCTCCTGGCTGAGAGGAGAGCGGGGAGGGAAGAACATTGCGAAGGCCTGCGTGCACACCTCTGTGTACAGCATCTGTGGGCGGGGAGGCAAATTCAGGCATGGGTGGAAATACTTGGCCAGGACGCTGGGAATGGGGCATGGGTAGGTAGACTTCTAGGGAGGAGTACAAGTTGCTCCCTTTATATTGCATGTTGGTTTAGATGCTGGTGTTACTCTTCTGGCTTTTTGGATCTTCATGGCGGTACTGGAGGTAGGAATAGCATCTCGTGTTTGGCAAGTACTGTTTCTCCTCTGCCCCACTGCCAAGAGCCCCAAGAGTTGGGATTCCTTTATGTGCTAGTGAGGACCTGAGGTAGAGCAGTGGACAGGAAAGGGCAACAAAAGTGTCATTTGAAAGAGAATAAAATTGGTCTGTTTTAAGTTCTGTCTGTAAATATTCTTCCTGCTGCTTCCATCAACCCTCTGCAATCTTGTTTGTGTTTGAGCTAAATTATTATTATTTTTTAATAAAGTTATATTCTTTCCCCTGTGTGGCAGTTCTCTGGTCTTGGTTTAATGTGAACCTTTGACAGGATCCTTGTAACATCCTTACATCCTTGTAACAGGATGTTGCTCAAAGCATGATTAGAGTTCTCTTCCCTTCTTGTCACTACTGCTACTGTCTCTGCATGCCTGTGGACCACTACAAACCTCTGCCAGTGACTCCTCTTGGTCTTTGCGCAGAGTTTCAGACAGTGCCTTCCCTCCTCTGCCTTTGTGTGACACCCATGCCCATGGAGTCTCCAAACCTGTGATAAAAGAAGAATTCTGAACAGATGCAAGTGCCAGGACCACAGGAAGAGCAGCCAGTAGCTTGGAGTGATGGTCATGCTGCCCGTCTGTAAAAGCAACAAGCTCTGCTCTTTCAAAAGAAAACCCCTGTCCCATTTCAACATGAGCAGGCATGCTGTTGCCCCCCTGGGAGGCGTGGTGTGGCGTGATGCCGATGTGTTTCTACTCACCCTAGACTCCAAGGCAAACCCACGCTTTGCTGCTGTTACACAACCTACCTGCAGTGCTGGCTGACAGTCTGGCTGGCAAGGCCAAGGGCTGGGGTTCCTCACTGCACTGTTGCCTGGGGCCCTCTCCACGCTAGTGCCCACTGGAGAGTAACCTCATTGCTGGAGTTTCCAGGCTCTGCTCTCACTTACTTTTTCTCCTTCTTTTTTTTTTTGCAGATGAAAGGTGCATTGCCACGTGCAGCCTAGTGAGCAGCGTTTTGGCTGGGCTCCTGGGATGTTCTGGTTTGGGGCAGTGCCCAGCTCTGAGTCACTGGCTCCTGCGTGGCATGGCTACCCAGCCCTCCTTCCCCCATACCAGCCTTCGGCCTGCAGAGGGGCTATAGCAAAGGTTTGGGACAAGGATCCTGTTTGCTGTCTAGGATGGATGAGAACAGCCTGCAGGTTCAAGCTTGAACCTGTAACTATCCAGTGGCACAAGTTATTCTTCTTGGAGTTTCTTGCTGCCTCCTGAGATACCCAAAACTTGTCGTTATCAGTGGTGGGCTAGGCACCCCATCAGTCTTGCTCTGTAGCAGCCCTATATAACTTCATACCTTCTGCTTTGAGGGTGTCAAGCCTGTCCCCAGTGGGCAAACAGAGAAAATCAGGGTGAGGTAAGCTGCTAACAATTGGCAAGTAGGAGAAAAGCAAGGATTGTAAAACACTGCATAAATGGTACCTTCCTGTCTGCAGGAATTGAATTTTAAAGCATGATAGTTCTTGGGGGGGGGCGGGGGGGGGGAAGAGATACTGGCACAAGTTTTGCAGCTTATCTACCCATTGCCAATTGCCCCATGGTAGCTTTGTAATCATCCCTGGCAGATGAGTGCTGACAAAGAGGGTGGGGGAAGACTGTTTTGCTCAGTTCTTTGTTGAGTGTGGGTTGGCAGAGGGAAATCATTACTGCCACCTTCGTGAGAACTTGGCTATTTAGATTAGGTTGAATACAGCAAAAAGGGAAGTCTGGCTTGGTGACAGAGTTGGATTCCTTTAATGTAAAGAGGAAAAAAGAGCAACGGGACAAATTTGCAAACTGATGCCGTGGCTGGGTGCCTTGTCTCCATCCCCGCACCCAGGCAGTAGGGCAAGGCACGGTGGAGGTGAGATGCTGATTTGGCTTGGCCGTGCTCCACAGTTTTCTGAAAATATTTGGATACATTAACTAAACACGAGTGTTTCTCTAGGCTTTTCATCTTTATTCCTATCTTCTTTACACCTGTATTCCTATCCTTTTTATATCATCTCTGTTCCTGTTAAAAGTGTAGCTTTCTCTCATTTTATTTTTTTCCTAATTATTTGTTCTTTCAAATTTGAATACAGAGGGAAAGTATAGCAAGGCCTAAAGCTAGCTATTAAGTTAAACTATTAATAATGAGTAGCTTGGCACATTTGGTTAAAAACCTGGATGGGGGAAGGGCTACAGGGGAGGTTTATCCCTCAAGCAGCTCTGCCTTTGACTTGGTACCTGGTCTCTGGGCAAGAAGCTGCTTGGTTACCTTGTGTACTCCTTGTCAGGTATGCTGAGATTGGCAGATAGGTCTGAAGTGTAACTTACAACATTAAAATTGTGGTTTATGAGGCACCAAGCAGGAACGAGCCTGAGGTTTTTGCAAGGGAAAGTAGGATGTGACTCTTTATCCTTTTCTGAGGGCTGAAGAAGCGGGGGGTACCCTCACCCAGAAGCTGCAAGCCCAGTCAAGCCCCATGCAGTGCGAGGCTGCGCTTCTACCTCTCCATCCTTCTCTTGGCAAAGGACAGGGGAGCCTGAGTGCAATGCAACAATGCCAGCCCTCTCACTAATGGGGGCAAAATCCCCTGTGAGGGCCAGGGTGTCTCAGCAGGCAAGAGCCACAGGGAGAGTGAATGAGCCAGCTTTTCAAGTTGGCCCTGCCCTGCAGGCTCATTGAGAGCCTCCTGTGAGCATGAGGCAAGACAGCCCTGTGCGTCTCTGACACCTCTGAGCCAGTGCGAGAGCGAGTGTGTTTTCCAGCAGAGCGCTGTGCCGTGCGGTGCCAGCCCGTGGGAGCCAGCGCCTCCTGGCTGCTGACGCAAAGGTGGGAAGCTGGGCACTTGCCCCGCTCCTCTTGCGACCTCTTTCGTAGCCTGCCGGCAGCGGCCAGACCATGCTGGTGCAGGTAGCAGGGCACAGCACTGCCTCCAACTGCTGCTCTCCTGTGGGATTTTGCAAGCAGCTGATAAGCTATGGCTGCTCCCTCAGCGGTGCGTCATGCATCTCCCCTCCAGCACCCGCATGGGAGAGCCTGTTTTTAGGCCCATGGCAGGGTGATGTCAGCTCCACGGCTTGTTTTTCCAGCCTGGGAAGGTAGTGGCACCAAACTGTGTTGACAAAATTTGGCTAATAAAGAGGAGTCGTTTCCCTTTGCAGGCAAGCGTGATATCACTCTGGCTGCGAGAGGAAAGTGTCTGGAGGATGGGCTCCTTGAAGACTTGCGGCATTTGACTCATCACATCATTAAATGCCAGTGAGCAAAGAGCGCTGGATTAAGGAGCTTCCTTTCACCTCTGTGCCAGGAAATTCTTCTCCATGGCTGATGCAATCGCTGTGCACAGCTTGATCCCAGGCCAGGTCCCTGTGGCTCCCTGGGCCAGGCATGGAGGTGAGGCGGGAGCCAAAGCCAGGGCCTGGCGCAGCGCTGTGGTGTGCCTCTGCCAGAGCTGTCGCGAGCTGCTCACCTCCGACGAACAGCTCTGCCCCCGTACCTACCTCCTGTGCTGCCCACGCGCCTCTGAATCTTCTGAGGGCACGGGCAATGCCTTCCTCTGATGTTTTCCCACTGCAAGTGTTCACAGTCATCTCATTTGCCACAAGAAGCCCTCCTGCAGCCATGCAAGGCCTCCCCAGCCCGGGGAGGGAGAGCGCTCCTCTCCTCAGTCCCAGGAGGGGGCTCCCAGGGGGACTCACCAGGATTTTCTGCTCTTACCAGGCCTGTTTGGCTGGCCCCACATGGGTCTAAGCAGTGGATCGGCTTTTACATTTTTCCTCCGTTTCTGATTTTCAGCCACGTGCCAATTCCCCTTTCCATGCTCTTGGCTTGTGGTCGGCAGCACTGGATGGACCATCGCCTCTCCCCCTGAGACAGGCCAGGCGTTGCAGCCTCCCTCCCGGTGAGCTTCGGGACCTGGGCAACGCTCAGCAAAGGCAACACGGGTTGAGGATCAGCTTGGCTCGTGGCTGCCTCTGCCACGAGGGCCTCGGGGGCCCTCACAGCCCCAGGGGACACTGTGTCACTGTGTGTTTCCATGGTTGTTGTGGCTGAAAATGGGTTTTGACCTCCAGCTATCTATGTTATACCCAAAGTTTCAGACCTTTGGTCTCTAGGTGCTGTCTAGGGAGCTTAATCATGCTGCGTTTAATACAGTCGAAGTATTATCTACCAGCTAGATAATAGCTAGTAGATCACTAGCTACCAGATCTAGATCACTAGCTAGACTTTAAAGATCCTTGATGAGATGTTCTCCAGAAAGCTACTGAGGAAGGTAGGTAGTTGTATGTGGTGAGCAGAACTTTGCCAGTGATTATTAACAGCCTAGAAGACAGACGCAAGTAGGAGGAATGGTGAATTTTTCAGGAAAAGGGTGAGTGTGGGATGCTTGGATGTTATAAACTATGTTTGTTACTAATCTGGAAAGGAAAGGAAACAGCAAGGTTACATACCACAACAAGCAGGAGAATGGGCAGCAGAAGACAATGGAAACTTAATGCTAACTAATGGAAATTAATGCAGATTGTGGTGGTGGGGACTCAGGCTGTACTAGTTTCTAATTAATGAGATCAACTCAGGACTAAGTCTGGAAAAAAATGATCAGAAGTCTCTGAAGAGCTGTCTATGATAGCCAGCTGCAATGTGAAGGAGCTGACTGCCAGAGAAAGGGAGCATTATCAGGGCTCTGTAAGGGGTGGATAGCCCAGATGACAGCTATTTGGCTAGTCTGTACAAAAAGAAAAAGTGGATGTGGGTGCTGTTCTCTTGCTTACGCAAGAAGATCCCTTAATAGCTTCCAGTGCGGTCTAACGTGTAAACCACCATTAACAATGACAGGTGGTATACATCTGATTTGGAGGCGCTGCATGCCCGCTGATCAGCCTGCTCGCCCATGCCTCTTGCTGCACAGACAGCACACCGGGCTCTGCAGTGGTAGGGACTGCAGCATAGTTCAGGGCAGGGTGGGTCTGGCCAAGCAAAGGCTGCTCTCCCTGTCCCACTGTGCACTCTCCGTTGTCCAACAGAGAGCATCTGGGAGCACTCTTATTTCTGGTCAGCCTGAACTGGTACATCCTACCTAGGATAAAATATAAAAGAGCTAAAGTAGTATTCTGTCTCCCTGTTTCCGTGTTCCTACGTGTGATGGAGCAGTATGATGTGGCAATATAACTAGAGAAGAGCTCGCAGCTTGCAGAAGAGATGGTGCAGACCTCAGTGGCTGCACTGCCCCTCTCCCCGACACTGATTGTTTTGCCTCTATCCTGTTTAGTGTGGCTGCTTTTTTGTCTTCCCCTCATCATCTACCATAGTTAAGCCCTTTTACAGACCTCTCTGTACAGTGTCTTTTGTGCTTGCACGACAAGTAGTTGATCTGCCAGCCCCAGGAGCAATAGACACCTGTTGCTGTTTACCTTTCCCAAAGCTTAATTTCTTTTCTTTAATTTGTGACTGTGAGATTCTTAAGGAAGGGATTACCTATTACATCTTCTTGTAAAGCACTTACAACACTTTGGATACTGCCAGGAGTAGGCATGTTCATACTACTCCTGCATGGTACTGAAATTCTTCCACAAACACCTACACGTTCTTCAGAGCTGGCAGGAGTCAAACTTGCAGTCTATCAGTAAAGCAGTTGGCTTGTTGCTTGTTATCCTGGTATTGGGAGTTGTTGAAGACTTGGGGTATAAAATGGGATGCTTAGGTAAAAGTCATTTTTCTTATCTCATCCACAGGGCAAATGAGATTGTAAATGATACTCAGTCATCATACCAGAAACTAGTCCTTCCCTCACATGGACTGGAGAAAACAGGTGAATATTCCCTTGAAAAGTGAAACCCTTGTTGCAAATAGCAAATTGAGTTTCAAATTTGATTTAGGGCTACCTCCAGTAAGACTGCTTCTATAGGATTCCAAGAATACCTCTCAATTTCCAGAACTTTCCACAGTCTTATTTTATGATTCTCAGGAAATCATTCTTTCCCTTTGGGTCCTCTCTTGCCATGAAGGACTTGGACTAAAGGAGTGGAGTCCTCTGTTCCTTAGGGTCTCTGCCTTCTTGCCAGTCATCTGGAGGCAAAAGGATAAAGTCTCTCTCAAGTTGCACGAGAGAAAATCCTTGTTGAGGACCAGTGCAGACAGACAACCACTTAGGATATAGCCACCGGAAAAGAAGGGTCTGAGCTGGGATGAATGGACTGGGACAAGTGAAACAGGGAGGGCAGAAGAATATGACTCAGAGCCTGAAGACGCTGCTGAGCTCTGCTGCACCAGGGAGGCCCCAGACCCTTCCTCGGCTGGTGGAGAAGGGCCATGCAACTGCACTGGACCTCCCGTGGTGCCTGGTACGAGGGTGCACAGGAAGGGTTAGAACAGGCACGATTATCCTTGGGGCCATCCACTTGGTGACTGGGTGGTGTGGCTAGGACAGAGCTACTGCAGCTAAGCCCTGCAGCAGCACTGTGGGCCATGTCTGGTGCGAGCAGTGTAAGGAGGGTATAAAGGCAAAGAAAAGCCCAAGCTTCGACCCATGGGCAGAGCGGTGCTCATCCCCCTGCCCCCAAGTGAGCTCAGTTTTTTTCAGACTTGAAGTGATCTGAAAAACAGATACTTTAAAATGCATGAAGGTGTCTTCTGTACAGTGTCTAGACCATGAGGGTCTGACTCAGGACTGGGGCCCTGATCCTCCTGCAAATGTGGATCACACTTGTGGTGACACACTTGTGGATAAGTAAATGTGGACTTTACTTATGTGTGTGTAAAGTGTTGTTAGGACTTTGCTTCCTTACCTACAGTAGCTGAGGCCTGCACAACTTTCTTTGATATGTGGAAATAAGCTCACCTAAGCTTATGAAATGTTGTTATTTGCAAATCATGTTGAGACATAATGTAGACACCTAAGCTGTTCTGTCTCCAAGCTGGCTGAGTCCTATGCTGCTGTCCAAGCAGCATGCTTGCTGGCCTGCAGCTGTATGTACAGGTGGCTTTTCTGGTGTCTGGAGCACCGCAGCTGCATCTGGATAGCTCAGATGAGCTTTCAGCCTGTCAGACAGTTTTGTCTCACTAGGTAAGACAGGTATTTTGGAGGATGCTGAGGGCCTCTCTCCCGTTCTTGCGCATTGCTGTTATCTTCCCTCCTGCCAAAGAAACAGCCTGGGGAGGGCTGTTGGCTCCCTGCTCTGATG
Organism: Struthio camelus; assembly: GCF_040807025.1. NCBI lineage: Eukaryota > Metazoa > Chordata > Aves > Struthioniformes > Struthionidae > Struthio > Struthio camelus. Next base: position 23,787,117 of record NC_090948.1, on the reverse strand, counting down.
GCACCAAACAGCTGCAGTCACAGGCAGTTTCTGTGGCTTAATTGAATGTGGCGCCTGGTCAAAGGGACAGGACAGGTGGAATTGCTCCAGGAGAGGCCTGATTCTTGTTCACATGGTGTGAAGCCATTTCAAAATGAAAAATTTCACTATTGATCCCAGGAGTAGATTAAGAACTAGAAATTACAAGGTCAACATTAGCACCCTTTCTACTCAGCAGATCCATCAAACGTCCTCCTCTTCCCTTTCCTGAAGAATTTAGAGAATTTTCTTCTTGTAATATAGCTTTATACAAAGAAGATCTTATTTAACAACAGCTACACTGTAGGTCAAACAAGTGGGTAGTTCATATTTGTAATCTGTGAAATAGCTAACCCCCACTAGCTACTGCAAGCAGTAGCTAGTTAATCTCTCTAAAGCAATAAAAGGTCTTAACTTCTTTGAAGAAGGTGCCAATCCACATGGAATCTACACACAAAGGAATCTTTTGGTGTAACTGCTAGTCACCCTTCTTTGTACATCTTTCATAAGCTGGCTGTTGTAAACTCCGTTCTGTAAAAGTCTATTGCTGAAACAAAAGTTACGTTTTCTTTCATCAATTGTAGGTCATGACCATGCCATTCTGCTTATAGAATTGCTATAACCTGCAGCAGAGCCTTCCTAGGGGGTGTTTCCTTACACTAGGGAATGAGTTTCCCTCTTCCAACAACAATTCCCTTTTGAGAGTAGTTGATGGTAGTCAGAGTTAGATAGAGGGGGGTATCAATAGTTCAGAACTGTGGAAAGATTAGATAATGGGAAATAACTTAGAAAAGTGTCTGCTGATATGTAGGAAAACGATATGTTAACAGAGATCTCTGTTAGTGACTGAGGATCTTGGAAATTATTTTCCTTAGATAATACTGTAAAGATAGTTGACATTTAGGGTTAAGTGGCAGTAATGCTAGAACGAACAAATTCATCTTACGCTCTTTTCCAAGTTTTAAGAAACTACAGGACACAGGCTCCCAGGTACATCTGATGGAATATCTCTAAGTATAAGCTAAGTAGGACCAAATAATGCAATACCATGAGTTATTAAGACTGCACTTTGGTTGGTATAGCTAAGGATCCAAATCCAAATGTTTCTCCAGAAATAGCTCCTTGTTTGCAGTGGGACTGTGTTATATGCAGTGCTGTGGAAACGGTTCATCTCCAAGAGTCAGAGGAGCTGGATGAGATGTTTGCCTGAGCCATGTGAATGTCCCACATCACTTGGACTTTTCTTGGGGCTCTCTGCCTTGTTCTGCTCTCTTACGGGGTGTGCCCTGAACACATTTATCTCCCTGCTTATGTCCTAAATGGCTAAGGTCTCTGACTGCTGCCACTGAGAAACTTCCACCACAAAGTTAAATGGTGATGAGAAAGACATGAGGCTAATTGTCCTGAAGAATCCAATAAAACAATGTGGTGGGTAAGACTAATCTACTCCTAAGATTTTTTTTTCTTTTTTGGTAGTCAGCGTTACAGGTATTCTTGTATTTTGTTAGATTAAAAGATAAATAAATGCACAGCACAGGGTTTGTCCCCAGGGCCCATGACATGGCTGTGATTGCAGCATTGATATCATCTCAGCTGAGCTGTCGTCTCATCACTGAAATGAGACCCCTACATGACAGTTCTCTGTCATATACCTACTCCTGCATTTTTGCTAGCTGTACCTGCTGTGAATGATTCTTTTACTACCCTAACTTGCCTGATACCTCAGCTCTAGCGTGGCAATGCCAGCAAGGATTTTGCCGTTTTCTTTGGAAGACTATTTCATGGTTTGACTGGTCATAGCTTGATCCTCCAAAGCGTATCTTGCTGTCCCTTTCCCAATGCCATGCATCTGCTTTGTGGCCACACTCCTTCCCAGACCATTTCAAACATCACCTCTACCTCTTCAGTGCCATAAGGTATTAGAGGATGACAAGCTGGGTGAAGTAGTAGCATGTCCTGGAAAGGGATGCATGTGTCCTATTGTGCAAATTTTATGCTGGCACTTTCTTTCATATTTCCTTACTCTGTCTGGAAGTGAGGTAAATGTCCCCATGTAGCAGAACTGGGAACGAGCCCATCAAATCTGTCTTCTTCCTCTGAAAACTGGAAGTTCCCTGAAACTTCCAGTATTACCCTGAAAAAAATAGTGGCCTTTGACCAGGGCAGCTGGAGTGTGGGAAAACAGCAAAGGGCTGAAGTTTCATTGTAGGCAGGAAAGGGGAAGGGAAAGTGCACGGGGGAGAGACGGGCAGAGAGACTGCCTGCAGGGCGCGAGTCCTCCAGCTGCAGCCCTGGGGTCTGGGCAGACGCTTCTGGTTGCGGGAACCCCGAGGCGAGAGCCCGAACGGCGGCGGCGGGGGCGGCGCGGAGCGTCGGCTCCCCGCCGCGCACGGCCCGGCCCTGCCCGGCGGCCGTCGAGGGGGCGGGGCGGCCCGCGATTGGCTGCGGCGCGGGGATGTATCCGTCGGCCCTGAAACGCGGTGTGTTCCGCGGGCTCGGCTCGGCTCGGCTCGGCTCGGCTCGGCTCGGCTCGGCTCGGCTCGGCTCGGCTCGGCTCGCCGTCCCGTCCCGTCCCGTCCCGTCCCGTCCCGTCCCGTCCCGTCCCGTCCCGTCCCGTCCCACCCCGCTATGGAGCTGGGCTTCGACCTGTCGGCGTTGCTGCCGCCGCTGCTGCTGCAGCACGACTTCGACGAGCGGGAGGCGATCCGCTGGATGCAGGACTCCTGGTGAGCGCCGCCCGCCCCGTCGCGGCGGGCTCCCTGCCGAGCGCCCTGGCCTGGGCGGCCCGGGGCCAGCGGAGCCGCCGGGGGTGCCGCGGCTCCGGGACCGGCCCGTCGGGGCCCTGCCCCTCTGGTGACGCCGCGCGGGAAAGCCCGCAGAGCGGGGCGGGCCGGGGACTCGGAGCCGCGGCGGCGGGGTGGCGGCGTCGCCTGTGGGTACGGCCGCTAGCGGCAGCGGGGGCAGCAGGGGTGGGGAATAGGACGCAGTATACGGCCCTTGACATCTAGCTTTTCTGGTGCAAGTCAAAAACGTCTTTTATTTAAGAATAAGGGTGAGGAAGGTGCACATCCATTAGCAGGTGTGCGAACGTGGCAGGACGTTAGGCGTGCTGTCCTTTCCTAGGCATGGTGCAGCCAGCATGCACGGCGTTCAGCTGCCGCTCCTTCAGCCAGTCTTGCAGGAGAAACTGGAGTGCAGGAAAGAAACAAGGTAACAGGGAAAGGCATGGGCAGTGCAGCGAGAGCGCAGGTTCTGATCTGCACTGGAAGTTGAGCTATTGTTTAAAAATAAAATATATTTGTTAGCTTAGGCTCCTATGTTAATTTTCATTCTGGCTCCCCCAAAACGTACAGCAATTTGGTGCTGCTGAGAAGCAACTGGCCTGAAGAGCAGAGCTTGTTCTGCAAGAATAGCCCCAGTCACTTGATTTCATAAAGTGTTATTCAATCTGCAATTGTTCCTGCTATTTCAAATGAGATGAGAGAGCAGCCTCCTGTTCCCATATGGAGCTTTTGTTTAAGCTGTATCTTCAGATGTTTCCTTGGAGAATTTCATGCTTTACCCCTTCAAGCACATATAGCCATACAGAAACTAGCTGAATAATAAATAAATATGCAAGGCTTTCAAGCTGTCTTGTTCTAAAACTTTCTCTACATTTTGAAATTGATGGGGCGGATCTCATTTGGTTTTTTGTGGCTACCCAGAGGGTTCTCAGTTTTGGTTTTTTTTTTTTGCCCTCGTAATTACATCTTTAATACAGATACCTACCACTTCAGTCTTTCCCTTTCACTGTAGGAGAAACCCAAACAAGCCGCCTTCCTTCAGCTTATTACTTGTTTGATGTATTTTCTTCATAGCCTGGCTACGTTACACTCTTGATTTGCTCCTGGTTTTCCTGTTTTTGGAGCGAAATGTTGACTTTTTTACTTATGTTAAGTAAAAATATTTGCAAGGAGAAGAGGGCTTTACAGTTAGTCAAGATATTCTCAGTGTAGCTATCACATTGATTTTTAAAAAATATATTGATTACTGTCTTTCTTCCAGCAGTGCAGTTTTGCATTCTTGAGTGCAGAACTCCTTTGGTTCTTGAGCAACAGCAGGAAAGAAGAAATTCTCCCCTTTCTTGGCCTTCGCTTCAGCTGGAGGAAGGCTATCTACTTTTTTTCACCCCTTTTCCACATAACGCTTCTGATTATGTTAGGCTGAAAAGCGCCTAAGTGGGTGGAAACTTATGAAGAGACTAGACCCCTTCCCTAGTTGACATAGCCTCCTACCCTGGGCTTAAGGGATGAGAAGTGAAGTTCAGTTGCAGGAGGGGCAATCATAATGGGACACAGGGAGCACAAGGAGTAGGTTTGTCAGTGGAATAGTTCAGGATCTGCAGCCTTAAGAGCTTATATGGTGTGAAGGGGGGAGAATTGGTTGAGTTATTCTGCAGGCATATCCTTACCCCTCTGTGTGGGGGTTCGTGGAGCCACTCAAGCAATGAAGCAGCCTTGGGGAGAGTACACTTGCTCTCTGAAGTGCCCTTACTGAGTGATCTGCCTGCCCTGTCAGACTCTTTCTTCAGCTGCTGTGTCCAGCAGGCCTGCTCTGCATGCATCTTCCCCCAGGCCCTGCCTTGTCTGTAGCCTGTGAGCAGGCTCTACTCAAAAGCAGGAGAAATGGAAGGAGGTAAAGGTGGGGAGTGCGGTGCCCAGTCTGCCAGCAGTGTAAGTACTTGCTTGTTTTGGAACTAGCTCAGGTGGGAGATCAGAATAATAAAGGAGCCAACACTTATGTGAGCTGACAAGTTCTCACACCGCTGCCTCTGAGCCAGTAGACCTTTTTAGCCAGCATACATCCCTCTGTGAGGACAGCTAGACTACTTGAAGAGCCATCTTAGGTACCTGCATAGCACTCCCAAGGCTCTAAGATTTGAGGTATCCAATGCAGCTGTGCCAGTGACCCCATCCCTTCCTCATCCTATTACAATGACACTTCCTTCCAGGGAAAGCCATGTCAAGCAAATGAGAAATTCTCTACACTACTGTGTGGTGAAAGCAAGAAGCTGGGCCACATTGCCAGCCATGCCCTCCAGTGAGGGGAGCTGGAGACCTCTCAGAGCTAATCCTCTCTGAAGCTTGTCTATTCTTGAAACCTTTAACTTCTCCCACTCAGTTCTGCCAGTGTAGTCTGTACTCTCCTAGACCTGCATCTCTGCAATTTTATAGGGCTTAACGCACTCAACTTGGCTGGGCCTAGCCTATTGAACAATTCAGATGATTTATCACTTTAATATCTTTGCCAATATCTATACCATCTGCAAAGCTTCTGGTCTGATTTTATATTTACTTTCATCTGTTTCATGAATAGGTTGATTAGTCTTGGATTATGCAAGGGATTGGTTGTAGCCCCAGCTGAAACCTCTCCTTTCCATTATGTACCATCTTCATCTGTGGACTGTGCCCACTGCCTGTGGAGGTCAGCACGGGCAGGAGCAGGAGATGCTGACTTCCCCCTGCTTCAAGGAGGTGCTTCCTGGGTCCCCAGTATTGCTGCAGACTCCTTGGTGTGCAGCACTGGTGGCAGAGAACAGCCTCTAGGCTAGGGCCAGCCAGAAGCATTGGGCTGCAGGGGATGTATGGAGCTTGTGCAGCTGAAAGGGTTTGCTTGGCTCCCTGCCCCTTACAAATAAAGGAGGCAGTATTCTCTGCTCCATGCCATGGAAATATGCATGTTTAAAATCCTGGCCAAGCGATCTTGCCCAGCAAACTGGGGGGCTGAAACATGTGCTTCCCAAGAGGAAGAGATGACAACCAGTTTAAGACAGAGGAGCAGTGGAAGGCAGTAGTTTGTTTGTATGTTCCTGAGACTGCCCTGCGCATCAAGATAATATTCATGAGTGAGGAGCTGTCAGATGGTACTGTGGGGCTCTGGGCATTGTGGGCTGCTTGCAGCTTTCAGCTCTGTCCTGGTTTTCTTGTAGTGCCATTGGGACGCATCGGTCCTGGAAGTACGTGGTCTCTGTTCTCTCTACAAAGGGATTTAGGCAACTGGTGTGTGATCGAACCATCTACTTTCACCCCATCACCAAGCTCTGGGGCTATTTATTTGTGCTGAGCAAAGTCCTGGAACTGGATGAGTCTCAAACTTCTCCTTATTCAATGTATTCACAATTCCTTTCCTCTTCCAAGCAGTCTTTTTACAGGTATCTGTCTAAATGTTACCCCAAGAATGGGACTGTTTAGCCTAGCCTGTGCTGCTCATTTTCTTTCTCCCTGCTGCTCAAACCAGATAGCATGTTCTCTCTCTGTGGGGCCACAGCCTGATGTTACTGCTCTGGTTTGATTCCCCTAGCCTAGCGCCTGGAACAGGCAATTCTGCAGTGAGCAGATTGTGGTGAGGTGGCTACAGGCAGGCAGGGGAGGCTGGTGAGGAACAGAACAGCTCACTAAGACTTTCTTAACGTTGAACCTGCAAGAATTTTCATTCCTGGAGTAGAAACTTGCTGGAAATTTTGTGGCAATGTTTTTGGTGGGAAGTGTCAATTTCGTTAGAAGCAAAAGTGCTTGCAGCAATGCATAGGGTTTGAATGCGTCAGTGGAAAGTTTCTTCCCTGCAAACCACTCCAACATAGTCTGAGGTCTAGTGTGCTCAGAGCAGGCACCATCCCGGAGTCAAGGCTGGTTGCCTTGAAACAGAGCAGGGATTTATGAGTTCAGTAACCAAGTTGTTGGCTCTTACAGGTTGTCATTTGAAGTCACTCCTGATGAAGTTGTTCTGCTCTGTTACATACAGACTAGGCAGCCTAGGAGGGTCATGTTTAAACTAGAAAATGTGAGAATTGATATGAACACGTCTTCCACTCCCAGCTGAGTCCTTGAACAACCTATAAATGCAAAACAGGAAAAATATCCATGAGCAGAATTGCTTCTTTCTACCCAGTTTTCCACATGAAAAAGTACTGTAGAGCTGGTCGGAAGTGCTGTGTGAGCAAAGCTAAATAAGCAATGCTGGGGCATGGGGCACTCATACCACAGATGCACCATTAGATGAGTGCCTACAAGGGCTTTATCGATATAGACAAATCTAACATGACCCTAGCTTCTGATGAGAAGCCAAATAATGGCTTTAGCATTCCAGCTCAGTCATTCTGCCTTGACTGAAAACTTATGACTGCTGTGCTTTTACCTGACTAACAATGCATCTCTTTCTCAAGGTGACACTGTGTTCATTGTTCTCCAGAAACAGAGGCTCATCTTTCTCCACTGGTACCACCATGCTGTTACACTGATCTACAGCTGGTTTGCCTATAAGCAGATAGTACCAGGCTGCAGCTTGCTCATTACCATGAACTTCACTGTCCATACTTTCATGTACTCCTACTACGCCATGCGAGCAGCAGGCTTTTGGGTACCCCGCTACATCGCTATAGCAATCACCTTTTCACAGATCCTGCAGATGCTGGTAGCTGTGATAGTGAACATCTTACTCTTCTTCTGGATGGAGAAAGAAATCTCCCATGCTGTCTGGTCAGGTGTTTTCTTTTCATTTGTGATGTACCTCAGTTACTTGGTGCTCTTCTGCAACTTCTTCTCCAAGACTTACCTGACCAGTGCCAAGAAATCAAAGGGGGAATAAAACTAGGGAGGCAGGAGGTGGCTGGGGTGATGGGAAGGGGATGGAAAGAGGAAATTTTTCATTCCTGTCTGGAGCTTGATGCCTGATGGGACTGGTGTGGTGAGGCTTAGGAGGAAGTCACTCTCTGGATGAATACCGTCAGATGAACTTGTGCATTGGCCTTTGGTGAGTATGCCTTGGAACGGGTGACTCACCAGAGTGAGGTGCAGGTTGTCACAGGCTGACAGTGTGAAGAAAGGGGAGAAAGTAGAGGGCTGGAGATCTCAGAACCGATTCTGCTTTTTCCGTGTTATTTTCCTTTTCCATGCACCAGTCAGGTTTGCAGTGTGCATTGCATTCCTGAGTGCTTGGATCCTGCATGCCACAAGTTTATTCTTGGGAAAAGGTAGGGGAATTCCTCCCAAAAAAGCACTAAATGCTCTGTGGTCCCCCATCCTGGGAGGACCTTGCTCCTGTGTGTGCCCACAGGGCTTGGGGTGAGATAAGGTGTCAGTAGGAACAGCACTGAATTGGAAAATCCCTGCTCTCTTTTAAAGATGTGATGAGCAGCCAGCCTGCTCGCCCCGGTCTGGTTTGGGCTGTGTTGCGGTGCCGCCATGGCTCCCTCGCCTCTGCTGCTTCACAGTCTGGGCAAGGGTACTGCGAAACGTGGGCAGGGGAGCCTAAAGTCGAGGCCACCTCTCCTTGCTGACCAAGGGCTGTCCCAGCTGGCACTTGCCTATGCTGCACAGGTAGCAGAAGGCTGGCAGGACACACTGGGAGGAGGCTCGCATCCCAGAGCCCTGCAAGGGGCTCAGCAGGGTCCTTCCCAAGTGCCACAAGCTCAGCTGAGCTCACCGAGAGGGCCCTGGGTGAGGAGCTGAGTGGTGGTGGCCCCAGCAGGCAAATCCCAGCTTCTGGCTGCAAGAGCACAAAACTTTCAGCTGAGAAAGCAACATTACAAATGTGGACTGTATGAAAGCAATGCCTTGAGCTCGTGCCTTACTTGGCCTAAGGTAAATGCTAAACCTGTTGACACCAGTTTAAATGTTACCTCCTGCACTGCTGATGCAACTAGGAGCTTCAGGGTAATGGGCTTATCCAGAAAAGAGTGCCAGAGCTCTGTCCTGAGTCTCTCTCTGTCTTTCTCTCCCTCTCTGGCTGCTGCCTGACCTTTGCTCACTTCCAGTGCAGGGCTCTGTGGCACAGTGAACTGTGTTCAAAATTAAATACATTCTAATGGTTGTTACCTTGAGTCTGTCATTTATATGGTATTAAACAATGTATTTAACTTGACTACCTGCTGCCTCAAACTTCAGGGGTTGACTAGAGTCCAGGTGTGGTTTACCTGCAGATCACCTGCAGCCTTGCCTACAGTTGCAGCTGGGGGTGGAGGCAGAAGGGCTGGGGCCTGTGCAACAGCTTGGCTGCAGAGCGAGCTGCTCGGCAGTGAAATACAAGGGTGCCAGAACCAGGCCAAAAACTATTCTCAGTATGCATTTGAGAACTGCCACTGTGTGACGTACAAAAATGATTAATAAATGTGGTCATGCATGGGTGGTTTTCCTTATTCACTGCCTTTTTCATACCTGACCTTCGCTCTGAATTGGCAAAGAAGCATTGCTTTCTCCATTTCAATCCTGCGTCTTCCTGAGGGTTAGTAACAGCAAGGCGTCCAGGAACTCCGTCCTGCCGTGCTTCCCCCTTCTGCAATCGTTGACAGCTCTTCTGCATTACTACATGGCCTGAGACCCTTTACTCTTCTCTAGAGAAGTGAAAATGAGAGGTAGATAATAATAAATTAAGCTTTTGTTTGACCATCTGAACTGAACATGTGGTCACTTGAAGGTGCTCTGTGCTATGCAAAGCCAAGGCGAGCCTCAGACTACTTTCCCCACCCTATGATTTGGGTTGTAGCTCCTAGGCCCTCCTTGTGGCTGCCTGCCTTTCCATGCAAGCTGCTAGGGCAGTAAGTGTCTTGCACGGGGCAAAAACCACCCCACCATAAGAGGAGCTTGTTGAGCACGAGGGTTTTGCAGGGATGCTCTCTTCCACCTCTGAGAGACATCACTGCTTTCCCAACAGCCGTGTCCCTCCTCCCTGAAGGAGGTACCATGTTTCCAGCACTGCCCACAGGCTCTTCTTATCCCGATCTGCCCTATGCCCTCCCTAGGGAATGCATACAGTGAGCCCAGCTTCAGTTCTTTTGCCCTGCCGTTCTCTGTGGCTAAACAAGAAATAACAATAAATTGCCCTGATCTAGGTTTTGGAAGACTCTGATTTCTCATATGTTTTATATTGCTGCTTCTAAGTCTGCTTCTGCTCCTTCGCGAGGTGCCTGAAGTAATGAACGGCTGGTATGAGGAAATGGGCAATGCTTGCTGTAGGGAGCTAATAACAGTGTCCTTTCCCAAGTCAACGTTATTTCCTTGAAGCTTTGTGGAAACAACTCCTCCTGGTAGTCTATGAAGAAGAAATAAAGTCTCTCTTTTACATTATGGTTGAGCTGAAATAGCCAACAATCCTGTTATGGAGGAGGTGTATCCTGAACTCTTAACTATTTTGTTTTTTTTTTCCTTTGAGGGCACAGACAGAAATTACTCGCACCTTTTTTGCAGTAGTCACTGCTCAAGCAGGTCAGGTGACCTTCTCTCTGGGGAAGCAGATGGGAGAGCAGCTGAGGGCATCTTTCAGGCCCCCCATGCAGCTGGAGCAGCAGAGCTTGCGGGAGGCAGGAGGAATGGAGGGGAGGAGATCTGGCACAGGCAGCGCAGAGGACATGCTGTTGAGAGAAAGACTACAAGGGCATGAAGAAATGGAGCCCTAGGCTGCAAAAGGTGGGTCTGAGAGACTGCAGAGCCAGGGAGAGGCCGGGGGTGCCCGAGGGCAGAAGGACTTGCCAAGAGGCTCTTCCCAGCCACTGCCAGGGAGGAGAGCACCGTCCCTGCCCTCCCAGCCGGCTGGTGCCGGGACGGGGTTGGTACAGCCCCTGGCAAAGATGTGGGGACTGCAGTTCACCCCTCAAGCTTTAGGATGTATCTTTGGAACGAAGTCTTGTTTTTGCCCTGTTCCTGGGTATTTGAGGGTTATTTGAATGTCAATCTCCTTTTGCCCTTTGATGATTTCTAGGGATTTGGTGTGTGTGTGTGGGGGGGGGGTTATTCCACCTTTTGGTGGGTGCAGGCTCCAGGCAGGGGACGACATCTCCCTGGGCCACCTCAGGGCCCATGGATTTGGTCTCTGGTGCGTTTGGGGAGCTGTCCCAGGTGAAGGCTGACTTCTGGGGCTGCAGGGACAGCCCAAAGTTGTCCTGGGTGGAAGCAACCGCTAGGTGACACCATGTCACCTGGTTTTACAGGTAGTCTTTGTGGGCCCTGCCCAGAGCTCCCAGCCCCTGCTCCCAGCTTGGGGTGGGGGGGCCAGGGTGCTCCCCATTGCCATCCCTCCCTCCTGGCCTTTTCCACCCCTTACCCCATGACTGGCGTTCAACGCAGCCTCCCACCACTCTGCCTGGCCCCGCGTGCACCAGCACTGGGGCACTCCATTTCCCAAGGGTCTCCTCCCAAAAATGGCCACCTTCCCACAGCGTACCATGCCCCACAGCAGAGAGGGAGTGCCCACAAGGAGACTGAGGCCGTCCTGCAGGACCAGGACTGACTGATACATCTCCACTGCTGTGGACAGGGCTCTGCCTTCAGTGCTGCCCTGTTTCTTCACATCCTTGCCTCCTCTGTGCTGTTGTGGCTCCTGCAGGCCTCCCTCCCACAGTGCACAGGCTCCCTCCCCAGCCGTCTGTTTGTGCTTGAAGCCTGGCCCTGGCTTGCTGGCACCAGAGGCTGAAGACCTCCGTTTGCAGTAGGCTCATCAACATGTCTACCACCGAGCTGGAGGAGAAATGGGACCTGAAGGGCTCCAGTGGGATGTAAGAGCACTCTTTCCCAGTGCTCTGTGGGCCCCAGCGGGCTGCTCGGACAAGGTATGGGGCTGGAGATGGGACTGCTGCTGCAATGGCCCAGAGATGAGGAGAGGCTTAGCAGCATGGAGGCAGCCACGACCCACGCCTGGACTACACTGGTAGAAGGAAACCTCAAGGCAGGGATTAGAAAGCTTGCCCTCACAGCTGTTGGTGGCAATGTGCTACTGCTGAACCCATATAGCTGGAAAAACTTATAGCTGCAAAAAATTCTCTGCAACTTTTAACATTCTTGGGTGCCAGTGCAGAAATCTGGGCTTTGGCAGTGATATCAGGACGCTGTGTGGCCTCGGGACAGTTGAACTCTGTCTGGGACTCTTCAGATGTGCCTGGGCCAAGCTGCTCCTAAGGATAATGTGGACTATCTTGCCCTCAGTGTGTGGGTTGGACTAATTAGCCCCATCTCCTTGGGGGCTATGTAGTCACTTGGGTGCTAGTCAAACTGGAGGTGATAAGGGAACATGCCCCCACCCCAGCCTTTTCCCATGCCTGACTGCAACTACAGGTGCTAAAGGAAGCCGTGAAGAGAAAAATTAGATCCATCTCTTACAGGTATTTACCCAAGCCCAGTTTCAAATATCCCCAGCAGCAGCCAGGAAGTTCACAGCCAGTTTTCATTTTGAGGCTATCAGGAGACACCATGGTAAAAATTGGCATGCACCAAGCAAGAGATGTCAGGAAACAGTTCTCTGCTATGTTAACAGCAAGAGGCTAACCAAGGACAAAGTTGTGCTGCTTTTCAACAGAGAGAAAACAGAGATGGCAGCCACAGAGAAGACCTGACTGTTTAGTGTATTTTACACTAGCCTTCAGGAAAAGACAGCTGTGAGGAAATGGGTAGCACAAGCCATGCCAGTGACGAGAGGAACAAGTCCAGCCTTGAATAGGGAAAGCACAAGCAAGGGAGTATTCAGATAAACAGGAATTTTTCAGACCATCTGGCTCTGATGAACTTCACCCAAAGCAATCTCACAAACGTTTGCTGTTATACTGGAGAACTGCTGGGGGACAGTGATGCACAGAAAGACCGGAAAATGCAAGCTTTGTACCCACCTTTAAAATAGGGAACAGGAGCAAGAGCCAGGAACTGCTGGCAATTAAATCCCTCCCTTCCCCCCTCCCAAGATGCTGGAACAACTAATCGCTCTATTTGTAAGCAGTGAAGATGAGCAGGAGCCATATGGACTTGTCAGGAGCATAATCTGATCAAAGCAATCTCATTTTCTTCTGTGACAGGGTAAGAGCCATGGTGAAGATGAGCAGTGGCTGCCATTTAACTGAATTTTAATAAGGTTTCTGACATTGTCTCATGTGCTAAGCTCTTAAGCAAGCTTGAAAAATATGACGTAGATGGGATGTAGGGTAAGTTCAGAATTATTGAATAGTTATGCCCACAGAGTTATCTGTGGTTCACTGTTGAAAAGGAAGAGGTATGCTAAGTGAAGTTCATGGACATCTGTTGTGGCTCTAGTTTTGTTCAGCGTTGCCGTTAATGACCTGGATGATGGAGCAGAATGTATACTTGCTAAATCTGCAGATTGGGAAGTATCTCGTGATAAAGTTACTGGCCTAGCAGGTCTTTAGAATAAGCAGGACTCTGCTGAACCCCCCTGCTTGGGTTGCAGTATCAAGGAGGTGCTGCACTGGGGGATCTGTAGGACTGCTGCTGTGTTTGTGCTGCACCAGAGCTTAATGCATGATCATATCCTGCGCCCCTAGGAAGGCAGCCAAGCACAGGAGGCCTGGTGGTACTGGCTCAGCTGCATCAGGAAGGCAGGTGGCTTTTGGGAATGAGGGGACATCTTCCAGGCTCTCTGCTGGCAACCTGCTTACTTCGTTATTTACTGTTGTCCATCTCTGGTGTTTGCAGATTTTACCGGTTTTCCCAGGTTGTGTCAGTTATTGGGTGCCATTGTGCAAAATACTCTCAGCTCAGAGTTGGTGTGTGCTTTGCTCTCCAGTTTGGATGATACATAGTGTGATACCTCCTGCCTCCAGCAGGAACAGAGACAGACCCCACCATTTTCTCTGTACAGGACTGGGAAGGAGAAGTTTGAAACCACAAGCTGGCCTGTAGTCACTGGCTATGTACACTTGCATGCGCCAGTTGCCTGTTGTAGGTACCAAGTGAGTTTGTTCTGCTCAGAGACCAGATTGGATTGGCCTAAAGGTAATTTCAATGACTGCATGGAAAACCTCAGGCTGAAAAATCAGTAACTAAATGAAGTCTTGACTTTTCCCCACTGACTGCAACAGGAGATGATGAGAGCTGCATGCTGGAGTTGGCTTCTTGCTCTGTATATCTGGGCACATCTTTTGTGACTGAATCCTGCAAGACCCAGCAACAGCCAGGCTGTCTGACCCATCCCAGCAGCATGCCTCCCCTAACTCCCTTCTCCACCTGGTCCTGGGCTTCCCTTTTACATCCCTGTCCCTACCAACCTTGTCTTCTCTGTGGGGATCTCACAAGCATCACAGCAACACAGCAACTATTTGCTCAAGGGCAGGTATTACAGCAGGCTAAAAGAGAAGGAGGATCTCATGTTGTTTTCAGCTTTGATTGGGGAGAAGAGAAGCAACACTTTCCGTCCTGAGCAATATCACCCACATGAAAGGGAAGGGGGGGGGAGGTTCATCCCTTTGATTCTTTTTCCTGGCAAAGCTGCGTCTTTGCATTGTGGCTTTACCGTGCTCCTACCTGCCCTGAGATGAGTGTGGGCATGGGGGGGGTGGGGGCAGGGTGACTGGGAAAGGTGATTGGGAAGAAGAGGCTCCTTCATGGAGAAGGAGGAGAGGGAGAGGGAGAGGGAGAGGGAGAGGGAGAGGGAGAGGGAGAGGGAGAGGGAGAGGGAGAGGGAGAGGGAGAGGGAGAGGGAGAGGGAGAGGGAGAGGAGAGCTCCCTTGTGGCACCACCTGGCCATGGTTATGAGAGGGGGGGGGAAGGTGGACTCAGGTGTGAAGCAGGATCTGCAAGGGAGGAAATTAGAGAGGGGCCTGGGGAGCTCTGGGCCCTTTCTGCTTCCCTCAGGGAGACGAGCTGTAGCAAAAAAGAGAGTTGAGGCAATAGCATCAAGGTGTGTGTTTGGTGGGAAGACTGCTGGATGGAGGCTCCAGCACAGGAGACTAACCAAAGCTAGCTCAGCAGCACTGAAACCTGGGGGTAAGGTAAGATCTGGATCTTGTTGCTGTTGTGCTATATATGTTTTATTAGAAATTTATGCTTGATCTTTGAACATGCTTTGCAGAGCAGGGCTGTGCTTCCCTCAGTAGCTGTTGCAGCATGGGGTAACTCGGCTTCCTTGTTTTGGATTAGCTCAGAGCAAAGCATGATTTTGCTACAGTGATGTTGGACCGACATCTACAACTGCTTTCTGTGTCTGCTCACCGATACCTTCAGCAACAGCTTTTCCCTGTGGAATAGGCTTTGGCAAAGACTATGTGGTTCATGTGCTTTGCATGTAAGGGACCTCTTTCTGTGTCTTAGCAGGGATCCCTTCTCAGTAAAGGACCTGCTCCCTCTGTGCACCATAACAACACCACAGAAACCTGCTTTACGCCAGCTCTGCCTGTCTCACTTGCCCAAGCAGGATAGTTTGTTTTGGTGATGTGTCTTTCTTTCTTTTCTTTCTTTAAAAGTAAAATTAGAGTAGTGCTTTCCCCTGAAGCAAGGGGAGATGCCCCAAGAAGGGAGAGGAGGCCCCACTGAGTAGGGAAGTCTGCAACCCTGCTGCTTGTGTGGTTTCCTTGGTTTCTCCGAGGGCCCAGCGGCATCAGCTGAAGCAATGGGCCCTGCTGGTGCACATACATCACAGAAGAGCTGGCTCTGTTTTCACAGCTTTCCCAAAAGAGGCAATGCACATGCAGGCTGGCAAAGCTGGTTGCTGCAGCCTCTCTCTCCACTACAGGTGGTCCTCTGGGGCCAGGGTGTCCGGAGGGGCTGACCTGCCCTAGGCTGCAGGGCTGAAAGGCAGTGGCCGCGTCCAGCCCACGGGAGCAAGCCTGAGCCAGGAGAGGCTCGACCTGTCCGCTCAGAGGTGCGGGGAGGGGGCTTGTTTTCCCTGCACTGTCACCCTGCGCCTCTGCCCTCCTGAAGAGCCGGTTGTTTTGATTTGTAGGTGCATCACCAAGATGCTTCCTTCAAATGTCAGGCCCCTGTCCCGACTCAAACTGCCTCGCTGGTGCTCCTGAAGGACGCTCACTTTCCCGCTGGGTGCTGGTGTGTGATTTCTGAACCTTTAGACACAGGCTCATGCTCTCAATAACCAGACAGGCAGAAGCCTTCACGGGATTGTGCCAACTTTCATTTTATTTTCTTTTTTGAAATGGGATTTGGGGAAGGGGAAGGGGAGGATTGTGCAAGTGGGAGCTGATCGTCGCAAAAGGCAGTGCTTTGGATGTACACAGGCAAAGGAATTCCTATCTGACTGGAAATGACTGAAGCAGTAAAGCATGACAGGCAGATCACCGCCTTGGTGGACATGCTTGTTTTATGGGGTTTTTGGTTTTAAGGTCTACTTCATAGGTTATTCCATGTACAAAACAAAAAAGCATATTTAATATATATGTCTATATATGTATTTGTATATATATAAAATATATACACACACATATTCTATATCCTTACAACTCCCAGTCCCTAAAGGCTTCAAGTCTTAATGGCCATGCGTATATATGCGTTATAAAGAGATGTGCCAATCAACTGAGGCAGCACGGTCCTTACTGGCTGCAGGATTGGCTGTGTGACAAATAAATGAGCAAGTTGTCTTTACCTAAAATCCAACAACTTCACACGTGTGAGGAGAAGGGGTCAACCAAGCATTGAGTAGCAGCACAATATTACCCTGTCCCTGGCTGTTCCCTATAACTGCAATGTCTGGCTGCTTACTTTTCCCAGGCCCCCTTGTCCCCAGGGAAGGGAGTGGGGAGCTCTCACACCTGGAGGGCTGGAGGGTCAGACTGAAATATGCTCAGGTTTGCTGCCGTGGGTCAGGCACCTCGCACGTCAGGGGCTCCTATTTCCCCACAAGGATTCCAGTAGACTGTTTTGGTTTCTTTACCAAGAGGGAGGAGGTTTGGTGGGCAAGAGGGGAAGGGGTTTGGAAGGGGAAAGACAGTCAAAATTCACCATACGATAGTTAGACAAATCTTCATAGAGGTCCATCTGCCTGCTTGCCTCTTTTTCTCTCGTTTTCACTCTTCCTCTCTTTCACTCTCTTTCACTCTCATTCTCTGCAGGATGTATGCTGTTGTAGGGCTGAAGATCTCCTTTTGTCAGGCTAAGGTCAAGTCCCCGGTTGGTGGAGGGCAGCCCTTCATACAGGTCTGTCCACGGCATACTGGCAAGGGCTCAGATTGGAAGCTGCTGTCTGCACCGCTGGGTAGGTGAAGTTAGCATGCTGCTTTGCCTTCAGCCTCAGGCTGGCCAGGCTGGAGTTGCATGTGTCCCTGTACATGTAGGGGCTGGCCGTCGAGGCGTAAGGACAGGCACTGGATGAAACGGCGGAGTTGAGGCTTGGGCTGTTCAGGTTGTTGATGTTTCCCAGGTTGTTGAGGCTGGAGCCCGGTACTCCGGTCACTGCCGAAGGGACCATGGAAGAAGGCATGGTCATGGAGGCGATGGAGCTGGGTGGGGAGAACATTGGCTGGGAGGAGAGAGGACTGACATTCATGGAGTTGAAGAAAGGGAAGCTCTTGGCTGAGAGGGGGCTGGTGGCAAGCCCCTTGGTGGCCCAGTTGTTGTAGGAATAGCTAGAATACATGTCGTCATAAGGCTGCATCAGTCCATTGAACTGTGCTCCAAAGCTGTTCTTGCACAGTTCAGCCTGCTGGTTTCTCTCCCGTTTCCTCCACTTAGCTCTGCGATTTTTAAACCAGACCTGCAAGAGAAAGAGAAGGGAGAGGAGAGGGAATCATTCTGGGTTATCACCTGGAGCAGCCTTTGCCTCAGTCTCCTGGCCCAGCAAGGCAGGGAGCAGTGAAGAGCCTGAAGCTGTTCCCAGGGAGCTGGTCAATAGGGAGAGTGAGCATCAGGAATGGCTGGCAGTGCTACGTCTGGGCTGCAGAGTCATCTTCTGGGGAGAATCATCACCTAGATCTAAACCCAAGCACTGCTACTCACAATACGCAGACTAAGCCTACAATATTTGAGGCCACCTATTGGGTGATGCTCATGACTTACTGTAGGCACTCAGTCCTACCCTACAGTATGGACGTTGATGCCAGACAGCGGTGCTGGCCCTACAGAAGTGGCACATTCAGCAGCCTCCTACCAGAGCTCTTTCTAGTCTCCGCTGTAGCTCTGACTTGTGGGTGCTGTAGCTACAGTAGGTTCATCTGGCGTAAACTGATGCAGGAGACCAAGGAGTGGTTGAGGTCTGACCAAGGACCTGGCCTGTGTTTGTTTCCTCCCTCCCTTCTGTGGGAGGGTGCCTTTCTGACAGAGGGGTGAGATGATCACTGGGGATATGATGTTTTAAATGATGCAGCCAAAGCCCCAAGAGCTTTTATGTCTGAAGTCTGTTTCTCGGTTGCTACCAAAGGGCAGGAAATCTGTATCTGTGTCCTGGCACAGGCCAGAGCTAATGGAGATAGCCTTTGAGACCTCCAAGCCCCCAAGACCTGCCTTCTGACCTATCTTACTTAACAAACAAATGCCCTTTACATGGGGAAAAGGGAAGAAATACTTGCTGCATTTCCAGGTGACCACTGCACAGGAGGTTGGGGTTGTGTGTCTTGCAAGCAAGGCATTTGGGGGATGTGGTTTGAGAGCTGCCAAGCTGCAGGAAATCAACCCTCTCACTTTGATTTCATCTCGGCTTGTTGGGGGGAGGGACATTAGAAGTCTGTCTTCTAGCAGGAAAACCTGTTAGTGTTAAAGGGACTTGAATAATACAACTTCCTGGAGCGTGGAAGCTGCTGGAAGGCTATTCATGGTGCCGCTAGCTCCTATTTCTAGTAGCAGAGAGAAGCTCTCTGCCCAGCTGGAGCTCTGCCACATGAGGCCTGTGACTGCACTGTGGTTCAGACTACCCCAAAGAGCACCCACGCTAACAAGGCTAAGGCTGGGGGATGTGGGCACAGCAGGTTTGTATCGCAGCCAATTTCAACAAGCTCAGGCTGTGTTAAAGGACGGGACAGGTGAGAGAGCTGCAGTCCTACCCGAACTCGTGCCTCCGTCAGGTTGGTCCAGACTGCGATCTCCTCCCTGGTACTCATGTCTGGGTAGCGATTTCTCTGGAAAGTGGCTTCCAGCTCCTGGAGCTGCTGGCTGGTAAAGTGAGTCCTCTGCCTCCGCTGCTTCTTCTTGAGCGAGCTGTCCTCGGCGTTGGAGTCGTCTGTCTGGTTTTGCTGGGACTTCTCTGTGTCTGTGCGAGAAACACAAAGACAGGAGAAATCCCTTGGATTAGCACTGGGGCTTGGATGCGTTCAGCGGGACCCATCCTCAGGGTAACCAGCATGTGCTTTGCAAGGCCTCCTCCCACTGCGGTCACCGGCAGCGTGGCTGGACCGGGGGGAAGGCTCCTGTTCCCTTCCCTCGCTAGCTTTGTGAGCGAGCATCCACCTCGCATCAAAATACACTTCCCCTTGACATAGTGCTGTTTGGCCTGGTTTAACTTGTGTAACGGATATGAAAGTCCAAGTGGATGAACTCTGATTTTCATTTACTGCAGTTAAGTTGCTCCCTGCTCCTGAGTTCAGCTGATGTCAACCCAGTGTAAACCATTGGGATTTTTTGTTTGTTTTGGGCATTGTTGTGTCTTCCTGCACCATTTGTTTGATATCAGTTCTAAACTGGACTCTGTTAGCTGGGTGGAGATTTTCTTCTAGAAAAGCCTCCAGGTCAGGTTGAAAGGGAGAGGGGGAGAAAGGACAGAGAAAGTAGTCAGTGTGGGTCATGGATGTGAAGTGGGAGTTCACATCACTTAGCCCATCCTTGAAAAACGTCCCAAGGCTTTGAGTGATTGTGGCAGAACTTACCTAGCTGTATACCTGGCTATTTCCAACTGTGCTTATGTCTGTCTAAGGCTCCTCTTAGAAAAGCTGAAAGGAAAGTGTCATCTGTGACACAACAAAAAGTTCAAATAGTCTTTTTTTCTTTTCTTTTTTTAACTGATTGTGATCAAAGGATTTGAATCAGCAGAGAAGTGAAAGGGGAAGGCAAACTGCCAATGATAACAAGTTGCTCTCAAAATCCAAACTGGAGAAGCACCAATTTTTATCCTCGCTACCCACTCCCTCATTCCTTTTTACTTAGGTGCCCTTTTTTTATTTTTTAAAAAGTAGGGCAAGGAGGATGTTTTGGCCTCTCTTAGACCTTACCATGATATATTCCAGCATCTCTCTTTCTACCCCCGCCCTCCTCCTCATTCAGAGATTCCTCTCAGAGGAAACATTTTTGTTTTGTTACTCCTTCAGTGAACACTTTGAAATTTTCTCCACTGTGTGCATGGCTGTCTAACTGAAAAGTTAAAAGTCGCCTCATCAGCATGCCCTGCTGGTCATTGAGCCCAAGCCTGTACACATCTGCTTGTGCCGAGCTCCAGGCTGCCACTGCTGCGATGCTGCTGCTGCAGAGGTCAGCAAAGCCAAGTGCTTCTCTGTGCTGCAGCCCCTCCTGGGTCGCCGTTACCCTCTGAGCTGGGGCAGAACGCAAATATGACTTTTTTTTCCCTCATCAAGAGAGAGCATCACAATGTAGTTGCTCAGGCAATGAATGGAGGACAGAGCACAGGAACAATAACAAGAGCTTGTGTTTAAAAGATCTGCTGGGAACCAAGATGAAAATTAGCACAGAAGAAAACTATTCCAGTGAAAAGAAAACATTTCTGATGTTCAACTCCTCCTCCTCCTCCTCCTCCCGCTGATGTAGCAGCATGGTAAGATAGATTCAACTGAAAATCATTTTTTCAATGAAGGGGGAAGATGTTCTTCTCCAGTGGGAAATATTCAACTAAGCTCAGTAGACGTTATTGCAAACAGTTGCCAAAGTGGTGCATTTGGGAGGCGTAACTTCAAAGATAACAAGAATTGCTCTGCCAAGATTCGGATGCGAGTGTGTTTTGTGTGTGTGTGGCGGTGGGGGGTGTTTGTTTTTGGTAAATTGGAAGCTAGTTTAAAAGACTTCAAAGTCCAGAAAAATCCTAACACAGAAACTACCTTACAGAGCCCCTTAGAAAGCAGGGAGGCAAGAAAACAGGAACGTGGAATGTGGCTGGGTGAGAAAAGAGGTTCTTCAAGACAAACAGATGTGCTTTGGAAATAGCAAGTCCTATAAAAGCCAACCAGAAGAGAGAGGGCATAAGAGAGTCTGAAAAGCACCTTAGCCCAGCAAGGAAGAGGAGCTGCTGCAGGGCTGGGCTGTGTTGCACCCAACAGCAGACACTTTCCTCGTGCAGCCAGGCCCTCAGAGAGGCACCTGTCCCAAGAACCTGGTGCTGTTACCAGCCACTACGTGACTCCTGTGGCAGCATGTTAATTCGGAAACCTCCCCATGCCACTCCTGGGAAAACCCTCCTTTCCTCTGCACCTGCCTTCCTCCAAGGGGAGTGTGCCAGAGTCATGGAGAACACTGGCAGGGGAGACACCTGCTCTTCCCGGAGGTAAACCTGGACCTGGGTCTGGAGAGATTGCTTCTGCCTGTGTAGTGCATACACTCAGAAACAAATGTGGAGTTTCCATATGCTCCCCACCAGCCACCTCCACTTCCAGCCACCTCCACTTCTGTGGCACATTTAATGCTCTCCATCAGCAGACAGCAGGAAAACTAACGCGAAGAGAGCGAGCTGGCTATTCAAAACCACTCTGAGACCACTGGAGAGGTTTCTACCATGTGTTGGCTCACAGCAGCTGGTAGTGCTGCGCAGGAAGGTGCTATCTCCCATTTCCAATGCCAGGACTGAGCTAGTCTTTCCATTGGTGTTGTACTAGCATGAGAATTTGGGTGCACTTAAAAGAAGCCACAGGACCCAAGGTGTAGACAAGCTGAGGCTGGCTGCAGTCTCGTGGTGCTCTCATTGCTACCATGAGCATCTTCATATGAGGATCCCAACTCCAGCAGAACTCTTGGAAGCATGGTCTTAATGTGGATTTTTTTTGTTTGTAGTGGTCATTGCTACAGAGATAGATCTGACTTCTTATAGCTCGATGCTCTAAGCCAGTGTTGGAAGAGGGAAATTCCTACATTATCCATCTCTAACACAGATTAAAGGCGAGTGATGCTGCCCCATTTGAGCTAGTTATTCAAACTAATTCAGTACAGATGGACGAACAAACTGAATGTTGTCCCTTCATCTGCTAAGTCTCGGTTAATTATCCCTGATTTATACATGGGAGACAAACGTGGATTTCCAAAAGGGCTGCTGCCAGAACTGAAGTGCTGTGCCCTATTTGGGAGGTTCTGCTCAGAACTGCCCTTCTTCATGCAGGAAGAAATTATACCAAACAGGGAATGAGAACGGAGCAAAGGTACTACAGCTTGGTAGGAGAAGTAACCAAGTATCTAGCTTTAGTATTCATCTTCTCCATACCTTCTGGGGTAGTGGGAATGAAGTTGCAGAGCTTTGACATTACAGCAGGGTGCAAAATTGTGGTGGCACAGGCGAACAAGGGACCTCACGGGGAATGAAGGATGCTGTAGGCTGCCCTGAATTCACTCTGAGTAGCAGAATAGGAGGTGAGGGAGGGCAGTTCCTTACTTCCTCCCCTCCTGCCCTCTTCTCTCTCGCACTCCTCCTGAACTGCACTGCCTGATGAAGCTAACAGAAGGGGGTGTTACAAACTGCTCAATGCAATCAGAGGTCACTAAGGATCTCTGCGAGCTGAGCCTGGACAAGAAATGTTTATGCTCCATTTCTAAGGGTGTCTCTTTCTGCAGATGAAGGAAGGGGAGCCAAGAAAAAGTAGGGCTGCTTTTTCTGAGAGAGGCAAGAAGTTCCAGAAATGCAGCCCTGCCCTGTACAGGCAGCCCTCGGTGGTGCACTCTCTGCTGTTGCTGATACTGGTGGCATGCGCCCCACTTGTGTGGATGCCGCCTGCCTCTCTGGATGTGCATACGCCAGCTGACAGCCTTTGCATGCAGGTAACACTGGCAAAGAGCCACCTCCCAGGACAATTTTAATTCTAGACTATTTAAGACAGCAGGGAGTGATATAGCCAGGCAGCAAGCGTTTATTGTCAACCTAAAATAGGTTGTGGAATATATCTCGTGCACGTTCGCCCCCTCAATGAAACTACTGCAGTCATAGCTGGAATTAGCTGCTCAGGCCGCATGGAAAAAAAAGTCAGCACCTAAATTGGCAGTTCTGTGCAATGACATGGTGGGCTTGATAGGGAAAGCCACTTGAATTGAGACGAATGTTGTGCATCCAAAACAGCTGACTAGGAGCCACTAACCTTGGGGATTTGCCCAACTAAGGTACACGTGCAGCGGGGAATTCAGCTGGTGAATTCTCTGACCATAGCTATCCCGGGGTAACTCCCTTTAGGGTACTTATTCCAGGGAATTTTAATCTGCATCATTATGCTCATTAGCTTTTACATGCGGGTGAGCCTGGAGGCTTTACACGGGGAGAAGCAGGTTGTCCCCACCGTTTGCCTCTGCTTGCGTTGGCAGTAGCGGGCGGCTTGAGGGGGAGAGCTCACGTCATCCTGTTGCGTCCAGCGTAAGGGCACTCACTCTGCAGAGGAAGAGTCATCAACAGATGCAAATACTAGAGGAACTCATATCATTTGGTAGCTAATTTCTGAGCAGATGTGAATGGTGATGTTTCTTCTTCACAGCCTGATAAGGAGATTTGAGGGTTTGTTTTGGCCATTCCTGGAAGGCTAGGCACCTCCTTGGCACAGGAGCAACCTGCTGCTCACTGCGAAGCCTTGCAGTGAGGCACAAGCAACCAGACTTCTTCAATTAAAGCTGGGGTAAAATGCTATTTCTCCTCCAACCTTCTTACTGACTGATCCTGGAAAGTTAGCTGGAGGCAAACTCAACCAAAGCAGTTTAAAGAGTTTAAAAGGAGAAGGGGGAGGGGCAAGGTTTATACCTAGATGTAGCCTTCCCTGCCTTGACTGGGATTTTCCACGTTGCAGGGAGAGCTCTCCTCCTCTGGGAGCCCCGGTTTAGGTGAATAAAATAAAATCTTGGTTGGGCAGTGACCTGGGCTTACCTGGCTCCTAGCTGTGCCACTTGCTGAGGGGTGTCGCTGTGCCATCGGTGAGCTGGGGCAGGCGGCCCAGCCCCGGCAGCCAGTGCAGGGCCACGGGGGTTGGATTCCCGCAGCTGCGCTGGGACACCTGCCTTATTGCTTGTTATGTTCCTGTGCCTCTACCAGAGAGGAGCAAGGAGCCAAGACCTGGGGACAGGTCTTGGCTCCAGATGTGTTTTGTTACTGGAACAAGCCATGCCTGCCATGGTGTTCAGAGGTGTCACGTTGGCTTGCATACAGCTGCAGCTCAGCATGCCACTGGGGAGCTTTGCGGCCAGCTCCCACGAGCTGCCAGCCACTTGGGTCCACCTGCAAGGACCCTCGTGTGTCAGAGGCTGTGCTGCTTGAGGAGGTGTGGAAGGGCAGCCTCCCCTTTGTAGGGGAAAAAGCTTGAATTTGGATTGAAAAATCCAAACTTGGAGCAAGGAACTGTTACTTACAATATTTTCTATAGAGCCCTGAAGGACCTGGGCCCCACTGTAAGCCAAAGGCTTTCTCTGCGTTGGTACCTTGGGCCTTAAGCCTCTCTGAACGGGTGTCCTGACCCTACAAACCTCCTTGCAAGCTACCCCCTCCGCAAGATGGCAACTGCATCCAAATCGAACACCTGGGCAGTACATGTGGCTTGCATGGAGCCAGCCCCAGCCTCCCCAGTGGGGGAAGAAGAGGGTCTCTGTGACCTACTACTCACCACTGTGGTCCTGCCCTTTGCAGCTGTGCTCGTGTTGGGGGGTCCCGGAGTCGGAGAGAGACAAGGCCGGGCTGCGAGCCTCCGAGTCCGCCAGCAGGTTGAAATCCATGAGGCAGGAAGGAGTGACGGAGGAGGTGGAATCTGAAAAAGCAGCCACAGGGTGATTAAGGAGACGAATCTCTGTTGGTGACCTCTTCTCACCCCTTCTGGGAGGGACTTGCCAACCCTTGAGGAAAGGTCTAGGAAAAGCAAAGGCTCCCTGTGTGATCCTTGGACTCCTCTGAGTTTCCTGGCTGGAAAATGGGCATGCCAGGCTTTCTGCTTAGCCTCCCTATAAATCAAATATCATCTAGTGGCACTTCTATTTGCAGCCTTCAGAGAAAGAGCCTCCAATTTATAGGTGACATTCAGACTGAAATAGCAACGCTGGGAGCATACTGTGTAACAGAGAGCTGAGGAAGTAGTTCTGGGCCAGCCAAGTGCTGTTAGCACCTTCCCCAGACATCCCGCTCTCCCCATCTTCCCTGCCCTACCTTCTCTCTCCTTTCTCCTTCACTTCTCAACAAGCTGGTCAAGTATGACTAATGTTTAACACGCAAAGGCAATCCGAAGACTGGAAACGCAGACACGCATGCACACACCTGAAAGAAAACCATTCCCGTGCGTGGCAGCAATAGGGAGGCATGCCTGCATGTACAAACAGTGCCACGAGCGGAGACCTAGATCCGTGCAAGTGAACACCATTCCCTTTGGCCAGGAGGACCATCAGAGCCTGAATTAACACAGGAATCGCATTATGCACCCTTGGGTGTCTGGGGACAAGTAAGCTTGGCCAAAGCAGCAGCTCCTCGCTGAAAGCATCCAAGTTGGGAGAGCTGGTGGTGCTGCTCCCTGGATCTGCAGGCACCCTTGGGAGTCCTCTATCACCTTTTTCCATATCTCTCTATCTCTGGATAAATTATTCTTGCCATGTTTTCACTCGGGGGCACCTGAACCCTCTGTCTGTGACTATATTCTTGAGAAGAGCTTAGCTGAGAGCTGCTCCATTCAGAGCAATGTTGGAAGCTCAGAGAGAGGTAGGTATGAGGCATGAGGTGTTATGAGCCTCCCCCCCACATCCCCTCGGAGAGGTGAGCTGGCCCTGTATTTCCCCTGAAGTCCGTGTCAGCTTGTGATCCAACTGCATGCAGTACGATGTATTGTCGTGTATGCACACACAGGTTTGATAGTTTCTGAAAGTTGGCAGCTTTGGGGAGGATCAGTTGGGCACAGCAGTTTCTCAGTCTCCTGTCACCCAAGCTAACATCTCTCTTTTCCCAGCTAGGGAGCCTGTTGCTCTAAAACGTAGTAGCAATGGACGCAATGTCTTGCAGGGATCTGGGGCCTCCAGGCCTAGGGCTGCTTGGATGAGGCATTTGGGATTTGCAAATTACAAGTTGAGGTCACCTGTGAAGATTGAGTTCTCATTTTAAAAAGGTTGCATGGACCCCTCAAATGCATGTGTGTCAGGGACTGAGCCTTCTGAAGGAAGCATTTTGTCTGGACTGTGCTAGCGTTAAATATGTAAACAAGAGATCAATAACATAGCTGATGCACCTCCTTTGGAGATGGATGACAGTGACTAAGAATGTATTTTCAGAGCTGTCTAAGATCTCCTGTCAACTCAAGGAGAGCTGCTGCTGAGGGCCTGGACAAAACTGACCCCATACCTGCAAAGTGTTTGCAAGGCCATGACGAGAGGGCAGGAACTAATGGCTGTCCTTCCCTGGTTTGTGCAGCAGATCTTGGTTACAACCTCCCCCCTAGTAGTTTTTTCTCACTTTCTAGTACTCCTTCAGTTCTCCCCTTCACCTGACCTCCATCCCCTGTCCTTCCCCAGTACCGACAAATCTGTCCTGACACTGGTCTCAGTCAGATCTCTCTGAAAAGCCGCGTCTAAAGAGCAAACCTGGTGCCGATTTCGCGGACCCTTGCCTCGCTTCAAGCTTTTCATCTCCTCTTGGGGAGAAGTGGCAGGGGCTCCATATTTGCCATGAGGCTGGTTTCCATTTCCACTTCATTGCAAGCCTGACCTTTGATGTCTGCAGACTGCGTAAGCTCCTGGCAGCAGCAGGGCACAGCCCTGTTGCTTTTTGCCATGTGTATGTACACGAAGTGATGTGACAGGGGCTGTGTTTTCTTTAATACCTTTGCATGAAGTAGGGGGAGTCCATCTGCTGCTGATACTGCCATGGCTTTTAGCATTTCTCTTGGAATTATGCAGAAACGCGCAGTGAATTAATTCCATGGATTAAGTCTTGATTAAGATGTGTGTCACTTTGCTGTCTCAGAATTTATTAAGAGGCCTTCTTGAGGTGGCGGCAGATGGAATTTCTGCCCAATGTTTGTAGATGATAATTTCCCCTCTTCTACAGCCATTTGCATATGATTGCATCTGTCAAGCACAATTTCCTCTCTTCTAGGGCTTGACTCTGTACTGGACCAGATTTAAGGAGGAATTCAGACTCCTGCCTTGCTATAACTGAAGGAGAGCGTCCTCCTGTGCAGGGTCCTGTTTGCTTTGAGGCTTTTTTTGCATGTCTTGCATCATCTTCACCTGTACAGACTAGGGTAGAGACATGGAAACCAGAAGGGGAGTATTTTACAACTGGTTTTATAGGAGAAAATGACAACTTAAGGTACACAACTCAGGGGAATCTGGTCCTGATATTTAAAATTCATGCCCCATCCTGAACAGCACAAGTGCAGTGGTTACCATGTCAGTAGGCATAACATACTGTGCTTAGCCTGCCTCAGAGATGCAGTGGGGACCTAGTTAAACCTAAACTGGTTTTAAAGTGTGGCCCATATTCAAGTTGAAACTAGGACTTATGACTCAGAAGAAATTTGCTTTTTGAACTAAATTTAAAACTTGAAGGATTTTAGAGAGGATATTATAGAAGTACATATGTTGTTATATACCTTTTACATGTGCCACTATATAGTGGCACTAAGCAAGGCCTTTTCAGCTTACCATGAGTACATCATAGATGAGCAAAACAGAAGGGGGAGGAGGATCCGCTTAGCACCATTATGAAGGTCTGCAGGAAATTTCTGCAATGAGATTTGTCCCAGTGTATTTGCCCAAAGACACCCCCATGCCACTGACACAAAAGGCTGTAGATATTATTCTAGATTATGCAGTCCTTTTGGATTTAATTACAGGAGCTTTCTTCCACATTGGATAGAGCTCACTGTAGGCAGAGATGTTAAGAAAGTCAACACTTAATCTTCACAGCATTTCTACCAAGTTGTTTGTCTGTTCTTGGTGAGTTATTGAAATTGGCACCTCTGAAATGTCTCTAGATAACATCAAATTTACTATCTCCTTCTGAGTCTTCATCCTGACCTTCTTTTAACGTAAAGGAAGGGTTTCTTTAGGGACAGTTTCTGTGCTAGTAACATGGAGCCAGGCTTGCTCAGAGCTTTCAGTTTTTGGTAAAATTAATTCTGGTTCCTAACTTGCTCTGGCATGTTTAACTCCTTCCATCTACACACTTAACTGCTCCCAAGATAAAGATTCCCAAATCTGTAACAAACAGGCCTCTTCTCCAAGCCGCTACCTGCATGCATCCTCTCCCAGGCTCCTTTCTGGCAGTGCCAGTGACTGTCTCTGTGGGGACCCACCAGCGTAACAGGGAGCAGCAGTGTGGAAGTTGTCCAGTTTTTCCCATATGGGTGCTGTGACGGGCAGCTGGGAAGAGAGGTGCTCTGGCTCTAGGTTTTTTCTCTTTTCAAATTCAACCCCTTTGTATTTTGCCTCAGTGCCAGACTGTCCAAGCCAGGGTGACCGGGGGCAGGAGGAGAAGGGCAACTCTTCTGCATGAGTTCTAGTTTCCAGGACAAGGGATTATTGGGGGGGGGGGGGGGGGGGGGGGAAGGCACGAGTCCCCATGACTTCTCTCCTGATTCTCGGTAACACTCTGCTCCATCACCCAGGAGCAAAAATTCCTTTCCTTGTTTTTTTTGGAGGGGCGAGAGGGAAACATAAAAGCTGAATGCAAGCCAAGTAAGGCTAATTATAGTGGTGGCTTTTGTAATGTAGATATTGTCCACTGAGAGCTGCCTTGAGATTGACAAGTGCGTGTTGCTGAATTCCCAGTGCTGCCGTCAGGGAGCGGGCTGCCGAGCGCACCTACAGCTCCGCTTCAGCAGGTTTATCTGCAGGCAAAAGGCTGCCTACTTAGTTGCTCAATGTTATCTGGCTTCCCACGGGCATACAGGGGTGCTTCAGCAGGGACCTGAGGTCTGGGATCCCTTGGCAGCGATGACCGGGGGATGTGAGCAAAGCTGGTCTCATGGGCTCCCTCCAGGAGACCCATGCAGGATGCGGAGCTGGGAGCCTCCCCTGCTGCTGCTGCTGCTGCCTCTGGCCAGCGTGGTGGTCCCTGCAGCGTGGTGGTCCTTGCAGGCTTCATTTTGGGAAAGCTGGTCTCTGCCAGCGGTCTAGGCTTATCCTTCAAGCTGAAAGGTGTTACACAATTGGTTTTGGAAGGTTTTTCTCCCTCCCCCCCCCCCCCCGGGTGAAGGTATGATGTTACATTAGACTTCTTAGGGTCAGATCTGTCTCTTCCTACTCCATCAATCCAAAAAATCAAACTGCTGGGAGTAACTAGTTTCCTGATGGAGTTTAACCAATTGTTTTTCTTCTGTCTCAGAAGCCTCCGCACTTTCTCATGCTCACCTCTCTCCTGTGGGCTGGCTTGCTTTTAGCAGAGATAAACATTTGGGAGTTTATTTAACTGTACGTTTTCAGGAAGATGATCTGTCTACTTGTACTTTGGCCTCCGAGAGAGGCTGAGCTAAGGTGGAGCAGCCCCCACCTTCCCCCCTGCCCCGCGCTGAAGGGGGACTGGGCTGAGATGGCGCCAGTCTCCTCCTGGGCAAGCATTTAGTGCTCCCGGTCCACGTGTGCATTCGCCCATGGGGACAGTGCGTTGGAGCGCCAGTAGGCTGGGATTTTGAGTGCTGCGGGGTGCGTGGCACATGAATCACGTACCACGAGAGCCAGGCTTTCCTCACTGGCTGGAACGTGTGCTGTCTGCTAGGGGCGCTTTCCCCGCAGCTAGAAAGCAAAAAAGGGTGTGGGACGCAAGACCAGAGTTAATCTTCATTTCCTCAAGACTACAGAAATAAGTCTAGGGGGAGACCAGGGTCATCTACTGCAAAACCTCTCAGTGTAACTTTAAGTCTCTAATCTTAATGGAATTGCAACAGGAACCAAGAGAGACCATTAATCACTGGAAGATAAACAGCAGCAGCAAACCAGTTACCCGGAGCACAGATCCATTACGGGACATGCGAGTAATCAGCCTGCCTCCAAAACTTCAGGCCGTGCACTGCCCTGGGCTGGCTGAGCAGCACTTTCAGGCGCACACTCATAACTGGATCATCAGCCTCCAGCAAGGGCTGAGTCACAGTTTATAATAAACTTTATTTCTCGATTTAGTCCTCGCAGTTTGGCACTAACCCCTGAGCTCTGGCACCGGGTGATTTTGTGGCGCTGGGTGCTGCTTTGAAGCCTGGGATTTTTTTTCTGCTGTCAGTAGGAATTGCCCAAGTTCCCTGAGGGTGCTCGGTGTTTTATCACTGTCAGAGCAAGTTGTTTCAGACCATGCTGTGGCTGGGCTGGCCGAGCACCTCCCCGCACGCAGAGCAGGTCTGTGAGCGCCGCAGGCAGCGCTCGCTGCCACGTTAACCGCGGCGGCCCAGGCCCTCGCTGCAGAGCCTCCCGCTCGGGGAGCTGCAGGCATGGGCTGGCCTTCTGGCGAGGGTTTCCCATCGCTGTTTCCATTCGTCCGTGTTCCACGGAGAACTTCATCGATATCGCGACTGGGCAATCAGGAGATAAGGTGCCGGCACCGTCTCGGCTTACGTAGCTAAAAATCACTTGGCTGCTCTGGGACTCCGTTCCTCATCTTGGAAATGATGTTAATGAGCTTGTGTGAGCCAGTAGAGGCAACGAAGCAAAATTTCTTTAAGGGCTTCCAGATCCGCCGATAAGAGGTGCTAGGGTAACGCGCAGCCTCGCTGGACACGGCCCAATGCGTGCTCGGGGGGCTGGAGGCGGCTGACAAGGCGGGAGCAAGCACCCCGCTTCCCGTGCTTCGACACAAGCCTGCGGTCGTGGAGGGGGCGATGGCCGAAATGTCAGCTCCGGGCCGCAGAGGGTTAATAAATCGTTAGTATTACGGAGGACTGTCGCAGTGGAAACGTCCCGAGGGTTGCCAGCTCCGTCCCCACGTCCGCAGCAGAAGAGCCGGCGGTGGAACGTGTCCTGCTCGCTCATTCCGTGTCCCGCACCATGCCGGGGCAGAGCCGTGGTGTAAGCGTGACCGCACGTCACGGACCGGCCTGCCCAGCGTTTCCACCGAGGCGGGTGCGCCCGCAGCCCCCAGAGCCGACGGTCGCAGCTCCGCTGAGCTAGATGGCAGGGGCTGAGGGAGGCCAGGCGTCTGCAGAGGCAGGGCACGGCGCTCTTACTTGGCTTGTTCCAAAGCAAGCTATTTGTGTTACGCTGCGTAGCTTTGGACCCCGGCGCTGCTGTTAGCCTACCTGGATGTTTTTTGAAGCAGCGCCCAAAATTTTGGAAGTGAAGAGCTAATCATAACATAGAGGGAAAGTCTTGCCAGACTTTCTGCCAAGTTGTTTTTTGCTAAACTAAATGCTCATACTTGTTATGTTCTTGTAAAACTCGCACCGTAGATCGTGCTGCGTCCAACTGCGTTTCCTGTATCCCTTGCGTACTCCGCCTCAGCTGGGGTTTCGGCACCTTGACTGCATCAGCCAGGAGCGTGATTTTTCTTTCTGACAGACTATGCAGCTATATTAATAAAGCTGTGCTTTGTTATGGCTTATTTTGTTTGTTAGGCATCTGGAACAAAATAAAGCAGCAAAGGCTTAGTTTTTGCCAGAAAAAAAACTTACAATTGCACAAAGTTACCGGTGTGGTTAAGTAGTATCGCGCAGAAGTGCTGGGAGCACAAACAAGAGTTTGTGATTATGGTGCAGAAAAGTCCTTTGGAGGAATTAACTGCTTTGCTTTTGATAAGGCAGAAAAGAGACTGATTTCAGATAGAAATTTTGCCTGGGAGAATCCCCTGACTGAAACAAAGGACGGGCTAATGCGAGAGCGGGCTCTGCCCGACCCCTGCCTACCGACTCCGCTCATCCTGCCTGCCCCTGCCCGGCCGGCAGCCCGGACAGACCACTCTCAAAGTGACTTGTGTGAGCACCGCGGGATCTGCCTGCACCGGTGCGGGAGAAATAACAGCAAAGCCACGCTGCACCCGGACTGCCACCCGCCTTCGGTGGGCAGTCAAAGGCACGGGCGCTCGCGCACGCCCTGAGCAGCACGGCGGACGGGAGCAACACGACACGGTTACAAAGCAGGTCGCTGGCAGGACCGAAAGGTGAGCGCAGCCTGCGAGCAGCCCGGCCTCTCGGACGGCCGGACCCCCGCACCCGGCCCACCAGCGCTGTCCGCTTGTGCACGGGGCGGCCAGGCCTGGCATCAGTGGATCGGAGAGCTTTGCTGTATTTACTGGGCTGATTGTATGACTTTGTCCAATTATTCCAGCAGCGTAAGGAAACCGTTCCCGTTTCGGGGGGGGGGGGGGGGGGGATTGCACTGCCGGCGGTATTTCTGTGTCTCTCCTCTGTATCGCTGCAGCTGTAAAGCTGGCCCATTTCAGGGCGGCTGAGACTGTGAGCTCAAGCGCTGGAGCTACACAACTCCAGCTGCCGGCTGCGAGCTTTGTATGCAGATGGAGGGCAGCAGATGACTCAGATGTTACTGGCGATGTAAATGATTGTCACAATTAGTAAACAAGCCCAAGAAAGCCCCTAATCAAGCGGGTGATGCGTAGGGGTGAAGGTCAGGCGGGCTGCGCCATGCAGGCGGCGCGTCCCCCCCTCCGCGGCTCTCCGGCCTTGGGGCACTGACCACCGCCAAGCCGCCCGCGTCTGCCACCCGTCAGCGGTTCTGTTGCACAGCCTTTCTGGAGAGTTTGACTTGATCGTAAACATTTGGTCTGTGACAAAACTTGGCAAAAGCAACAGCTAGATGGGATCTTTTTTTTTTGGGGGGGGGGGGGGGGGAGTGGTGCTGGGTCGTTGTTTTAAAACAGCCCTGTGGAGCTGAGCGGGTTGCGGGGCTGCAAAGGGCAAGGGAGAAACTGCTAGGGGTGCCGTGGCGGCCTGATGAGCCGCGCTGGCCGAGCGGCTTGGCTGCTCAAGGCTACCGGAGCCCAGAAGCGGCCGGCTCGCTCCCAGGGACGTGTTGTCTCAAAGTGCAAACCGGCAGCGCCGGAGGGAGCTGATGTCTCTTGCGCCTGGCTGTAAGGTTTCCTGATGGATTTTTTTTTTTTCCCCCCTAAGCAATTTATATTTAAATTTTTTTAAAGCTCTCTGGCAGGAAAACCCTTGCAGGACACAGACCGCCGTGAATAAAACAAGCAGATGAGCTCAGCCGGCAGTATCCAGGGGAAGAGGGGAGCAAACACGTGCCAGCGGGCAGCCCCTCCGTTTGCAGGGCAGGGGGGAGGAGGGCGTCCCCGGGACCGAAGCTGCAGCTCGCTTCCCCCGCTCCTCCTTTATGGCCCTTGCGACATGCCCTGAAGGTCAGTCTGTTTACCCAGACGCTGTGTGAAGGGGGCCGAGGGAGGCGATTAGCCCTCCCCACGACAAACACCATTGGGTCCGATCCTGCGCTTCCTCGCTGACCGCCCTCCCGCTGCGTTTTGCCGGCAGCCCGTGCTCAGAGGGCTGGCAGGACTGGGCCCACGGACGGACCGGTTTTCGCGCCGTTTGCCCAAAGCGAACGGGTAAATTGTGCCTCTCGCAAGGCGAGGAGGGGGACGCCTGGCGCGCGCCGCCGCCTGCAGCCTCCCGCCCAGGTGGCCCTCTCGAGGCCCCGGCGAACGGCGCTGGCTCTGTACATTTGGGGGGGCAGAAGCAGCAGAACAGAGGTTTTGTCTTTCAGGATACTGAAACGCCCTGTGCTGCTTAAGGACTGCATACACACGCTGTTTCCTTTTTTTTTTTAATCCTTCATTTTTCCATCCGTTATGTGCTGCATCCCGTACTGAGCCCTGGGAGGTAGGCGTTTTGGGTGGGTAAGAAAGAAAACTGCAGATCCCTAATTACTCATTCAGTCCGTCCCTCAGGCGATCCCATCAAAGCGGCTCAGCGAGAAAAGGGCCGGGAAGAGGGAAGTGAGCTGTCTCAAAATCCTGCCGCCTCGGTGGCACCACCTCAGCTACGCCCGCCGGTGAGCCCGTCTCCTTTGGCGGCTGAGAAATACCTCAGCCTCGTCCAAACCCAACTCTGCCTAAGAGCCTGCAGTCGCGTAGGCTGCGCGACTTCACGGCGCTGCGAACAGACCCCCGAACCCTCCCTCCGCCGGTGCACAGCCCCACTACGCCCCGGTGCTAACGGCACAGCCGAGCTCGGGCCCTGGAAGGGGTGGGTTTTTAAACACCGCCATTAAAACCCACTGACAGAAATTAAGCTGCAAAACTCTTTTAAAGCGAACACAAAAGCACGTAACGTTCTTCATTTTGCCCGCACAGTTTCTCCCTAGTTAGGTACGGGTTCTGCGCCCAGGCTGGCTATTACGGCCCTATGCACGTAGCTTACATTCAGTATTTACAGCTTGAACCATCCTGCTACACCCAGGCCTCTAGAAAGTCTTATATTTTCTGAGGAAAGCTTCCATGAATTTATTTAAAGAAAAAAAAAAAACTTGCCATAAATGCACATACAAAAAAATGTCTTGTAGAATTGGAAGTTTGAATATTGTGGCACCAAAAATAAAACTGATGGAACAAAAAGGGAATTTCATGTGGTTTTCATTGTCAAGCCTAAGCTCAGAAACAAACAGGAAATAAAAATGGCTAAAACAAAAGAAATTTATTGTAAAGTGTGTTAAATCTAAGTGGGGAAGCTGGTTTATTTGGAAGGGGTTCTCTGTTTATTTGTTTTTCTGAAGGATGAGTAAATAAAAACGTCCACACAAACAGATAGGTCCTCTTGATTTATAGTTAAATCCTCATGCGTCTCGCTGGACATTGATTATAAACACTTCTTAAAATTAGACTTGCATAAATAGCGCCAGTAGAAGGGGCAGAAAAGGAGATAAGGGTGGGGCCACTTCTGCTTGAAATGAGACTGGGGGAAGGAAGGAACGAAGAGGAGAAAGGAAGGACAAAGTAACTGTGAACTCTTGGGTGATTCATTTTATTTCATCATTGCACTTCTTAAATTTCTGCAGGCAGCTCCGCAGGCGCCGAGCCCTCCAGCCCATGCCATACCACTGATGCTCTGCAAGTAGCAAATAAGTACATTTATTTAATAAAAGTGGTCTGCAAGATCAGGGCTATGTGAAACAGGGCAGAGCATGTGCTATATCAAAGAGGTATAAGTGTTTCTTAGGCTCTCAGGTTTGGCGACTGTGGAACGTTTTTGATAAGAAAATAAAGGTTTATAAACAGGTGTCTCATTTGCAGTAGCTCTGACACTGATGTTGAAGGGTTAATTTGATACATGCAGGACCCAGTTACGGGGGTCAACTGCAGCTGAGATCAGGAGGAGCTTCAGCACCACCTTTACATTTCTGAACACTTTGAACATTTCAGAAATCAGATGCACAAAATTAATAGCAGCTTCTGCAAATTCAGCTATGGTTTCTCTTTTTTTTTTTTCCCCCACTAGTTAAAAAGGTATAAATGTTTCATTTCTGGTGGAGCAGTGGTTTGGGAGATAGCTGGCAGAGAGCATTGGATTGAGGGTCAAGGGACAGAGACTGTATATCTGGCTCTGCTGCTGGTCTGTTGGAGCAAGCTGGGTAGAGCAGTTAATTCCCCCAGAATTCAGTTCCCCCCCACCAAGACAGAGAAATTTTTCTTCATGCTGGAGCATTCAGAGATCTACCTATGCAACAGCTAGGTATGTCATGAGGAGAGACATAATAAGGCACACTTCTTCCATAATGAGCATTTTGAGCTTGAACTTGTACCCTTCCAGTCAGCAGGAAATTTCCTGCTCAGTGTGTGAAGGATCGGCCCTCTTCACGCAAAGCTGCTGGGTGGTAACACCAAAACAGGAGTGGGAGAGAAGAGGGGGACTTCCCTCCCTGTAGTCACATGCTACCTCTGTACCTCTTTTTTAAAGCCCAATAATAACGGGAACAGTTCTTGGCTTCTGTCCAGCTAGATCTCCGATTTCCTTCTAGAAAACAGCTTCTAATGCTTAATTGTTGCACACACTGAGAAACAGCAGATCCCTCCCTAACCATCTAAGAGGAACCTGCAGCCCTGGGCAGGCTGCAGTATCCGTCTCCCTCCTGGGTCAAAGGCAGACGCAGCTTTCCAGCAGCTCCTTCCCCACAGATGAGACCGCCTGCGTGCTCAGTCCGTCCCTGGACCTTTACGCTGTCAAGCCTCCAGGAACAGCCTGTGGACTCCCTTAAATGCCCCAAGGAAGCCAAGAGCTAATAACCAGCTTCATTCAATTCCCAGTCACATTATTATCCAATCTGCCAGCGGCATTAATATTCAGAGGTGAGGCAGGAGGGAGGGCAGGGGTGCTGGCGAGGGGAGCGGCGCACAAAGGCGAGGAAGGGAAGCGCGGCGCAGCGCGCTGGCCTCAGAAATCCTCTTTCTCCAGCCATCTGAAACACCGGCCCGTTTCAGCCATGTGTTGACAACAGAGTGTTTTTCATACAGCCTCAGCACTAACTTTGATGCTAGGTGGTGGACACAGACCATGAGTTAGGGACAGCCCAGCGCCACACAGAAACCCGCTGTCCCCAGGCCAAAAGTGACAGCGCGGGTCTGGCAGAGCCTGATGCCCTTGGGCCCCAGGAACCCGCAGCAAGAGTGGGAGCTTTGCCCCTTCTGCAACCAGACCCTAAGTAAATAGCAACCTCCCTTTTTAAAATAGCCAGATAATCACTGAGCCTGCTCGGATACACCACAGCCTCCTGTTCCTGACTCCCCCTCCCCAGCCCTGCGGTCTCATCCTGCTGCCTTCCCCAACCAGGACGCGCAGGGTAATAAGCACCAGTCTGCCCTGCGTGAGGCTTCGTTCCCAGCCCGGGTACCTCCCCTGTCCCCAAGAGCCAGGGCACATGTGCCAGGTCACGAGACAGAACTCATGTCCCCAGCTCATCTCATCTTCCTTTTGGAGCGCTCTCCTAGATCAGGTTTCTGTTTTTTTCTTTTTGGCAGTCTCCAAAGCCAGCCTCACCTCTCAATCTCAAGCTTTTGGGTAGCATCTGACAGATATAAAAGATGCTGCTCTTTTTTGCCGATTCCCTGCAGGGTACGTTAACCAATGCTCTTGCAATCTAGACACAATTTTCAGAACTATTAATTGCCTGAATTAAGCCCTTATAGAAATGTAATA
Organism: Struthio camelus; assembly: GCF_040807025.1. Classification (NCBI taxonomy): domain Eukaryota; kingdom Metazoa; phylum Chordata; class Aves; order Struthioniformes; family Struthionidae; genus Struthio; species Struthio camelus. The sequence continues at coordinate 23,750,186 of NC_090948.1, read as the reverse complement.
GATATTAAGTGAGACTTACAACTATTTCTCTGCTGAAGCACAAAATTCTGGTTTTTAAATCAGTGCTTTGGACAGGAGATAACTCCGTTACAGGGGTATAGGTGGGCTTTCAAGGGAGAGGAGCCTGGGCTGCACGTCTGAGGCTGCTAGTGCAGACCCAGTAACACTGGGAACAGCAGGAAACACACTGCCCTTTCCCAGATGCCACTCCAGGATGTGTTGGGGAAAGATTCCTCCCTGTAAGCAGTACCAGGCATGGCATGACCATTTGCTAACGAAAAATCAAACCCTGCTCCATTTCTGCGCGCGTTTGTGGAGACCAAAGGCAGCTACCACGCTCTGCTGTACCCCCAGGGGCCAGCAAGCAGCTCTTTGTCCCTCACAGCACAACACCATTGGAGCCTGCACGAACACCCATCCCTCTGCCTGGCAGACAGGCCAAGAGGCTGGGGGGGAATCTGGGAGACCCAAATCCCGTTGCCACAGAGATGGTCCTTTCTGTTCCTTCTGGAGGTGGGACAGTAGCACGGGTGGTGCTCCTGAAAGGCACCTTCCCAAGCTGTCCCTTTTAGCATCTCCCTAAATCACAGTGGGGATCAAGCCATCTCATCCCTAGCATTCTCCAGGATTGGGGCCAGGTGTGGACCGTGCGCCTGCCTGGGGGAAGCCTGGTTCCCACCGAGCCACTGCACTTTGCCTTCAGTACCAGTCTCAGCTTAGAAAGCGCGTGCATCCCAGGCGCTGCTCCTGGGAGGCAGCCCCGCAAGAAGCCGAGGGAAAGGGGAGTGGGAGTGAGGGAAAGGTTTATGCTTCCCACACAGGCAGCTTGAAGAATCCCCGGAGCCCGGCCGGGGCGCAAGCCCCCGACCGCCGCAGCCCAGTGTCCTGAAGCAGCTCGTCGCTCTGCACCCACCAGCGGAGCCGAGCGCTACAAGGTCCCAAACCCATCGAGACAGTGGGAAAGGCCCGGCGCCTCCAGCCGGGGCTCCCGCACCGGGCTGCCCAGGCCCCGTCGGGGGGCAGCACGGACCCCCCCCCCCCGGCGCATCTGCGGGCCTGGCGCGGCCGCAGGGGCTGCGGGCTGCCCGCCCGCCCGCCCAGCTGTCCTGCGCGGGGGCGCCGGCCCGCGGCCGACAGGTGCGCCCGGCCCGGCCCGGCCCGGCCCGGCCCGCCGGCCCCGGCCGCCGCCTCCCCGGGCCGCTGCGGCAGCTGCAGCGGGGCCGCGGCTCGGCCCCGCCGGCCGCCCGCCGCCCCCGGCGCCGCGGCCAGTCGCGGGGCGAGGACGGCCCTTTCCCCCGCTCCGAGGAGGACGAAGGGCGGAGGGCGAAGCGAAGGGCACCCGACATGTCGGGCTGCGCCTCCCCCCGGCCCCGCACTCGTTGAGCGGGAAATACGCGGGGAAGCGGCTCGGCCCCGCCGGGGTGCGCGCCCACGGCCGCCGCCGCACCGGGCTCCGTCGGGCGCCCGGCCGCGCTTCCCACGGCCCCGCGGGGCCGAGGGGCGCCGGTCCGCGCCGTGGCCCCGGGCCGGGCGCGCAGGCGGGGAGGCGGCGGGGCCCGCCCAAGCTCCCGCAGGCCCGGGAGCCGCCGGCCCCGCTCCGCCGGGGCGGCTCGGAGCTCGCGGCGGGGCCGGCGCGCCGCCGCCGCCGCCCGCTCCTTGCCCCGCACCCCGGCCGCGTTTTTTGTTCCCGGGCGGGACTCCCAGCGACGACGGGCCCCGGCCCCCGGAGCGCGTCCCGGGGCAGGTCCTCCCCGTCCGCGGGGGCCGGCTCGCCCTCTCCTCGGAGCTGCAGGGAGGTCGGCTCTGCTGTAAACAGGAGCCAGCCCGTTACATAAATATCATTTATCCAACTGTCCAGAAGCCGTCGGGCTGCCTTCCTTTTCCCAGGCGATGTGTCCCCGCCTCTGCTCCCCGCGCCCTTCTCCCCCGGACCCTGCAGACAGCTGAGCCGGCAGCCCGCAGCGCCGTTATTTACAGCGAGCCCCGGCTAATTTAAACAGCCGCGGCCGCGCTCGCCTGAGTGGAAAAATGACTAAGTTTAGCAACTGCGAGCGGCTCCGGGAGCGCCTGCCGGGAGGGGCCCGCGGCCGCCCCGAGGGGGCGGACGGGGCAGCGGCACCGCGGCGGCGGCGGGCAGGGGCCGCCGGGGCCCGCGAGGGCAGCGCGGGGGAGGCGCGGCGCGGCGCCCCGCCGGCGATGGGAGCCGTCCCGGCAGCGCCCCTTCCCGACGGCGCGGCAGGGCCCGATCCCCGCTCTCCCCCTGCCTCCCCGGGGGGCGGCGGAGAGCGGGCCCCGGCGGGAGCGCAGCAGCCCCGCTCGCGGGCCGCCCGCCGGGGATGCTCTTGCCCGGCGCCAGCTCTGGAGGGGCTGGGGCGGCCGGCGCCGCCCGCCCGGGCGGGCACCGACGGGCCGGGGGGAAGCAGGGGACCCCACCCAGGAGGTCGGGCACGGAGGGGCACTTACAGCGGTTCCAGATGCGGCCTCAGCTGGGCGGCCTTAATCCTGCGAGAGGGGCGAAGCTGGCCCCCGCCCCGGCACCCGCGCTGCGCGGCCGCTGTCGGAAAGTAAATCCCCGCGGCTGCCCGGGCTCTCTGCCTGGCTGCCGGGCCGCGGCTCACGGGCGGGGGCGGAGGGCGCCGGCCGACTGCCTCCCATTCACCCTGGCCATTCACTTTATGGCGGGCGGCCGGCGCCCCCCGCCAGCTGCACCGGGCGCCCCGCTCCCGCCCGCCCCATTCCAGCTGCGCGCCCCGCCGCCGCCCGCCCCGTCCAGCGCGGCCCCGCCCGGGCCCCGCCCGCCGCCCGCCGCCCAATCGCGGCACGCCTCATTTGCATCCCGCGGCCCTCCGGCCCGCCGACTCGCCCGCTCGGGGCGCGAGGCCCCGCCCCCGAGGCTGGGGCCCCGCCCCCGCGGCCACCGCCTCGGCCGGGCAGTGCCGTGCTGGACCGGGCCGGGCAATGATGTGCTGGGCGGGCTGGACCGGGCAGGGCAGCGCCAGGCCGTGCCGTGCTGCACCGTGCCTCTACCGTGCCGGTCGTGCCGTGCCACACCATGCCACGCCGTGCCGCAGCGTGGCAGGCTGTGCCAGGTCAGGGCAGTGCGGCTGCCGGGCCCACGGGGCAGCTGGCCTCTCCCAGGGCTGCTCCTCTGCGCCGCGGGCAGAGCCCCCACTCTGCCACGCGTGCTGCATGCAGGAGCGGGCACGCACAGCCCCATGTCTGTTCACGCCTGGTTGTTACTGGTGGTGTCCCTACGTCATCTGTGCGCGTTTCGGGCCACGGTGATCCCGTAATCTGAGGTCTATGTCGTGCGTTCGCTTTGGCCAAGGGCACCGGTGGCTCCCGTTTCCCTTAGCACCTGAGCAGTGCGCCTTATTTGGGCAGCGTGTGTTACTTGGGTTTTACAGTTAGAGCAACCAGGAAGGCAGAGTTTTCTGGGGAAAATCAAGCCTGTCGTCAGCTGTAGGAAGCGTTCCCCTGCATGATGGAGCAGCAGCTCAAGCGGATGCTAATTACACACTGGTTACTACAAGTACTATACTGAGTCTTTGCTTTATGGGGCAGCACTTCTCTGGCAATATATATGTTGCTTTTCCCAAGACAAGGGCGTTGGTTACCTGCTGCACAGGAAACACTCGGTTCCCAGTCCACTGATCACCCTCTGGGAACCCAAACACTGCTTGTGCTTTAGGATGCAGTCTGTCTCCGACCAAAGTTCATGGCAAAATATCCAGTCGGTGCAGTGGTGCAGGGTCCAGTCCCTCCCTGAAATGTCCCTAAACAGTTGTGCCCCTTTAGAGCAAGGTTGCATGCGTTTGAAATGTTTGCTCACGCATTTCACTTTGAGAAGATAAGTCCTGTCTCTCCCAGAGCTCACAGGAAGAGATCGTCAGGAGTAGGGCTTAGCCTCTCCGTGCTGACCTGGGATGCCTGAGCCCTGGGGAGAGCTTTATCACTGCCAGGCACTTACGGAGCTAGATGTGCAATTCTGCAGTCAGACTTCCTTGAGGTCATTTCCATGTCAACCTGCTCTCCGATTTATGATGCCAAAGGTTGCCCTCAAGCTCTTCCACTGACATGTTTTAGAGATTAGGAAATAATGTTGTGAGAATAGGAGTGAATTTTAACCCTGAGTGATTTATGAGCCGTATTTAGGGAGCCTGCTAAATGCATAACGCATTGGCATATGGATATGTATGGGAAGATAAATGCACATGAAGAAGCACAGGATGTGAGGAGAGGTTAAGTAGACCTGGGCATTATGGATTACAGTTCAAAAACATGCACAAACATGTTAATTCAATAGAAGTGTGGAGAGTTTAAAAAGAGTCACAATGTTGACATGCTCATGAGAAATTGTCGTGTTTTTCTAATAGTAGTAATAGTAGTAATTCGAGGCCTGTGTTTGTCTCATTGCTTTTTGCTTGCCAAAAATGACAGTGAACTGGACCACATCTTTTTCCATCTCAGATTTTAATCCATCTCAGCATAGGCCTGTCTCCATTGTGACAAACACACATGGTATAGTTGCATGAGCGCTTTCTGTGGGGCAGCTGGCTCTATCACCACACGCCATGGGGAAGCCAAAATCCGTACTCAAGGTCTGAAGCAAAGAAGGGATCACATTTTAAATTGCCCTCCCTTCCTCTCCGAGCCTTTGGCCATCAATAGACTGCAGCAAACATGGTTAGTGAGTATGCTTTAAAGTAATAATGAAACAAAGCTATTTTTAGTTATTTCCCTTGAGCAACTGGAAATATGACCCAGCACTACATCACAAGCTTGTACCCCTTCTACCCTGTGAAGAGCAGTATGAAGACTGCTGGATTAGACAAGACAATCCAGTGACCTGAACTAGGAGCCTTTAACTAGGAAAAGACCTTGCAACTGCTAGACTGACCCCCTAATGGTCTCTCTGAGATAGCATACTCTAGCATTCGCAGTTGAAATGTAGTAGCAGCTCTTGCTGCTTGGTGCCAAGACTTCTTAGCTGTAATTCATCTTCTCTTGCCGGCTGGAGAACTCACTGCTGGCAAAGAGACCAAGAACTTCACCTGGCTTCAGGAGACAGATGTTGCTAATTTATACAAATGAAAAACTAAAAGAAAGTGAAAAAGAGCAAAAGCAAACTAAACCCAGAGTGAACCTGACTCACATCTTGGCAGAGCGATGGGATATGCAAAGGGAGGGAATTACTCAGCATCTCAGCATTACTTTTTTTTTTTTTTTTCACCAGCCAGGAAGTTTGTTCTCAGAGGAAGCCCCATCTCTGTCACAGGCAAACTTTTTCCCTGTGCTGCGTGGTTCCAGTGCTCCTGAAGAGTGGTGGAGTTGTTCACTGTTCATCATGGTTTCCATCTTCATGCCCTAACTGATCTTTTAGCCATGCTGGTCCCATGCCATCAAATGCCTTGAGGATCAGGACTAAGGCTTGAATTTGGCTTGGCTTAACAGGGTAGGTGGCCTAGGGAACAGAGCAGAAGGTAGGGCTGATGCATTTGTGATAGCCAGGGCTCCGACTGCAGCATACTCTCCGAGTTGGCATTTGCCAAGTGCTGCGGGCTTCATGCCCAGGTGTATCACATACCTGTATTCTAGCCAAGAGGTGACGAAGATATGACTAACTGCGGCCACGTCGCTCCTGCCAAAAAGGCATGGCGCCTCTTGGCTGAGTAGAGACAACGGAAAGCATTACGTGGGGATGTTCATCGGGAGAGTTTCATGTCACTAGCATGCGCAGGAGTGCTCCTGAGACATGGGCTAACTAGAACAGCCGGGAGGCTGTCTGAGCCCAAGGAGGCTGCGCCGTAGCTCCAGTATTGTACTTTGTTAGTTTCCGGGGAAGCGTTCTAATGTGCTAGAATGTCTCAATTTAGCTTTGTTGCTTCACTTTAGGTTCTGGTCCAAGTGCAGATTGTGCCAGATGCAGAACATCAGTTTTTCTTTGGAGAACCTTCAGTTGGCTTTGGGCTAGCCTCTACCCGAGCCTGCTCCGGAAAGCAGCTGCTGCTCCAAACCACTCTGTTCAGCGTGGATTTTCTCAAAAGCATTTTTTGGATGCTCAGCTCGGGGGGGAGTGGCTGCACGTAGTTCCTAGCCACAACAACTGATGGTACCTACTGAGTCAAATCCCTGTTTCTGCCTTTTCTCGGGAGACCTATTAAGCCTCAGGGAAATAGCAAAAGCCTCCAAGAGAAGGGAATAGAAGTTTGATCTGTCTCAGACTATTTAACCTGGGGTGGGCTATTTCTGTGGTGCCTGTGCCCATGGGTCTGACATCTGGGCTCTGTGGATGACTGTGAACAGGCAGGGGCTGAGCAGGAGTAATGGACGGTACAAAGTCGGTCCCGTCCATCAGTGCAGACTGCAGAGGCTGAGGTGGCTGGCCACACAGATTTGTTAAGTTCTCATCAAGGGCTTGTGGGGAGCAGAGCCTTACACTGGCAATCCAGGCTCAAATGAAGGCTGCTATGGCCAGTTAGTGGTGCGCCCCACAGAAACACCGCTCTGCACAATGCGCTGGCTATTCATGTATCTCATGAAAGGAGGTGACCTGATGAGGTACCTAGGCAAGGTCTGCGTAGACAATCGACAGAGAATTTGCAGCCCCTCCATATATTCCTTGTGAGCTGAGCAAGAATATTCAAGACAAGCTTTGCTCAAAAGCAGCATCTTTGTAGTGAAGACAAAGCCCAGCTTTTCTGACCAGACAGTAGGAACGTGAGGAATTTGCACAGATTGTGCTACCCTGATGTTTGGTTTCATCGTACCATGGTGCGTGTAAGAACTGGTACGTTATCTTGAGAATAAAGGGAGGAGGGACTGCCCTGTCTCTTATCGGTCCTGCTTCTGCATCCTTTGGTGCAGAGTGGTCCCATGTGCCCACACGGGCGCTGCGTACAGCTGTGCACCACTGTGTCAAAGTGCTGCTGGTCAGGCAATACAGGCAACGCAGATCTTTGCCGGCATTGCTGAGCTGGGGTATTGGTGCCACACTATCACATCAGCAGGATTTTCTGTGAGGCTGGGGTGGTGCTGGGCTGTCTGGAGGCTGAATAACGCAGTGCTGTAGTGCAGGCGAGTGAACTCTCTTCTCCCCAGACAGCGTGGGGCTGTGCTGCATTGTTTTTCTCTCCAGACAATGCAGCGCTGGATTGTAAGTAAAAATGCAGAGCACATTGCAATGTTTGCTCTTTATTAATGCACTAAGATGCATTTGGGTGAAGCAGAAGGCTCCTGGCTGGCTCAGTTTCAAGCTCCGTGACAGGCTTCCATAAATAACGCCTTAACAGTTCACCGAATCGGCCCGTGCGTGAGCCTGAGCTGTGCGGCTGGCACTGGAAGGGGCAAGAAGGCACCGAGAGAGCTCCAGCCCCTGCCCCGAGAGGGGGGCCAGCTTGGCCGGCCTGCGCTGACCTGCGCTGTGTGAAATGGTCTAGCCAAGACCCCAGAAAGCCCCTGCTCTGGGCAGGCAGCGGGCGGGTAGGGTGCAAACAACAAACTCCCCTTGTCATCTGGGAGCTTCCAAACAGCCAGCAGACACCCCAGGGGGCCTTCCTTAGCCCGTCCCCGCTGCACAGGCGGGAGCGGGGGGCTCGCGTCCTCGCTCGGCGCATCTCGCTCGCTGCTGAGGCGGCCTGCGCAACCGGCCTGTGCGGAGGAGCGCCAGGTAGAAGCAGCCGGCGCAGGTACGACGGTCGCAGCCGGGCCCGGGGGCCAGAAGCCCTGGCTGCCGGGCGCAGGGTTAGGCCGCTGGGACGCGCTGTCTCTCAGTCTGCCTCGGGGGAATAAAGGTGGCTCCTTACTGCCCTTAGGGCTTAAACCTTCGACTGGGAAGGCTTCCTGCACACTAGCAGGCGAACCCCAGCTGAAGCAGGTCCCGCGGCCCTCAGCTGCCAGAGCTGGCGGCTGACCGCAGGCCGAGCCTAAGGCACGTTGCTCCCTGAGCAGGCCGCAGCTGGGCCGGTGCTGCTGGGGCGGAGGAGGACATGGGGACCGCCATCTCCGGGGGTCTCTGCCCACGGCTTCAGGGGGCCACCCCCCTGCCCCAGAGGCTGTGAACTCAAGGTCTGCACACGCTGCCGAGCAGCTGGCACAACGCAGAGCCGCACAAAGCCAGGGCTGCCCTTGCTGCAGGGAGCTGGCCCCTAAACCGGCCCGGCGGAGGCCGCGACGGCTGGAGCAGCCAAGTCCTGCGCGCAGCGGGGCCGCGCTCGGGACGCTCTAGCCGCCCTCGACCGCCCAAGCGGACACGGCCGCTAGCCAGTCCCACGATGCTTTGCGGCAGCAAGGATTCCCTCCCCCTGCTGCCGCTCAACCACCCTTGCTTTGCCCCGCCGCTCGGCCCCGCCCCACGGCCACAGAGCTTCCTCGCTATTGGTCAGTGACTCTGTTACTTCTACCTTCTCGCCTGCGATTGGCTTTCTTCTGCTTGTCAGTGTAGAGCCCGCCTTCCCCTATGTGGCTTTGTGAATCTATTGGGTAGTTTAGTGAGCTGCTCGCCGCAGCATGCGCTGGTTGGCTCTGCGGGCTGTCCATCGGTGCAGTAACCAGGCAGCGGGTTAGGGTGCGCCTGTCTCCACGTCAGTGAGAGCCGTGCGGAGCCGGTTTCGCTTGCCCGTGGCCGGCAGGACCCCGCGCTCGGCGGCCTCGTCCGGGACCGCCGCCTCCCGCTGCCGCCGGGAGGGAGGGAGGGAGACAGAGGGGGAGGGGCGCGCCCTCCCCTCGCGGCGCCGCCCCGCCCGACCGATGTGTGAAGCGGCCGCCGCCGCGGGGAGCAGGCGCCGCCATTTTGGATGCGGGGGTCAGTGCCGGGCGGCGAGCGCCTGTCGCGATAGTGTCGCGACGCGGGGGTCGGGGCCGGGGGGCCGCGGCGGGGGGGGCCGCGGCGCGCCCGGCGGGGGAGGGAGGGTGGCTCGGGGGGCTCGGGCAGGCCGCGGCGGGGACGCGGCGGCCCGGGGGGAGGCCCGGGGCCTCGGCGGGGGCGCGGAGCGTGCCGCCGTGGCGGGGCGGCGGCGGTTGGGGGCGGTGGGCGCCGAGGGGCTGCGGGGGCCGCCCGCGTCCGCCGCGGACGCTGTCGCTGGCGGCATTTGGAGTGAGCTCACCTCAAAGTAGCTGGGAGCAAAGGCCGTTTTCCCAGCGCTTGGCTGGCTCCTGAGCAGTTGCAGGAGGAAGGGTCGAAGCTAACTTGGGATGCCCATTATGACTTCAACTGGTACCGTTTTTTCTTAGTTTTAACTGCATGAAGCAATTGCAAGAAAGAAAATCGTCTCTGTATTTACATTAGGTTTAATTTTTACTCTTTGATCGGTGTTGACAGCTAAACGTGAGTCACTTTCACTTCTTGGCACGCGTACACTATCCCACTGTCGCAACTACATTCGGAGATCTGCAGAGAAGTCTGTCCCACCTTCGACTCTGAAGTACCACTATTGTCACGTTACTTTGTTTATGTTTAGTGGGCACTCTAAATTGCCCAGAGCTCAGCCTCACTGGACAGCACAGTTTCTTGCCATAATTCTAAATTATTCCCTCTCGTTTATTATTTTGTTCAGGCCTTAAGAGTTAGCCTTGAGAGAAACATCTTCAGTTCCCTGATCTTTTACTGCCTGTTATTTTTTCACAGAGTAGTATTTATATGAAAAAGCCAAGCAAGTTAGATTTCGTCATGCACATTCATTTCCTTCCCATGTGAAATTTAAAATGGAAGAAAAGGATTTTTCAGTGTCATCTGGGCTCCTTGATCAGCTAGCTAGCGTGATTTGTGGATTGAAGGGTGTGCATGTATTTCATTTTGGTAGCAGTATGTTGTATCAGGACTTGGGTGACCACATCCAGCTCAGAGACTTTATAGATTATTTGTGCGTTATTATAAACAGTGCAAATGTAGGTCAACAGAAGCTTATTTTCGAATGCTGCTTTTCTTGCATATGTACTGATTGTGTCCTTTTTCACTGTAGCTATTTATTGCAGTAGTTTCACTTCGGTTACCATAGCTGAAGGCCAAAACTGGTGGTAGGAAGAAGTGACCTGATGGAAGTCTGGCAGGCGTTGTCACTTTTGATGCTAACTCTTGCTTGTTTTCCAAAAGAGTTGCCCACGTTTCCCCACATGGAAGGGAGCATTTCCTAAAAGTGTACTTGTGACTTCTTGCAGTCATACCCAGGAAAAACGTGGGTTCCTACGCCCTGGGATGTTTCAGGACAGTGCGTTTCAGTGTTAAGCAGTGGAGCGTTCAGTGCGCGTGTGAGATATTTGCAGGTGTAAATTGTGTTAGTGTTTTTACATGAAAATCGCACATCTGATATTATTCCAAGATTCTCAGAATAGTGAACATTACTGTCCACAAAGCGTTGCTGAAGGCTTCGACAAGCATGTGGATTTTGGATCTCGTTCTGCAAAATGCTCCGGTCTCTGTATTTTTCCGCTTAAGTGTCCTTCAGCCTGTTAGCAGTGATGCTGCAACCTGTTAGCAGTGATGCTGTGAATGCTTGTAGCTTCCTTATTTCTGCCAGCGTTTTGGGCTCTGCGTTGGCTTGGATGGAGCTGTCGTTTTCACTGTGAGGCCTATTAGAGTTCCAAGCAGAGGCAGAATCTGAGGACTGGTCTGCAGATGTAAGCAGGTGTATAAACCCATCATCAGAAAGAAATAGCTGTTTGAGTAGGATTAACTGGTGAGACAAGAAGCTCAAATGTATTTGAAACTTAATAGGTGCCTTTTAAACATTCCAGTCTTGATCTTCTGCCTAACTCAGGCAATAGAACTTCATGCGTTTATTCCTGTACTAAGTCCATAGCTTGTGTTTGATTAAAGATTACTTTCAAGAAAGGCGTCCTGTCTTGATCGGAAGACATGAAGAGGTGTAGGAGCCACTGCTTTATTAGGGAATTTGCTTCAGCGTTTAATGATCTTCAGCGTTAGTAGCCTGACAACCGGTCCAAGAGTGGAATGATATTCCACTCTTGAGGCCATACCCTTGTAACATCAAGCCTGATTTAATGGTAGCAATGTTTTTCTCAGTTGAACAAACGTTTAGTGGTTTTGCTTGACTGGCACCATGTTCTCCTATACTTATTTGTGGTAAGGCTGGCGTAGTAAATCATGTAACTTTCTCTCTGCAGCTACAAAGCATTAGTTTCAATCTAGCTGATCTTTTATGTTGGAAGAAGTTTTACTAACCTCAAAAGTATGAGCAGTTGTTTCTTGTAATTAAGATATAGTTGAAGGAATACACATTGAAAATTGGTAGTTTTAAAAAGGGTGGGCTTCAGGAAGTGTGGAGTTCAGATAAGCTATGTGCATTGCTTGAAATAAACTTTTAAACTGTTTTACAGTGGTGGTTGCTGCTTTTGGTGGTTTTAGCTTACGAGATACGTCTCCCTGGAAAAAAAAAATTCTCCTGCTTTCTTTTCTTTTAACTATTTTCTATTCCCTTGTGCAGCATACAGCTACAAGGATGCTTTGCAAGAATGAAGAGAGTTGGCTGTGGTTTCCTTTGAAACATGCTTGTGCTATTCCTTGGTTGACTGCAAGCTTAAACGTAACGAAGGCGTTGCCTCCACTTTTACCCAGTATGGGTGGTGATGTGGGCTATATGTGCAATGTTGCAGGGCTGTGAGAGTAAATTTGTGTCTTTCAGCATGAAAAGGGGTTTTAAATGCATTGGACCACTAAGTTGTTTGGTGTGTCTAAAGTAAAATTTTGTACTTGCTATTGAAGTTATATCTAATGGAATCTGCAGTGAGATAAAAACGAATGCGTTCTCATCGAGTCTTCTCAAAAAGTTAGCAATGAAATGATGACACTACAAAAATCTGGAAGTTTTGCAGCATTTTAATATGCTAGGAAGGCCCTGTCAAACAATTTGAATTTTTTTGCACCCTTGCTTGAAAGCATCAGCAAGTTCAGTTTCCCAGTATGGGAAAAGGAAAAGGTATATGTTTGGAGTTTTGTGCCTAACCTCTTCACAGTTTGCTGTATGGGAGATAGAGCTGGGTCTGGGAAGGGTTGAGCATTACAAATCTCCTAGATTCAGGAAGGGCTGAGTTTAATAAACTTTTCCTTCTTGATTCCTTTAGGTTAAATGTAGAAGGGAGGTAATAAGAGTACTACAGGCAGGTTCTGTATTATGCAGAATAACATCTAAGCATTGGGCATCCCTTTAAATATTGGCAGAAATGTTGAGTATCTGTTTATATGCAAGGCACATAATACATATGTTTAGAACTTCTTTCTGTGCTTTCCAGTTGAGGTTAGGGGGAGCTTTTGTTTATGTAAGTCAGTTTGCTAAACACCTGGAATGGCCCTACAAGGTTTACGTGCTCAATATTGTCTTCTAACAGTGAAGACAGAAAAACTTGGGTTTTGCCAAATATAAATGTAGATACTCTTTCTCAAAAGTGCTGCTGTGCACTAAAGTTTTGACCCCTGAAACTTCCTAGGGAAGGACATGGAAAATATTGATGTTAGTGAGAAAAGAGATGATTAAGTGCATAATTTTAAAGGGGGGAGAAACTCTCCCATTACTATCCCCCCATTACTAAAACAAGGAGGAAATACTGAATTAGAAAATGTTGTGATCAAGCGTATGTCTATGCAGTATTTTTATGCAACCTATAACTACTATGTGGAATAAGTTACTGATGAGGACAAGAGCATCTTTCAAGCATTAGACACGTGAGTAGGAAGAACATCTGCAGTTCTGTTATATACAGAGTGGAGGCAGGATATAAGCCTTTGTTTTTCAGGGCATAAGCAAGCTATTTGGCAGAATTATTTGTTTGTTTTTCTGAATCACCTAATAGTGAACTAGATAACCTACTCATCTAGTATGTTATGGCAGTTCCTATATTATGAAATATTTCTGTCTCTACCTCTAATTTATTGTATAACACTTAGGAATTCCATTATTTCTAATTAATGGTGTGAAGCAAGAGATAGTGTTACCACCACTAAGGTAGTTCATCCTATTACAAACTCATACAAAATCTAAATGCCAAATCTGTCACTTTCCCTTGATAAGGCATCTTTTTTACAGAATTTTGCTTTCTTTCCATTATTTACAGAATCCTAAAGCAAATTAATCCCTTTCACTTGGAGGATATTTTTATATTTGAAGTGTTACTGATAATTCAGACATTTTAATTAACATAAAGCCTGACAGATCTAGGAAATGTGTTCTGAAATTTGTGTGTGCTGGTGATTTTGAAGCTTGTAGCGATACACGAAAATTGCTTCCTCCCAGCTTTGGCTTTGCTACATGGGCAACAATCTTCCTCCTATTGTTTCTTTTCTTGAATGAACTCCTCTAAATGAGCCCCTTTCATTTGAAGTGTTACCATTAATATTTCCTGTGTGTTCAGTCTTTTGCTTCCCTGTGGATGTCCTGCTGTGATTTCAAACTGGATTCTCATTTTCCTTTCATATCTTCTAGAAATTTCTCATTACTTGGCTACCATTTCACTAAATCCTGCTCATCTGCAGAAATGATATCCTCTGACTCTCTGGTCTCCTTATAAGTCCTTTTTATATAAACGATCAAGTCTGTAAATTCCGCTCCATCCCTATTTCTTTATGGCTGACTATATCTGGGTTACAGCTACTGTAGAGAAAACAGTCTTACGGTAATCCACTCTTTCCTGCTTTTTCTCAGAGCATTAAAAACGTTCCTCTTCTGGCTCATGCAATTCTTTCTCCTTTTCTGATTTTCTGTCTGGGTACATCATGCGACCTCAGGCCAGCTTTCTCACTTTTTCTCTTTGTTCCGTCCAGTTTTGTCTCCAGTTTTGCTGATCTCTTGGCGGGTATTACCCTTGGCTTTGGTAATTGTCCTCTTTCTTCTCTTAAGAAGCCTTTTTCATGAAGCAAGTGTGAAATCAACATCTGTTAGGAATGACTTTATTTTTTCAAAGTTTAAAGTCCCAAAGAGTTTCTGCTTTGGCCAGGTTATTCAAACCACTGATGCTTATTTAACAGAGCACGAGATTGGCTTTCTGTTCTGTGTGGAGCTGCAGCACTTTGCATAAATGCTGGAGGTGTGCATAAATGCTGGAGGTGTGCGTGGTATTGCCTCATCATGGATGTGTGCCCTGATTCCCCAACACTACATCTTCCTCTGAACTTACGTATCCTGGAAAAAAAATGAGGCATGTGGCTTGATGAAGTTTTCTCTTCCTTCATTGGTGCCCTGTTACAACTAACTATCTGCTGTCCTGTTTTTGAAAATGTGTTCTGTGAAAAAGCGTGGTCTCTTCCTTGTGACAAATTGACTGTACTTGTCTTCATGCACAAAACAAAGACCTGAAGGTTTTTCTTGTATCTCTACAGGCCTTCTGCTTCACCAGGGCCAACATGACGTTTCACTTCAGAATGGGAATGATTCTGAGGGGCTGGAGATTAATTTGTTTTATTTTTATTTTCAGGATTGCCAGGATGGTGGATAAGAACATTTACATTGTGCAAGGTGAAATCAACACAGTGGTGGGAGCCATAAAACGCAATGCCCGATGGAGCACTCACACACATCTGGTATGTTCTCTTGAATTGTTGCTCTCTGTTTATGCTATGGCAGAAACCATCTCCTTTAGAAAAGTCTCTCTAATTTTTAGCGCTCCTGGTAGCCCTTTTGTAAGTAAAGTTGGAGTAATTTTCTGTGTTGTTCCACGCTAAGCAGTTTTGGCTTTTTAACTGTGCCACTGACTCAGAGTACAAAGCTGGAAAACTCCCACCTTTCTACTTTGTAAATGAACAAAGAAGACATTGTATTCCACATGGGAGTAAGTTAAAGTGAGTTGAGTTCAAGGCCATTCAGTAATCTCTTTTGGGCTTTTATTTCCAGATATGTCAGAGATTTTGAAGATATGGTTGCTCTTGATTTAGGACAACATGTCCTAAATCTTTTGTGTCCTGCTACAGATTGCAGTGTTGATCAAGTGCTGTGCATGAAATAAAAATTGGAGAAGTCATTATATATGACATTTTTCATATGGCATGGTGTCGTCTTTTTTGCTCTGTTGTGTGACTGCTAACTATATTCCTGGCTGAAACATGTTAATAGTTTCAAACCTGTTTTGTTAAAAGCCACTAATACAGCTCTTTGAGGTCTAATGATGCCTTGGTCAGTTTATGGGTTCCGCAATGTAAATGTGTGTGTGGTGTGCTGTACCTGTTATGCACTTGAAAATGTCACACGAATGGCAGATGCCTGCCAGCCACACAAATGGGTTCGATCCCTCAAAGGGCAGGGCCCTTTTTCCTTCTGAGAAACATTTCTCCATTAGTTGTTATTGCCACCCAGTAGGAGGTGTGGCTGCAGGTGTGCACAGCTTAGAGGAACTAGTGCTCCTCCTTATTTTACTATCATACAGGTAGACTGAGTTTAAAGGACACAGCTATTCATATGAATTTCACACAGTGATTCTTTCTTCAAGATATTTTAATGGCACCAAATGTCATTATATTTCTGTTCCCATTACAAGTTGCTACATAGACTAAGATGGCAGAAAATCCTTATGAGCCATTTCAGTATGGTTTGAAGTAGATTTGCCGTGAAATGTATTGACGACTGGAAGGCTAAACAGAAATACTTCTAAGGACAATTAAGTGAAACCAAGATGCTCAGTCTTCAACCTCCTCTTTGATATTTGAGCTGTACAACATTGCGTAGCATTAGAAGGAAAATAAAAGTACTTCTCTTAATTTTGATGGAGTAAGTGGTCTGAAAGTGATAAACCCAACCTGGTACTTCCTTGAAAGTGAAGGTGAAGTCTTTATGGATCCATTACTAAGATGTGTCCTTAGGAATGTGCTTGCTTTGATGATGACTTTCTTTGTGTGTATATAACCTATAGGATGAAGAAAGGGATCCCCTACTGCATAGCTTTAGCCTCTTAAAAGAAGAGCTGAATAATATAACAGGTAAGCTTATATAGAGTTTTACAGGTATGTATACCTGGTGGGGTATATACAGATTAAGTTTTATCTTTGATTCTGTACAGCAGTGTATTTTTTAATGTCTTGTATTTTTTATCAGATCATATCCTGAATATTGACAAAATGAGCAAATATGTATATACTTCTAGATAAACACTATCAACATGAAACTAGTATACAAACACCGCTGCTACCACTACCTGGAAACTATATATTGCCTGTACAATTCTATGCTATTTAAGAAGCATTAGTGACTAATACAAGCACATAACTGTATTATTAAGCCGTAATCAACCCAAGAAGCCCTGGTATCTTATATATCTGCTTGTCCTGAGCTGTTACTGCTTTTTAAAACTTGCTCTGATCAAGCTAATTGGTCACTGACACCCGAGAGTATTCCATATGAGATGAATGAATAAATTTATTGGTCAAATTGTTTTTCTATGCATTGTGTGGTATGGGTGCAGTACTAGTGAATAACACTGTGTATTTACAAGGTAATGAATAGAAAATAAACCTTTCCCTGCCTCTGATGTGTTTCTTCAATACACTGAGGTTTATAATAGTATATGAAGTCTGATATATTGTTGTGCATAATCTTCTGTATTTTGCGTGTGCTTCCTGATCTGTGAATGATGGGGAAAAACCCGCTTGGAAAGAAGCCTCCCATTATCCGATTTCTCTTCACGTACTTTGATTTGTTGGGTTTGGTCATCTGTTGTCAGTAATAATGAAGAACATACTTTCCATTTGGGTCCTTGAATCTTGCAGTGATGGGCTTATTGATGCCCAGTTGCACTGCAAGGGTCTGGGACCCTTTATTGATTACAGAAGTAAAATATAAGGCTGTGATGTGGACTCTGACCAGGTTTTTGGTCCTTCCCCCCCCCCACCCTCCCTTTTCCCCCTTTCCCCCCAGATTTTCTCTGTTGGTAGTTTTGGGAGTGGTTGTTTAACCCAAATACACATTTAGGAATCTGGAAGGCTGATCCTGAGCTGCATGTGGCATTCTGCTGGTTCATCACAGGATTTGTCATCTTATTGATGACTTATTTGAAAGTAGGCCCTTATTTTGGTCCCTTTATTACAGTTAGTATTCAGAATTGCACTCATCCTAAGTTTGAGATGGACTTTTTGCATTTCTGCTTGTGGACCATGCCTCTTTCTGTGTCAGAGCTGAGCCTGGCATCCCTTAAAAAGTACCTTCAGTAAAACTACAGTAGTGCTGCTTCTTGGGGTTGAGAGTTTCTGAGAACACGTGCCAGCTCTAACCTGTTGTTCCTTCCTCTTCTGTGGTTGCCTGTAAGTGTAGTGCCTTATCTTTCTTTACTTGATAAACTTTCCATGGAAAAAGAAATCCAAGATGTCCCTAAGACATGACATGAGAATTTCTGCATAGTTTGCATTTCTGGACATTATTTTGTTCAGGATGTTAAGCTTGTCCCCAAAATACATGACAGACTGGATTTATGGTTTTTGTAAGCTCGCTCATCTCCTGTAGGATAGGAACACAGTCACTAAAAGTGTTTTAGGAGGAAATGCTTCCTGGGTCTAATCTCTCCTTTCAACATGGTAAAATTTTCTTTGAGGTGGGACTCCTGAAGTTGTTCTTTGCCATTATTGCTAATATGTTTTTCATCAACAAGAAGTGGGAATGTCACGATGCTCGAATAAATGCGATATGAGTAAATGGCAGGGACTGAAAAGTACCTTGATATGATCTGCTGTTGACTTGTCTGGAAAAATTGCAAACTAGCTATCTGCTCATGTAAGAGAAAGCCAAGTTTCATGTACTGAGTGATTTGGAGACTCTCTGAGTAGTAGAGGCATCTGGTATGTGTGGTTTATGGTGAACTAATAATTGTTTATATATGATGATGACAGCACATTGGTTTGACTACATGGGGTTCTTCTATGCAGGTTATTTCAGCTTCAGTGATTGCTATTTACTGACTGATGTCTTGAGATAGGACATGATTGCTATGCTCCATTTTTACCAGTTTTAGACGTGGAATGGTTCCCAAGCAATACTTTGAATGGTATAGAGTCTCCTGTCTCATCTTCCAGGCAATGAAAAGCCAAGCTTAGTTTTTTTGCCTAGACCTTCCGTTCATGTCTCTTTCATTAGCTCATGGAAACGCATTGCTTTTATATTTAAATTTATTCAAGCTGTAATCTTTGACATTTGAGTTAGCTTTTAGTACAGTTTTGCATTTATAGTAATATATATTATGTATTTTCTCAATCCCCCAAGAACCCGTTTTAATCTGTTCCGGATGCAAATTTCAGGCTGCCTTGTCCCATCTCCCCCCTTGCTCTCGCCCTCCCTTCCCCTCCCCCATGGAGCATGTTTGATCAGGTGTGGCAGGAATATCCACTGTCAAGCTGCGCCCTTTATATTAGTCAATATTATCCTTCCTTCCCTCCCACTCCCTTCATTCTCCTCTGGGCTTTACCAGTTGATTTATAATTTTGGAATTCTCATCGGAGTCTGTAATACAGTTTGTTCATTATTTAACCAAAACCTGTTTAATGAGCAAAGAGAGGCAATGTAAATGTTAGGCATGTTGCAGTGGAGTACCTTTTGTTCTCCTCTGAGCTAGTGGGTATTAACTCTGTCATGACTGTGGTGCTGAAATACCCTGGACAAGGGTATAAAGGCACCCTATGCCTCCAGCAGCTAAAGGCTCTCATTTCAAAGTGTTGCTCCTCCTGAGTAAGTAAATTACATAACATGATTTATTTGATTACCAAAAATAGTAAATCCTTGCCTGCAACTAACTTCTGGTCTCCCATCCCATTGCAACGTCTAAATGGGCTCTTGAAGGCAACATCTAGAGAAGATGCTGTGGCTCGGCACAAGCAGTGCTGTGATGACGCTACGAGCAACTTTTTGCTTCTCCAGTCCAACTTGCTTAATTCAGACCTACGGCCCTTAACTATGTGGAATGATCCTGTTGAGTTCCGCAGCAATTTTATGTAGATTTATAGAAGCTGTTTAATAACTTGAAAACAAACAGCATGTGTGCTCTGATCCACTCTCTTTCCCTGGGTATATTTTATGTAATTTTACACTTTTTATATGCTGCATATGTGTTAATTATTATTGATAGTGGTTGCCTGAAAAACAGATAGGAAAAATGGAGGTTCTGGCATCTTGGCTGTTGTATAGGTTAGTCCAAGACAGGTTTAACAGCTGAATGCTTGTAGCGTCTCGTATTTCCAGTGCTTAGGAAAAGCAACTGTGTCCTGAATTACAACCAGATGCAAACAGTGACTAGTAAGCTTTGTCCATGCATACAAAATTGAAATAAAACTACATCTTCAAAGGTTATTTAAGAACTGATGCTTAATATTAATACGTATTTGGATCTGGGGCCAGTGTCACCAAAACTTAAATGTAACTGCTCTTTAAAGTATGTTGAACGTCTACAAAGTGTGTCTGGACATTGAAATCATGGTTACATTTGATTATGTTAGTTCTGTTATGGCTTTAGGTCAACAAAAGGGAGCTTCTTTTTGACGTCGAGTCATAACTTAGCATCTCCCCTTTCCAGAGCATTTCCAAGTTAAGAGGTCCTTGAGCTCAGTAGAACAATTAACTTGGGCAGAGAGTTTTCATAACCAAAAATGGCTGGAAATATGAATTAATTATAAGCCCATTTCTCCATGAAGCTAATGAGGATTGGATTTCCCTGAGTCTTGCTGTGACTGTTTGAGTCTTCAGACTGTTCCAGTAAGCATGATGCATAGGTAAAATTCAGAGCAGATACTTCTGTAGTAGTTCTCCTTTTTGCAGGAAGTGAAATGAATGGTACCCTCTGTTAATGGTAATGACTCTGAGCCACAGGAGTAGCCAGAGGCTAATGAATACTATGAGGCAAAGCTAAATTTGCTGACCATCCTACTCACCTATTTGCGCTTTGCTCTGATTTGGGGGTGAGTCAGTAACAAGGATTTTCATGACTGAGTTACTGCTTAATGGTGTGTAGGATGGCTTTAGGTCAGAAAATGACTGAATACAACTGCCTTGTACAAGTCAGCTCTGCAATGGGAGAAGCAGGTGTTTGTGGAAAGTGTGTGCATCAAGAGTCTATTTAAATAAGGTTTAAACTAGGTAAACACACCTGTGAAGAGGTACTTGTGTGTATTTTAGGGCCATGAGTGCCAGACTGGAAGGTCTGAGTCCTTTTATCCTCTAGTGGTTCAGAGTTAGTGCATTTAAACAGAAGCTGCGAAGTAAGCTGTTAGAAGCACTCCGATTTCATGCACATTCATGACATTTTAAATGAATGCTTATATAGTGGGTTCAGAAGAATCTTTTCATGGCTTATTTCAGACAAGAAGCTGCTGCAAATCTCCATCTTTAGAGGGTTGGCTAGGGCGTTAAGAGCTGGCTAAAGGTCAAATGACTGTAACTATACGAGAACCTTTGCCCAGTGTACTAATTTAATATACTTGTTACTGTAGCCATCAGTTTTCTGGTATGTAAATTTGATTGCACACCCATTTTCTCATGTTCAAGCTCTGGAAACTCCAGTTTTAGGGGAAATCTGACATTCATGTAAAGCGATTCAGAAATGTTATCCTCATTTGGTATTAATGTCTAAACCTTTTCTGTAAGATCTAGTTTTATGAAGTAGTAGCTCACAGGAGAAAATACAAATGTATGGCCTATTCTCAATCCTGTTGCAGTGCTATTGACTAGAATCTGAGAAATTCATTGTGGTCTGTTTAAATGAAGAAACTAGAAAAAAAATCTTCTGTGAAAGAAGCGTAGGAATTAGATGACATGGATATGTGATGTGTATAGTGCTGTAATGTTTGTTACTGTGATTTCAGTTTGCAGATGCAAGCATTGCCTTATTTATTATTTATATCTTGAGCTTCTGCAGAGAGCGACTGGACTTATTAGTCAATAACAAATATTGACTAAACAGTAAGCTGGGACACTTCCTTTTTTTTTTTTTTTTTTTGTATTGAAGGCTTGCAGTGTTAGCTGATCTAGAGAAGCCATTTAAAAAAATCATCAGCTAAGCTTCTCTCTTTCTTGCTTGCTTTCTCCTGAGTGTCTTTTTCATAGAAAAAATCTAGAAGACTAGCTGGTCTCCTAGATCCTATCTGTTCATATGATAGCTTCAATTATTTCTTATTCATTTGACTAGTAGTCATCCACACATGTCAGCCTGGTATTTTGGAAGACCAAGCAACTTGGACTGACATTTAGCTTTTGTTGCATTCTCTATAAATTTTCTACGAGTGGAAAGGGTGTAAGAATAGTCAGGAAATGGCTAGTTTGTGTTGTTTTGTTTTGTTTTTTGTAAATTTTAATTCAACCTCACTCTAACTAGTAGATTGCAATGCAATTTTTGTCTATATCAAATCACCTGAGACACTATACAGAAGTGGTAATTTTTTTCTTTTAATATTTTCTGTCACCTTCTTATTATGAGAAGATGAATGTTGTCAAATGCTTTGCTTGAAGGCTGAATCCAGACTACTTGATTCTTTCATATTGTATTTAGACTATGCAGTAAAAGTTGTCATTTAAAAAAAAAAAAAAGTTCCTAGTCTTCATGAATGCAGGCATCCTTCCAAGTACAGACAAAATGTAAACCAATGCAGTATAATTTTGCTTTGAAGCTGCAGGTAATTTCACATACTGTCTTTGAGAGAGGTGAATCTTCCCTCTAATCTCATTGTAGCATCAAGTAAGTCAAATGGCTGTCTTATAGCTGAGATCTTTGAATCTCCCCCAGATAATAGGTTTCTATTGATATCTTTGGCATAAGATTTCTTTGTGTCGCTGGAGAAATCATAAACCAGATGTTTCCCAAGTGGTTGCTCATTTTATTCATTACTTTCTAAGTGAGATGCCCAAGATGACACTAGTGACTCATGGACTTTTGTTGGCAGAAGCACTATGCAATAGCAATTCCAAATGGGATACAGCAGAGTGTTTTTTTTTTGTGTGTGTGTGTGTGTTTGTTTTTAAATATAGAGTGTGTCCTGAAACCACTGAGTATGTTGGGGGACCTGGGATGTGAGCCTCTCAGGCCCTGCACTAACACCAAAATTGAATGAAGGTGCTTGATGACGGATAGCTGTTAGTATTTGTGAAGCTCGCAGATGTGCTACGGGAAGCACCCTAACCTTGTCATGGGCTTTCCTTATTCTGCGTTGTGCAGCATTTGGGCAGGGTGTGCAGATAGTAAGATGTGGGGTCATTCTGAACGGTAATTGGTTCTCTTGAATTGTTCGCTGAGCCCTCCAACATAGGGTGCCGCATTCCTGGGAATGGAAAGCTTGGAATTGAGAGATTATATAATTAAGACTGAACAGGCAGAAAGGGCTAAACTGAAGTTGTGTAGCAACCTTGATATGAGAGCTCCCTAGCTCTTGTGTTTATCCTTTTTTGTTGTGTTTCTGAGTGGAGTGTGTAAAGTATGGATAAGTAAGAAATACTGAATACATTCAAAAGAGGTAGAGTGCGACTCTGAAAATATCTAGAGGAAAAAAAAAGTAGAATATGGCCTTCACAGAAGGGTTTTTTCATTTTTCTTCACATCAGGATGTCTGACCTGTCCCTTTTGCTGTCCACACAACCACCATTGCAATATCACCTTAGCATCCTTTTAGTACAGTTCTTTGAGTGTAACCTAAGACTAGAGCTTGAAGCTTAACACTGACTCCTGTTTGCATGCCTCATGACTGGCAGGTACAGGCAGGAGGTGGTGCTGTTGGAAGGAATAGTTTCCTGACCCCTGATCCTTAGGGACCCTCGGATTTAGATGGACAAGCGCTCCTGGCTGTTGCTTGGCAAAGTTCCCACAGAGTGCTTGTTCTGTAACACCAGCCTTCTGTTACCAGTGCAGGGCTGGGCACTGAAGAGCTGCCACATGTGCACGGTGCGCAACTGACTCTCTTGTTCCACACTTGTTGAGCAATTTACTTTCCCACTTGTTGGGCACTCCATTATTTCCTTCAGTTACTGCTTCTGTGTGAAGTGGAGCCATAAAGGAAATGGCCTAATGTACATACATTAGAAGGCAATAAATTGCAGTTTGATTTGGTAGAAAGGCAATGCCAGATGCTCTGTTGAAGTTAAGGTTCCTCTTAAGTCATCCATGGAGGGTTTGTTTCAGGTGGTTTTGGCCGTGCTATCTTTGTCACGATTGCTTGAGACTGAAGTTAAAAGGGACTGTGGCTGATAAGCAAACTGTAAGGATATTCATATGGTGGTAAAAACCCTCTGGAAGTAGGAGAGTACATGAAATTGCTGAATTCTAGTAGGAGTTGATTAACTATATAGCTCTTCTCCTGTGCTGTCACCCCTCCTTCTCTTTACTGCCCCCTCTTCTTGCTAAACTGCTGCCATCTAAGCTGTTAAAAAACAATGGCTGAAAGGTGATTTGCTTGAAAGAAGCGATACTTGTGTCAGAAGTGCAGGTGTATATTTACGTAGTTACATAATATGTGATAGGACTGCCAAAAAGTCTTGGTCGTGTGTACACAGCATGCATACTGAAACATTCCTCACCTTGAAGAGTTTGTAGCTTAAGAGGGTGCAAGCAGAGAGAAGTCTTTAACTATATAAAGTTGTTAAACACTTGGGTGTTTTTTTGTTTTTATGACTACCTCCATTTGTCCTTAAAATAAGCCATCATTGGCTAATCTCTGATAAAGGTTATAGCATGAAATGAGTTTTAAGGAGAGATTTGAAGGAAGATTCAATTGGGCAGAATGTCCTGTTTTCAGGGATAGTGCAGAGATATGTGATAAAGCGCTGCTGCTCTGTGGTCAGCGTGGGAGACAAAAGCCAGCAAGAGGAGAGGTAGAACTGGAGGGATTCAAAGGTATGTATAAAGGTAGCCAAATGATTGGTAGCAGATTATTATTAAAATAGGAATTTGGTTCAGGAGCATTAATAATGAGGGATGTGCAATTGGTAGCTTACCTGTTTGAAGTGAATTTGCATGAGTGTTTTCTTTCTAAGGTACCTTTACCTAGCTTGTCTGCTTTCTAAGTGTCATGCAATAGTTTCCTGCTGAAGTTTTTTTGTACTTGCACAAAACATTTTCTTCCCATATATTATGGACCTCCTCATGGTAAGTTCATAAGAATTTTGGATGGATAGTCAAGTTCTCACTTTGTAATTTGCCTTGATACGATAATGATACAATAAAACCACTTTGACCTGGAAACAGTTATAAAAAATTCCAGCTGCATCCAGTCCTATGAAAACTCCTATCATCTTTTTGATGACAAGACTTTAACTTGCCTAACAGCACCTCTAAATGCTATAAAGAACAAAGATTGGTATATGTTGCTTATAATGAAGTGGCTTAAAGATAGGGTCTGAGGACTTGTGATGTGATGGGTTTTGATGTGAAAGAAATGGAAATGTCATGTTACAGATGAGTTTGAAGTACACTCATTCCATTATCAGGGTTCCCAGCAGATATCTTCTGGGGAAAAACTTTGGGGGTGCATTAAAATCTGTGTGTTAGTTAACAGCATGAGGAAGGCTAAAGCATGACTGAGTTACTGTAGGTATGTAAATTTTCTAGAGACAGTGAATTTTCTAGAGACATGTCATCACAGAACTGTAAGAAGTAAACCTCATTTTGCGAAGCAACGTTTATCAAATAATCATAGTGGTTATTGTGGAAAAATGATTCCACATTACTGTTGCATGATATGCTGTATCCACATGATTTGGAAAAGCCATTTTAAATGTTAAAGCAACGCACTCTTTCTTTAAACTCCTCTTCTACTTAAATTAACCAAGAAATGTCAGAATATAAGGATATGGAGAGATCATTGCAGCAGCACAGAGATTCCTCATCACTTTAACTTCATTAAATGAATGTGCCTGTGCTCTTTGCATGGTGTAATTATGAGGTTAAAATTGCTGGTGCAGCTGCTTTTGTATTCGAGTACATCATGGAAAAAAGCAGAGGTGTATAGTTATGTGACAAGTGAGGAACAAGGCTAGACATTAGGACAAGAAAGGACAGTTGGAGAGCGGCTGAAATGCAAAAGTAAAAACATACTAGCTTAAGGCTTGCACATATGTGCAGTGGAGCTACAATTTAGGGTGATAGTGGCTTTAGCTATCTTGTTAAAATCTTTTAGCTAACAAACTGCCTCCGTGATAGTTTATGCTAATATATTTTACACTGTAATCACAGTTACACTACTGTGATACTCAAGGAGCGCACTTCATTAATGGTCATTAGCTGAACTATCTTAAATTGTTCAGTGGTGGTGGTACTTCGACTGCTTGTGATCATCTATCCATACTGTATTATAAGCCCTTCAGAGGTTCTAATTTCCAGTCCTGTCCTTGCACTGCTAATTTACTATGTCAGCATTGCTAGATTTTTTTAACCTTAGGAGGGCAGAGGTTTTGTTATTAAAATGCCTCCTTATGTGTTCCCTGTAATTTTTTGGAAATTGTCCTTGATTTTGATACAATGAAGAGGAAGTCAACCAAATGGCTGTTGCATTAGAATCTATTTACTTCTTGATAAACTGCTTAAATAATTTAGATGGCAGATCTAAATATGAGGAATTGTTGAACTAAATCAAGTTCTTGATACAAGGGACAGAGTGGAGTCACAGGGCGTGGTTGTGATCTTGATTATGGTGTACTGGAGGAGAGCAGTCTATTAGATGTAGAATGAAGTCCCCCCAGGCTATACCACAAGTAAATAGAATGGCAGTGGTTATTTATGTAAGCATCTTCAGTAAGTGCACTTTGGCGCTTGGATGTTCTTCACAGCTAGATTAAACAGTTTATAGTGGCCTGTTACAGTTCTGTAGTAACAAAGATGGCTGTCCTATGGCACCATAGGAGGAAACATCATTAGTTGATTGTCACTCTAGTCTAAGGTTTTCACATTTGTCATTCAGAAATACTCTGTTCTTCTCTGAACACTCAGCTCTTAATCAAGACGTTTGGTATTTCTGTGCCTGAAGTGCAAATATGTTGAGTCAGCATTAAAATCTAACAAGCACTATAACATTTTCTTCCATGCTTCTTCTCTCTTAAAAAATACTCTGCCTCAGTTGTGCAAAATGATAGGGTATGTATGAAATCAGTGCTTCAAATTTGAAATGGTCAGACTGATACAGGGGATGGAGAAAGCACGATCCCAGGAATGTTCATTTAATGACATCGATGATAGACATGTAGGTGCAGAAAGGAGATGTTTGCTCAAATATCGACTGGTCTGTTAAAATATTTTATAATCAACAAGAAGAGGTTTTTCTTCAGTTAAAGCAGGAATACTGTGATACTGTAGAAAAACTAGCTTTTGGTTCGGGAATAGATATAGCAATAGCTTAATGAAGATAAAGTAACATCAAATTGTGCATCATACTCTTCTCCAAAGTCTAGCATGTTCCTTTTGTCTTAATCTATAGTGCTGGTATATGAATAGAAGAATCTCACGCTACTAACTTGTTGTGTCAGCATTGCTAGGAATAAATTATAAACAAAAATCTTTGAGAAAGTGTATGTTTTCTTTGTTTGCTGCAGGAATGTGAACACTTGCATGATCTTTTATATCATGAAGGCTTTTACTTCATTAAGAACATAGGGGAAGAAATATCCATTTTTGGTGAATTAAAAAAAAAGTATCATATGGCTGGGAAAAGGATGTTTCCTCTTTCCCAAAGTGCATTGGAAACATAGGGGAGGAAGAAGTGAAAAGATTCAAGCATTGGATTTTGGATAAAAAGTGTTTTCTAGAAGGTAATTCCTAAAGTCCTGTGGAAATGCATCACAAATGTTTGTGAAACTTTCTAACAGAGTAGTTGAATGGTAGTTCAATAATTGAAAGAAGTGGATTGTCTTCTGTTCAGAAAAAGAATTTGCTCAAGAGACACAAAGTGAAATAAGGGAGGGAAACCATCATAGGCATTCTGGAATGCTTACTTTAATGGTTATGTAGTAATTGGCTATTAAAGCTTTGTGTTAGAGGCGGCATCAACTTAAATTCTGCAAACTTTCCCCCCCCTGTTCCTCTGTTACTAACAATCTATTAGAAGTCTCCGTGAAGTTCATTCTCATTCAGCTGCCCTAAAACTGTGCAGTTTGTTTGTGAATGGCAGTTTTTAATGCTATTGAGTTTCGCAACCCAGACTGGTACTCGTTCACATGCACCAGCCTCATGTGCTGCAGCGGAAGGTCACACACTAGCTCTCACTCAGTAGGAACAGCAGGTGATGGCACCAGCTGTTCACATCCCTGTATTAGATGCCTGAATTTGAGCAGCTGTATGAGCCTGCTAATAAACTTTAAAATGTAATGCAGTTCATAATTTGTTCACATTTCACTTGAGCCTATTCAGCATTGGCTGGTATTTTTTGACATCTTTCAATACTGCCCATAAGATATTCATTTCTTTCTTGCCATGCTCGTCTCCAGTCCCCTCGGATGCTTGAAAAGTGTTCCAGTGTTAAACATTTCAAAGGAAAGGATACCAGAAAACATAATAGTGCATAGGGTTTAAGGAAGTAGGGGTAATCCCTGTAGCAAAATCTTTTAAAATTTTTCATATTTTAGTGCTGTAGCGAAAAAAATTTAGACTATTCTAAAGAATGTACTGGCCTTTAAACAGTACTGGTTTTGGATATGAGCCCAGTGTGGTGTGTGTTTTTTTTTTTTTTTTTAAATTTTCACTTTAGAAGAACGTGTAAAAAGTGCCCTTGTTCTCACAAACCTCTACTTCATCCAGCTAGCTGAAGAGGTCTTATAATATGAATCTGTTATTAGGAGAAGATTTAATTCCATCTTGAATAGTAAAGTTGGCCTGGCCATGAGTTTTAGTATAACCACAGTTGATTTCAACTTCTGCTTTTCATTTAAAAAGCTTATTTGTGACCTATTAGGACCCTTTGTTAAGCCAGTTAAATAAACCCCAGAATGGTTGAAGCTGCCTGTGCACTTTCCAGAAAAGGGGAGAAGGGAGCCAGAGGAAGGATATGTAGAGTTTTAAACCTTTTCACTCCCTCTGCCTCTTCCTTTATCATCCTGCAGTTGGCTCCTTCTCCGGGAGGCTTGGAGAGTCTCTGCTCCATTGCCTGGCCCAAAGTGTTCTTCCTAATAAGATCCCGAGAGGTGACTTTCTTAATTTTTTCCACTGCTGTAGTCTAAAGCATGCACTTTGGAATTGGAGGCATGTTGAGGTAGGAGCTGTTCAGAGCAGGTTTAAAAAAACACAGGAGTGGATGGGAAGAGAGTTTATTTGGTCCTCTAATTCAAAGAATCTCAGGAAACTTCATTGTCTTAGCTCTTGCTGAATTGCTATCAGAAGACAAGAGTGTTAAGTACTTTGTAAAACTGTGAAAATAAGGGGGACCTAGCTGTGCAGTTATGGTTGGAAAAGATAGAATGAGAACAGAAGGGTATGTGGTGGAATACAGGAAGAACATAAGTATTAAAATAGTAAAATGGCATAAATCAGAAGAAGTAAAGATAGCTTTTCTTTTTAGATCTTATTTTTATTGCTTCAAAACTCAGCATGTTTTAGCTCATCGGCATTCTGAACCTGAACTACCTGAAATCTAAAACTGATCTTCCTTGCTTGATCTGCGTTGCTTTTCTCCAACAAAGATGGCAGTTTCCTCTGGCCGAGGAGTTGGGTCTCCTGTGGCAGATTAGAGCTCTAAGCTCCTGGTTTAGCATCTACGCTTTTTTCAGGCAGCCTTACAATGCTTTCTAGACAGCTTGTATTAATTGGTTGAAACAGCCAGTTATTTTTAACTGCGTGCTTCAGATTTTTTTTTTTTTTTTTTTTTTTTTTTACTGTTCAGGTGCCTCTGTCAGCCACAAAGCAAGCAGTTGAAGTAAATAGCTGTATCAAATGGCGTACCTCTTGTCCCCGCAACTGCTTCCAAAATAAACCGAGAATAATGCTTTACACGTTTTGTCTCATTTAACTCTAAAGGCAAGCAATAGAGGAAGCATGGATTAACATGTAGTGATTTCCAGGAGCTGATCTCTGCTCAGATTCCTCTGTGCTCGGGCTGACTGACAGAGACATGTGGCTCAAGTGCATCTGGAAATATATCACTGGCAAATTTTGGTCGGGTAAATATAGCAGGAACGGGTTGTCAGAGCAGGAGACAGATTGTTCTGGGAAAGGAAGTGTTGTCTGTCTGTCGTCTGAATAACAATTTTGTACGTTTCTGCAACTTTCTCTTTCTTTCAGCGTAGCTAAGATAAGGGCAGGATCGGGCATATCTGCTGTGTTCTGTGTGCTGCAGTTTGTCCGTATGGTTGGGAATATTACCAGAAATGGTAAGAGTGATAGTAGTAGTTTTAGAGAATTGATATCGATATATTGTGTGATGTTAGCGGCACGCACTTTTTTTCTAGAGTAAGCTACTTCAGAAAATAGGGCAGAGGAACTCATTGCATGGAGACCAACTGGGGAAAGTAACTCCCAGAATCTCAGCGTATGGTAATACATAAGAATCCAGACTTAGAAGCATAATTATTTCTAGCCCATGTAGTTACAGAAGAAAACTTGAAGATGTGCCAAAAGCATATTCTAAGACCTTTCTTTGGTTGACTGCCTCTGTCTAGAAGATGAGCAGGGGTAGGAAAACAGTGAATTGCAAGATTTTACACCAGGAAAAAATGATTGGGAAAGGGATAAAGCTTGTTGAACCATTGCAATATGGGTTCCAGTCCCAACCAAATACTGCTTTTTGCAGAGAAAACTGAGAGAAGCAACAGTGTTAAGGAGAGTGGCCTACAGAAGTATATGCAAGGATAGGAGAGCATTGGTTATATTTTATACAGAAAGGCATAATTATGGGCAATGACAATTGAAATCTCAGCAGATACAAGCAACAGAAAACTGGACAGTTAATTACAGACTCTTTGAATTTTATCAAGGGAAGCTGGAGATAAATTAAGTGAAAATACCTATTCAGACATCAGTAATAGCTGATTATACTTTCTCCCTCTCCATAAAACAGTGAGTAACTCAATCTAATGCAATTTGAAACACGTTCTTGACTCAGTGGGCTGTATTTTTCATCTGCTTGTTCCAGAATTTATGAATGATGGACCCTCTGGCAGTTTTGTGCCCTGTAGCCATTGGGCGGTTAGCTACTTGCACTGTAGCTTGCTCGAGAGGTTGCATGCTGCTTCGCCCCGCAGCACGCTGTCAGCCTGGTGCCCTGCGATGGGGCCATGTCTGGGGTGGGGTTAGCAGCCAACAGGTGCCCTGCATACCACACCGCTGTGGAGGCAGGGAATTTGTGTCCAAGGGCACCGGGGGTAAATAGCTGTACGTACGAAAAGCGTTACGTGAATGCTAGCGTTGTCACTGAGCGGAGGAGTCTGTTCTAAAATCTGTCCCACAAACTTCCATATAATAAACTTCAGCTCTTTTCCTCAGAATAAAAAGCTAAACTGATACTGGGATTTGCTTTGCCACGTAAGAAAAGATGATTAATTTGCTGGAGGATACAACTGAATTAGACTAGAGGCTGTCTAAAAACTTTTCTGCAGTTACAAGCGGTAGGATAAGATAGGGAGTTTTGTGCTTTAAACTTACTGAGTAAAACCTGTATTTCTGCATGAAAAAATAAATTGTCCTATTAATGTAGAGTGCTTTTCACAAATATTTGTAAACCAGCAGGATTATTTCATCACTTGTGATTGCGCCAGGTATAAATACTGTGCTGCTTGTCATTACTCATGCTGGCATAAAATTTCTTCACTTCTCATTCGCAGAGCAGACTCAAGACTTGTGACTGCATTTACTACCTGTGCTACTGAGCACATCTGACTTGCATAGGTCTTTTGCAATGTAAACCTCAGCAGAAGGAATAGTGCACCTGAAGGGTATGTTTTTATTTAAAAAAAAAAAAAAGTCTATGCTCATCTTATTGCATTAATGGCCTGTACAGACCCTGCTTATGCCAGGTGGTCCAGCTTCCAGTGACTGAGATTTAGTCTGCCTGTTGGAAGCCTCTGTTTCTCTTCAGACTGTCCACTGTTCTTCAAAGCACTTTTAATATAGTTCTTTATTCCAATTTTTTTGCCTGGCTTGCTCTGGAATAAAACTGAAATGGCTGAACTTCATTTGGTTGCAGGGGACGTTTCATGTCAAAGGACAGCATATTGTCTGCTCACCTGGTGCTGGTAAACAGTCCTGTCACGTCAAGGAACTGTTGTTTGCTTTTCTGTGCATCAACCATCAGTGTGGACTGCAATGAACTCCTCTGTAATCAAATAGCTAACACAACAGAAATCAAATCAAGCATATCCCATATTCAAAAAATATTATCTAGGCTTGTGTGCCCTCCAGCATTTAATATAAGGATGTTGTTCCTTTCCCCATAATTCATATTTTGTCTTTCAAAAACCGGCAGAGTTCTGCTGTGGACTAAAGGCAAGAAGCTGAGATTGTCTATATTATATTAAAAGAATCACCCTGTGATGGTAGAAAGAATTGCACTTGCTTAAATTTGAAAGAAATCTAGAAGGATCAAAGCAAATGCAGATTAGTATTTGTAAAGGGCTTTGAAAACAAAGTATTATGTACAATGAATTGTGAAGTAGTACTGGGAGGCATACAAGACGGGTGTTAGTTCGTATAAACAGAAGAATGGGGTATCAGCATATGAGTAGAGTTTAAACTTCTCACAAACATTTAGTGTTTCTGAACATGAATTGCAAAAGGAAAGTCGAAGTAGTCTGTTGAAGTAGTCCATTTTCTTTGACTTTGTTAACAAGCAAGATGACTGTGTTCAAAGCAGTAGAAAATGTACACGTATTCTGTTGGCTGTCTTTTAACGTAACAGATAACTCTTTTATGGGGTGCTCTGCAGCATTGTCAGTGAAAAAAACGTGGATTAGAAATTGAAGCGGGAGGAAGAATAGTGGGCCGTGTGTGCTACGTGAAATTGGAAAGGGGAGAGATGTATTCAATAATAAGTTAAAAATAGAAAAATGCTCAAAGACTGACAATTCTGGAAGAGATACGGAAGCTTTTGGATCTGCTGCTGTGGGAAAAATGACTGGAATAGTTAAAACTTCTAGAGGAGCTATTTTGCAGGGGTTTCTTCTTTGACCATTGCTCTATAATAAGAATGACTTTGCTCTACATGATGATTTATTCAGGATAGCTGTAGAATTACAGGTAACTTTGATCTAGCTGTATTGTTAGGTGTTACTCTATAAATAAGAAGCATCATAAGGATTACTTTTCTGCATTTGACAACAAAGTCAGCAGCACCTGTTTAGATAATAATGAAATCTTATGGTATTTGAGCCTTATTTAGTGACAGTAAATGTTGAATTGTTAGCTTATTCTGATAATCTCAATTGTTTAACTGTGTGAAGAAGACAGCCGTTTCATTCTAAACACATCCCTTTATTTAGACTGCTTTAGTGTTGTGGCTACTGGTTCTGGGACAAGAATGCAGATAAGACGACGAATGGAGCAAGTAGGGACGTTTAGGCAAGTGGAAGCTAAATGGGGAGCATAGCTACTTAGTTCCTACCTTTTTCCTCCTCTTGAACACTGCCAAGGTGGTAAGCCGCATGCGAATGGAGATGGTCGCTGCCTTTGTGAGATACCTTACAGCATCTGATATTGTAAGAGTTAAAATTCCCCTTCATAAAAATCACCTGGCCTATTAGCATCATATAATCTCTCAGTCTGAGCCCACAAACTTAAACTGCAGATAACTTTATTGCTAAAGGAAAGTTTTGTAAAATATTTATGCTGCAACCTTATTTCTGGTTTTGAGAGAAGGATCACTTCTGTTCAGAGATAGAGGTGGGGGAAAGCAAGGCAAAACTTGTGACCAGGACATAGGCATTTCAAGCATAACCTATGTGTACACAGCATAAGTTCCGTACTGCAAAAGCTGTCTCAGTTTTTTGTAGGGTACAAATAGCATTTAGGTTCAAATATAAGCGCAGCAGAAGTTGCTTTGCAAAAAGAGAATGCTACTCCAAAAAGTTTGTTTATTTTCACCTTTGTTTTCCATAACTCTTATTCTCTTTTCCTCTTGTGCCACTACTTTCTTTAATGCATTTTTGTCACTGTCTCTTCACCCGTAAGCCCATTAAAATGACCATAATCTTTCTGTGGCAAACTTACAATTAGCATAACTTCAATAGGAAAACCTCCGTGCTTCTGTCTGGCACAGCTCTTCTCAATTCCTGTTCTCTATGTCCCTTCACATAGTCAGCGTTGAGTTTTTGCTGGGCTTGATATAAAGGAGCTTAGAAAAGCAGGTGCTTCTGGATTCGAATTTATGAGACTTCCAGACATGGAGTGTCGTATGTGCATTTTTTTTTCCGTCCGTCCTCTTCTGTAGTGCTCTGTAGTCTATAATAGGTTGAGTTGTAACATTCATTAAACCATTCCTCACATTCCCCGCTTTGAAAGCTTATCAGGACTGCTTTGATTTAGTTATCTGGAACAAAAAAGGCAGTTTGTGAAGGCTGGAATGGAGCTCTGGAGCAATAATATATTGGAGATCAGATTCAGGTCCCAGTTGTATTGTTCCTAGGGATTTATTTGCCTGTGTACACACAGGAGCAGAGTGGTGTGTGTGGAAGTCTTGCAGGAATGCAAATTGGACACATTTTGTTGGAACCTGTAGGGGATTTTCACTGCTTCATAATTTTTCAAAGGTTTGTTATATATCAGGCAGCCACTGCTGCTTCTTTAAACCTTTAAATCCCCCCTCTTTTTCCTATTCTAAAGGTCAGATTTTTTGACAACTGTGTGCAGGAACAAGATTTGTTAAATCCCTTCATTTTTATTCATACAAATGTCGATTTTTAGTGAGAAGAGTCACCCCAGGTTTCAGAGGCGCATAAAGCTCAGAACAAGCCTTCTGAACCTAAATTCAATTCAGAGATGCACCTTTTTGGGAATGAACCTGCCATCTGGGTTTTAACACCTGACTGCGTTGGTAGAAGATGGCAGCAGTTTGTACCAACACCGCACAGATAATGCGTGATAGAACTTGCCCCTGTCTGTGTCGCTGAGTGGGCTGGCTTTGCAGGGTAGCTGATATTCTTGTAGCTGGGGAGGCATATTCTGAATCTTGTACTGATATTTCCTGGCTAGGCCTCAGGTTTGAAGAGCTGTCATATCTGGACATATCACATTCGCTCATCTAGCACTAGCTCTTTATGGCGAGACAGCAAAATATTTTCTTTTGAGCCTTTCCTGTTCTGATCCAGTCAATGGAGTCCCCAATGGCAAATCCTCTTGAAGCTATTTTTAGCTTGGTCTTATGCAATTATATGCAACTCAGCTTTGAAAAAATTATGTGGTATGCTGCTGATCTTTGGGAGGTGCATAAAGACTTGGCTGAGATGGGTATCCCCTTTCCTTAGGGACAATTGGCAGTGATCTGCTCCCCTGCAGCTGAAGGTTGTAGTTAGAGGCATCATTCGGTACTGAGTTAGCTGAGAAGTCCCTATCCTTGCCTTTTTCAATGCAGGTGAAGGGGGAAGGTTTAGGAGGAGAAGGAAGTTCCTTTTCTTGCCCAGAATAACTTCCATTGACTAAGGCAGCTGACAGATGAGAGCTGGCAAGTCTTGCTGTGGTATTTCTAACAGTATTGTAACTCATGCTGGCAAGCGAAACACTACACTGGCAGGATGAAGTTTTTGTTGTGTAAACCATCCATAACAGAAATTTGTGTCAGCATAGGGATGATGGTCAGAGGTTGTGCCTTTTTGTAATCTGCTGGACTTCATATTGAAGTGGTTAAGGAGTGGCCATATGTTTCCTTGGTTTAAGTTTGCTGTAGGGGTTTATAATTTTGGAGAGGGGATGCAGACAGCTGCAAAGGCTGGGGCAGGGGGAAGCTGAGCACTTATTTCATCACAACAGGGTTTTCCAGAGCTAGTGTTTCTCCACCTCAAGCCTACCTGTAGTGTTTACATCTATCAACACATCTATGCTAGTTATGAAAAAGAGCTGTGTTCCCCAACCATTGTCACTGCGTTTTATATAAACTTGTAATATGGATTTTTACATGTGCAAAAGCCGTTGTACTTGCACAGGATTTTTGTGCAGATTTTTATGTACAAAGCACAGTTTTGTTAGCTTCCACTCTCTCTCTGCTGGACTAGTGAGGTCCTCTTAAAGGCTGGGTAATGAAGAGCTCTTTTGGTAACCGCTTGTATTAATGTGTTACTCATCGCGTCTCCTGTGCAAACGGGTTTTGGCTACTAAGTGAAAAAATGTAGTAGGTAAAGAATTGAGATGCTTTCAAGTAATAACGAATGAAGCTAGTACCTGTAATGCTATGTTTTTACTCCTCAGTCTCAGGGTGGGAAAAGCCTGCATTGGGCTCCACATTGTCCAGGATTAGAAGGGGTGGGTATGGGGGCTGAAGAAAACGACATAGTCTACTTTCTCAAAATAACAAGACAGCTAACACCACCTTGGAAAAAGACCTGCGCTGTGGAGGAAGCGTGTTCAAACGGCATTACTAGAATAGCTGAATGGGCTGTAATGGAATCTGTTGAAGATTAACCTTGGTGCTTTATAGACGAGCCAGGCCTTCAGAAGGATTTGACCTGAGTAGCAATTTTAAACATAAGGTCGTGGTTAATCAGTCAGAATGAGAGGGAAGGGAAGTAAAGTGCACAAAGCTTGTCCTTCTTGCTGATTGCATTAAGAGACTTTGGTATCTCAGAGGCTTTTCTTTTTTTTCTTTTCAATGATCAATTTAAATGCTTTCCACCCCACTTTCTGGAGCCTCAGAAAACTCATGGGGAAGGGCATTTGGCAGGCCTTAAGGTAACTGCTAACTAAAAAAGCATGAATAAAATTAAAACAAAACAAGAGGTAATTGCCTTCTGTGTAGATAACCTGGCCTGCAAAGTCTTAATTGTGCTGATAATTTAGGCCAGATGTAACTTGAAATAAGCCATGAGAGAGGGATTTCTCTATGGATAATGAGCTGTTGGGGAGCAAAGAGGATTAATCTCTTAATTTATAAGAAAGTGGGATGCACTTTAGTTCAATGCATACTTAATTTATCTCTGTTGAGTAACTTTTGCCTGTTGTCTTTGTTAGTAAATGCTAGGTGTGACGCCCTCACCCCTTGTCCCTTGAAAGAGGGTGAGGGAAGACTTCTTTGGAGCTTGGGTGGGAATGGTGGCTGATGACAGCTGCCTGACTGGACTCATCTCCAGCTTCATCCTGGTCACCTCTCTTACATATTTGAAGATTGTATCCATTGAAAGTTTTTGAAGGACATCTTTTCGTTTTCTCCTCCTTCTTGAAATTTCAATCAAACTGATAAATCTCTTCTGTTGTTAGTAATGCATGTCTGTGAAGGAGAATGTATCAGGTAGCCACTGTGTAAATTGCAGCTTAAAGGATAATATTTCAGGATTCATGGACTGGTAAATGACCAGGTGTAGAAAGGATAGTAGTGAATTTTCCTTTAAACCTTCCATGTAACACTGAAGGTCACTCTTAAAGGCTTTTTTTGCAGTGTAGACTTTTTGAATGTACCAAATTTTTACTTCTATACCTAAATCAGATGTTGAAATAATAGTGTAATTCCTGCTTCTGCTCAGGTTACCAGAAATAGAGACAAATGTACACGTGCTGATGCTGATATGGCCTTTGAAACAATTTGCGGCTAAGAGCAGTGAGCTCCTTGTTTCTTCTGGGATGACGTGTTTTGTTATCTTTGTCACCCAGACTGGAAGGAGCGAGTGACTGCAAGTCTCCCTATGACTTGGGACAGATTGCAGTGATTCACGAAAGTCATTACAATGAGTAGCCTTGGAGCGGCTGGTTAGGAGTTGTAAATCTGGCCAGTTAATGGCCCTTTAAACAGGGAATGACAGGTTTAGCTTATACCTGGTGTGAAGGAGGGTGCAACTGTTGTCCTGCTTCAGCAGCTTTCAGCAATATGCTGGGTGGATGGAGGGTCCCAGACAAATGTAATTAATCAGGTTGGGGTCTCTGAAGTGCTGACAGAAGCATTGTGTAGGATCCCTGCAAAACCAGCTTCTGAACTGCAGCCACTGTATTGCTGGATTAACTTCGACCAGTAGGGTTTGCAGGAGACTAATGACAGTTGCTTCACACTTTGCTCTGTGGGTTTTCTGGTGGTAGTATAAATCAGAGTGGTAGTGATCCTGATAGTAGTTGATGAAGCAGTGGTGAAACAGGATCTCTGTTCTTCTGCAGTACATCTTAACTGTAGCATGTGTGCTGTTGGCTACAGGTTAAGCCCTGCATTAGAAAGGGACTTGTGCCTGTTTACGGTGTTGTATTAACAAAGCAGTGCAATCCCCAGTTCTGGATGGCAGCTGTATTTCATCTGCTGTTAGTTACAGCAAACAAAAATTGCAGCATTCAGGGAGGCTAATAATTTCTAGGGTAACCAAATCTGGCTTCATCTTTCTTTGTCCATTGCAAAATTATTTGTTCATGTTGAGGGTCTTCTCTCACAAATTTCAGTTTAGTCCCTTAGTTAGGAAGGTTGGCACCACCTGTTTGAGATATCTGGGTTTGGAACAGCAACCGTAGAGTCTATCAGGCAGATTAATAGGTGACGAATTTGTTTAACTTGATATGATAAAGAGTTAGATCTGATGGTAAGGAGAAGCACTGAATAGGCTACTGTGATACCTGAAAAGTTACCTTTTTCTACAGAACAGGAACAGCTTCCTCTACTCTAAACCTGGGCGTTTAAATTTTGAACCCTGTGCAAATGAGCCACAGGTAGGGGGGAGAAGGAGGGGAGGAAGTTGCTTTTCTGTATAGGAAAATCCAATTTAAAGACTGAAATGTGAGACCAGTTTGTATCGGAGAAGTGTTTATCTTACTAACTTCCATTGCAAGTAAAAGTCTGTCCGATCTGCCGGTTCTGTATTCCCCCTTACTCCCAAATAATTGTAGCACTACATCTTTTTCTGGGCAAATACTAGCTCTGGTTCCATACTTAAAAATAAGCTGCAGACAGAAGGCTAGGTTTTAGTTAGTTTTTTATATGATTAGAAATCCAATGTATCCTCTGTGAACGTGTAGGATATCAAGTAGAGAATGGATTTCTGAGAATTTGCCAGTAAGCTTCTTTACACTGAAGTTAATTAAAAACAAACCTTTGAACATGCATGATTTTTTCACCAGCTAAGTGGATTTTAATGGAAGATGACTTTTCAGACTTTGGAATAGAGAGTCTGGCTAGCCTAGGCCCAAGTGACAAAAGCAGGTTCTAATTAAGAAGTTACCTTTTACAAGCTAGTGATGGGACGCTTCTGCAGCTCTGAGTATGGGCTGTTACAACACTGGAAGTAACCCAGTCACTCTCTTCCTTTGCAGCTAACTTTTATGCATGAATTTCAAGTTGGTGTACAGGAATTTGGTTATATCCAGCTAACAAGGTGTTTAGATGAATCTGCCAGTTATCCTGACTGGTTTTTGTTTGTTTATATTTCTATTGCAGTATACTACTTCATGTGTCTGTGTTAGAAAAGAATGCAATAGAGCTGCTCCCTCTGCTCCGTTCTTGTTTTTCATCAGATCAACTCGGTGAACCAGCTTATCTTGTAATGATGTGATTGCTATATATGACGAAAAGAAGCAGTAGAAATGTATGCTGCAGGAGAACTGGACTGCCCCTGCCAGTGGTAGCCTGGAGTTGTACTGGATTAAGTGTAATATGAAGCCACAACCTAAGCATTCAAATAAAGGAAATGCTTAAAAAAAAAAAAAGTAGAAAAATTATAATACTCAAACAGTCACAGCTTCAGTCTTCTGTATGTTATGCAGTAATTCCATATCTTAGTCACAATTATGTTAATTTTTTTTGTATTTAAAGAAAATACTTAAAGAACAAAATGAATCATCATGTAATATTTTTCCTTTGATGTTGACAGATGGCAGCGTTAAAGTTTTAAAAGATATGCTTTTTTTTGTCTTTCTATTTATGGTACTTGCCATTGGATTCAAATAGGGCCCACCAAGTCTCAGCGAATTTTTACTATTTAGTGGTGAGAAAAAGTTCGAAGGAGCACAATCAAAGCCTTATGTTTTCTTTAATGAAAGATTTTATCAAGGCTTTTGACAATGAAACTGAAAAAAGCTGCTCACGGGTTGAAATAACATTCATGCTGGAGCCTGCCCTGATTTAGCTGAAGATGTATCTATTTTTTAAAGCTCAGTTTTCTCTTAGATAAACTGTAAATCTGTTTTTGCTGATATTTGGAAGATTTTTCCATTGTTTAGCCATTGGAAGCTGGAAAAAGCACTTTAGCAGTCTGTACCTTTAATTCTGTATTTAAAAAATTGGGTTAAAAACACTGACGTTTGTAATGCATTTTGAGATACAGGTTTGAAAAATACAACAAGATAGTGTAACTTGTGGAAACTCATACTTAGTTCTGAGAATTTTGTGAACCCTAAAAACTTCATAATGCTACACTATAGCAAATTATTCTGCTTTAAATGCTGCCTCTAATTAACCTTTTCTAGCCCAGGAAACTATTGTAGTATACGAAAGTTGATTAAACTAACCTTCAGGAACTGCCAGTAACGCAGCCATGTGGTGTGGTGAGTGGAATGTGGCAAATAGCTGATGGGTTGCTATGAGGGGCATTGGATATGGGCCCTGTGCCTCCAAAAGTTAGACAGCCCTATTAAAACAATCATGCGTTAAATAACACATCACCAGGCCCCTTTGTGTTTCTTTATTCTCATCAGGTGTCGGAAACCATTAGGATCAACGTTTTCCTTTTCAGTTAGATAATACGCATTATGAAGTGGAGGAGAGAGGGGAGAGGCTGAGGCCAGCAGTCCTATTACTGACTAAGAGTACCTTCCTAATTTCATTTTTTGCTGGGCAGAACTTGCTGATTTGTCTGTATGCAGCCTGCAGGCAATAGAATTAGGTTTTCATTCCAGTCTTGTGGTGTCAATGAGTTCCCTTCAAGTACTGAATGCATATTGGTAGGCAAACTAAATAAATGAAGGGCAAAGTGTGAGATAAAGGACAGGATATAAAAATAAAGATGAGAACGTAGTTTTGCCCCCAAATTAGAATGCTACAGGTGTTGTTTTCCCTGTTCTTCCTTGAGGTTTTTAAGGATTATTGGTAAATGAGATGTGTAAATGCAAGTCATGCAGAGGCTACTACAATAATGTGTTTATTTATGCATGGAAATACCCAGTTTTTTTGTTATCTTTGCACTACTGTAGTATTGTGTGCAAGTATTCCTCTCTACCCCACCCCCTTCTGTAAGCAATCGCTTCGCTCCCGGGTAAAAATTTATCTATACTTTAAATGTTAATTTGTTTTAAGGGGTGAGGTGAATTTAAAGCACAACAACTTTTCTGAATAATACCATGCGTAGATTACCTTTCTCCTGTTTGTCATAGTTCATTTTGAAAGTTAATATTGAATAATAATGTGTAAACAAAACCCTAATGAAAGTTTTGTTCTTATTCGTTAAGTTGCCTCTCTTCCTCTCTGTTAGAGAAGAGATGATGGAGTGGGTA
Organism: Struthio camelus; assembly: GCF_040807025.1. NCBI lineage: Eukaryota > Metazoa > Chordata > Aves > Struthioniformes > Struthionidae > Struthio > Struthio camelus. Next base: position 23,709,722 of record NC_090948.1, on the reverse strand, counting down.
TTGCTGGATTGTCAAGTTGTACATTAATGCTTTCTTCTCATGTCCACTTTGTGAAGAGATCTGAATGCCTCCTTTTCTTGACTAGGCATGGATGTTATTAGCATCGAGAGACACATTTTCTCCTCTTTCTTTCCCATACATCCAAGCAGTTCTGTATTCTTAAGTATAATTTATTCAGATGTTTAGGGCTAGTTATTGTTCGTACCATGCTTCAGCTGCAGACTTTATTAGGCTGATGGGAGCGGGATGAGTTGAGGAATTATGCCAGAGCTGTCCTGAGCTGGGGATGTGAGAGGCAACAGTAGGTTTTGTTTGCTTAAGATTCCTGCTCTTCTAGGAAGAGAACTCCTCTGCTTTTGCTGCTGACCAAGTCTTTTCCAGTGCTCTGTGAAATATCATGGATGCTCTTGGAGGGAGGGAGTATGCAGTAAAGGAGTTCATTTCCTGGAAGAAAATCTTTGTATGCTAGCTCAAATTACACAGTGTTATTCAACCTCCAGTGCAGACCAGTCTGTCTGTTCTCAAACTGTTGTTTGTAGTATGCTGAGGGTCTGCAAAGCCGTGGTTACTGGTTTGCAGTGGCTGTAGAACCATATTCAGCAGTGATTTTAGTGAAAAGAGTTCACAGAAAGCCGATAACTAACTAAAAATCTATTGATCAAAAAGTGTGAGCCACCACTTTAAATATATTAATTTTCAGAGTTGTATTTGTATCCTGGTAGTTCCCAGAGGCCCCAGCTATGGTTAGGCTGATTGTTTTTGAGTGTTGAGCATGCATACATAGATGTTGCAATTTAAACAAAAGTGCTTTAGAATGGGAGAAAGGAAGTATTACTTCCACTCAGCAGATGGGGAATCCAATCACAGAATTAGCTTTCTAAAGTGTTCCTTAGGAACTCTGTAGCACACATCCTGAGCAGTTCCATCTGTGTTTCCTTGGGGTCTAATCTGGTGTCAAACTGCAAAGCTGACTTGTTTCTTGGGGCTCTAATGTGATGTCTGACTGCAAAAGTAGCTTTTTGTGTGTGGCATTTTAAAGTGAATTGAAATGGGAAGGGATTTCTTTACTGTCAGTTTTTGTTTTTCACTTTCATTTCATGTTTTCACTTTGTCAAATAGAGAGCTAAGAACGGGAGATGAAATCAAAATTCAGAAATATGTGCTGCTCTACTCTCCTCTCTCCTTTCACTGAGATAGTGATTTCCTTCTTGTAGAGAGAGGACCTGGAAGATAGTTCTAGGCAATGGAATTTAATAACCTCATTTGAAATATTGGCTAGAGAGCCTTTAATCTCCTTACTCCCCATGGCTTCAAGTCTTCATGGCAATGTGGGTTTGCAGTCGGTAAGTTGCTTTTATCCTGAAATACTTCTGTTGTAAAGAACAGTTCTTATTCTGTATTATATTGTGTTGGGCTGTACTGAATCTTTCAGAGCCTTTTGGACTGTTGAACATGATTTGTCGATTCAGCACTGTGAATGCACGGTGCTAGAGAAGCAGGTGTCTTAAGCTCCTCAGCAGATATAAAGAGAAGTGACTCTTATTTCATAGACTTTCTGTCTGTCTTTATAGTGCAGATGCAACAGTGGAAATTTCTTCATTAGCAGCAGGTTTGGGGCATCATCTTTTTTTAGTGATTAGCGTGGTGCATTCGGCCTGTTGATCAAAGAAGAAAATCAGAAGTAGTTGTCGTGGCTGGAAGATGAAGGCTGGACTTAACAACAGCTGTGACTCCTAGAGTCATTTCCTGCTGCCAGGCTCATGCTCTGTATTAGAAGATGACAGCAGTGGGCAAACTTGACTCATGAGCTAAAAAAAATCTAAGGTCATCCTGGCATAGGCTTTTTGCACTTGTGGCGAGAATACAAGTTTTGGAAGTGGAGCTTTGACATTATTACTGATAAAATTAGTACTGGAATGGATAGTCTTGTTTTATTAAGGCCATGTTCCTTGTTTTGAAGCGATTGGTGTGAGCTCAAAACAGCTGCGTATAATACTTTCTAGAATGTGTTTGCTCAGCGCTGCCTTGGGGCTAAGGCCCCACTGTGGGAAAGTGCCTTGACAGGATGTTGGTGTCTCCTTCCTGCTAGAGGACTTGTATGGAGCCCTACCTGACAAAGACAAAATGCCTTGCATGGCACAAGATACAGGAAGCACCTAAAATTCTAAATACGAACTCTAAAAGTATTCTGACATGCAGAATTGTGTATTTGTGTAATGAGATGTGGACTCTGTTCTTCAGCACCAGGAATGATGAGCTCTGTCTTATGTGGGAGAAGCTAATGTAATGATAATTTCGTTTGCGATGTGGCACGAGTCCCTAGTAGCTTTAGACCCCTGTAGCCTGTTGTAGCTATTTGCTAATGTGGTGCATGAGGTTGATAGTAGGCTGGTATTGGAATACAGAGTTTTTGTGCGTCTTCCTCCCAACTGTGTTGGTTCAGGTGCAGCTAAGGTCAGAGAAGAGAGAGCTCAAAAATTGCTGCAGATTCCAGGTTGAAGTTTCAGGGCTACCTTCAGAACCTCCAAAAACTCAGGAATAAATGAAAATTCTATAGAGGTTATTCAGAGGCCTCTATAAGGTGAATAATACTGTTTTGTTTATGCTGTCACTTCCCAGTTGATAAATTGCTTTTGGTGTAAAAGTTGAAGTGGGATTGGAGAGAGACCGGTCTTCAAGAGTGGCTCCTTTCTTTCTCTCTGGATTTAGAGTTTGTATTGGGAGTTCAGGTGCAAAAAGGTCATTCTTTCTCCATGTTTTTTACTTCCTCTGTTTTATCTACAGAGGACTTTCCATCCTTGGACTGGTTGTTAAGCATTTTCAATCTTAATCGCTTCAGCATACGCAGTAAAGAAGGAGGGGAGTTGTTTCAGGCTTTTGCGGCTATAGCTGTTCTCACTGGTCTGTCCTCCCGAAGTGTTTGCAAAGATGATAGCAGCTTCGTTATAAACAGTAAAGCTGCCTTCTGCTAATGTGGGCATGCATTTGTTAGGCTTCGGAGACTGATGCAGAGCTTGGACTCTAATCAAGTCTGGTTGTCAAGAGAAGGCACTATCTGATTTCTGTGCCTGATCAGTCACTGACTGATATGACAGTCCATGTGTCCGAGTGTTGAGCAGCAGGTAAGTGCTGACGCTTTGATTGGACAGGCCACGGTTTGGGGATTGACAGCAATGTCTGCAATGACGTTGGAAGAGGAGCCAAGAATTTACTTTCAGTGGACAAATGGGATTAGTTACTATGTTTAGCTGACATTAAGCTATAAATTATCTGAAAGGTGGAAAGAGATTCCACTTGGAGTTCATGTAGAATTTCCATTTACTAATCTGGTTGTACTGGATCTGAATGTTTACAAGGCCCTTCCCGTACCATGCTGTGTATATTTTTGATGGATGCTTCTAGTACTTAATTTTTTACACCATCTGAAGAACCCAATTAGGATTAAAGCCTGGTCATTCTAGGTGCTGTATAAAGCCACAAATTCTAGCACTGAAGAACTTATACAGCCATTATTCTGAAAACACTTGTGTATATGCTTTAAGTTAAGCTAATGAGTAGATGTGTTGAAGGCAGTGGAGTTTCTTTTTTATGATTATTCAGTATTACTGGACTGCTTCATCTAATTCTTCTGTCTTCTGGGTTACTTATATCCACACACTTATTACAGTAATCCTCAATATTTTAGGTTCTTTCCAGAAGTGGAAAAGTGTGCTGTGTTAAACTGTTTGTTGAGAAGACTGATGGGTAGTGGCACTGTGTAGGCCTCTCTGTTAGGTACCTGCTCGTAGGAAATTCTCAGCCCTGAGTCACTCCTCACCTGCTAATGCAATTAGCACCCTCATCAATCCTCAGCTTGAGTTTTCGTTTTTATATTCCTAATGTTCAGACTCCTTCCTCAGCAAAAGTAAGGGTTTAACTAGCCTTGCAAGAAAAGTGTATAAAGCAAGTATAACAGAGCTAACTAGCATCTTGCAGGTGTCACAAGAGTTGGCCTTCAAGGAGATGTTTGTCGCAGTCCCTAGATGATGAGAACTTTCTTTTTAGGTTGTAAATGGACTTTTGCCTCTTCGCTTTTATACAATTCACAAGTGTAAATATTTTTTCCTTGTCGGATAGGTTCTGTTTTGTTTATTGAAGTGACCTAGGTCAATACAGTTTGTTGGTATTGCTTTCTTTTCTTGTTAATGTTGCTTATTTGTCTATAACCAGCCCTGCCGGAAATTGGAGGGACGATATTCCAGTCTCTGAAGAATGGGCGGTAAATGTGAAATAACTGGTAACTTTAATGACAGTGTTCTTTGGCTAATTTATTTCTGCCTGTTACTGTTTGCCAGGAAGCTGGCTAGTGGTTAGGTGCATTAAAATGCCATACAGATATTGCTCTAACTTCTGTTGTGGCTGGCGGCTCTGTCAATTGCCTAGGAATTGTGGTACCAGTTTGAAGTGAACTTCAGGAGAAAGGTTTTGATGTGCCACTCCAGAAGCTGTACTGGCTGGCATTTTTGTTGTGAAAAATTTTGCAGTTGAAAAATAGAACTCAGGTGGTCACTGTTTTACAGCTGCCAACTACTATGTGCACAAGTTGTTTCGGAGGACACTGAAGGCTGGGCAGCCAGTTTTCTCTTACAGCATCTCTTTCGTTGCAACTTTATTGCACTCTTTCTTATGCTTTGTCCTATAGGTGTGATTTTTGTGTCAGCGCTCTGGAAAACGCTCCTTGATTTGACTGAAGATCCTTGAGTAAGTCTCATGAAGCAACTGAGTAGGAAGGAAAGGAGAAGAGGCTCTTTGTGCTTACAGAGCACAGGTGGCACTTCCTTGCTATGTGCTTTTTAATGTAAGTGTATATTCATAGCACTGGTGAAAGCACATCAAAGGGAGATTTATTTCAGAAGGAGTCCGTCAATAAATTTAGAAATCAGCTTGTTTCAGGATGCAACAATTACTGCTGTAACTGTGGGGCTGGTGTACCAAAGTCGATACAGATTTTGATTTATCATCTGACTAATGTGCTGTTCAAACTATACCAGCTTTTTGAGAAAGATTAGAATTTTTCACTCAGTCCTTTTCAGTCTTTGGTTTCGTAAACCCTTAGTTATTCAGGTGAACTTGGAGTTAAAAATGAGCAGCGTGTATATTCCTTTTAAATTTTTTTCATGTGCAGGACCTGATAACTCCATCTGCAGAAAGGTAAAATCTCAGATCTCAGAGCTTGGTTTTATGAATCTCTACAGGTCTAAAGCAGTGTTTGCTTGCAAGCTTTAGGTGAAGATTGCCATAAATAGAAGAACGGAAGGCTAGACTAATGGTTCACACTGTAGAGTTAGTTATATGCAGTTGTTAGCTGCATCAAGGGATTTCAGTACTGCACCTTGGTGACTTTCTGAGTTCTTGAAGTAGCCTTCCTTTTCCATATTGAATGTTTTGAATTACTTTATTTTTCTTAGGTGGCAAGTTACATGCGGAGCTATCATAAAGAGCGCTAATGATATATTGCACTGTCAACTGTTTAACTTTTGTATCTGTGTCCTTCTCCTAGGCTCTTTAAAGTTGATGATGTCTCCTGTTGCTTTTGAGAGAAGCTTGTATTGCTAAATATATTTTTCAAGAATAGGAACGAGCGCCTTTTCTGTGAGGTAGTATTTCAACAGGAAAGGGAACGAGACTTCATCATTTTATGTCTTTTTTTTTTTTTTTAAGCTTTAGCACTCAAGCAGATCTGCCTTCTGTACTGCAAAAGAATAATCATTTATGCAAATGGAGTCATTTCATACATGGCTATTTAAAAGGACTCTGAAGTTCAGACAATTGCAAGTATAATAAGCAAGTATTTTCAGTGAGTCAGCTTTTCTCTGCACATATTTTTCACTTAGATTGAGAGCCTTGTGGATATCAGCTCCAGGCAGTAAACGAGACCTAAAGTATAAGTGGTAAATTAGTGTTCCCTTTTGTTTCTCTCCTTAGGGACCACTTGATTTAAAAAAAAAAAAAAAAAAAAAAAAAGAGGAGTATGAAGGCTTCCCTTTGCATTTCCCATTTCACCCACTGTCCAGTGCTGGCAGTGAATAGCCTACAGAAAGTGTCATTTGCTGGGGGATTGTTTTTCTGTTTATTGGAGGTGACATGATCAGTGGGGCAGCGGCAAAGAGGCCATGTTGCCACTGCTAAATATACATCCCTGACAGTCTGATAATAGGTTCCAGGAAGTTCAGTGGAAAATTAAAACAAAGCAACATTTATAGCTGATTGAACTTGAAAAGCAGTTTTCATGTTGAATGGCAAATATGTGGACTTCAGCATTCCAGGAGACTGATGCAGCTCCACTGGATGGGCCTGACCTTGTGTGCAGAATGGACTGTGGACACAGCAGCAGGCAGAATGGTTTCATCTATAGAGCACTTCATGGGGAGGAAAAATTTGCTATCGTGCACAGAAATAGTTCTCACATACGCCTATATTTATACAGTGTCCACAGGTCTGAATAGCATCTTTCGTATGAGGGTTTTGCAGCCTGTTAGCAATACAAGAATGTCTGGTACTGGAACTGTCTTTGTCCCTGCCAAAGTGCTATAAATATCCTGCCATCCACCCGTCTTCTGAAGCTGTAAGCAGCGTTTAACTGTATTGTTTTTGTAAAATAAAGTGAAAGTTATAGATTGTATTTTCATCAATGTTAAGGGAGTTTGAGTGTAAAAGGCTCCATTTTAAATGTCCTGTTTCTTCATTTAAAAAAAAAAAAATCCCTCAAACCCTAGAAGCCCAGAGAACGAACAACTTGGAAGGCCTTTGGTATGTAAAAACTGTTTTACTATTTTCAGTCCTAAAAGAGCAAGCACTTCCAGAAATGAAACTTAGCAGGTAGGAGGAAACAGGTATTCTTCCTCACAATCATCTAAATTACCAGCTTATACTGCTTGAAAGGCAAACTACAAGCTGGACGGCTATCTTTAATTGAAACTTATCTTTTAACAGAGGATTTAATGAAGGCTGTCATGTTTACAAGAATCCAGAAGTTCTAAGAATCCAGAAGTTCTAAGAGAGCTAGTATGGTTTTTGAGTATGTGTTTCAAATTGCCCGAGACTGAATATGAAAAGATGACTAATGTTCTGGATCTCATATCCTTGGCTAACTCCTTTTTGGTCACACAGCATAGGGTGTACTACTTTGTTTCATTTGGCTGGTCTTTGAGCCTGGTGCGCTCTCAATATTAGGAGCGGACATAGATGAAAACATGTAAAGTGCTCTAGCTTCCTGCAGCATGAGACGGTTGGGTGATGTTACTTCACTGTTGAACTAACCATGATGGTGTTAGAGAATAGCTTAATATGACCTTCTTAAAACCTTCAGACTTGAGGACAGATTTCCCCCCGTACCGCGTGCGCGTGCTTTCTCTCTCTCTCTCTCTCTCTCTCTCTCTCTCTCTCTCTCTCTCTCTCTCTCTCTCTCTCTCTCTCTCTCTTTAATAAATATATATAATTTAGAATCATGAGATTGAAATTTCAGCTTTGTGGGGTTTGGGATATCAGTATTTAAGCATTAAAACCTATTAAACCTTTATGTGGCTGTATTGACTATCTGCTTACTTACTCTGAATAATATATTCAAGAGTCTGCCTATGTCTTAATGCGCCTTTGGAATGTAAAATGTTACATTCATTCTAAAATAGCATGGCCTGCTAAACAGAAACTTTCCTCAAGCATCTGAAATGGTTTTAGCTGCATAGCCCTTAGCAGAGCTATTACAGTTGCATTGAGACTCGAGTTCTTTGACTGTTGAGGACTAATGGAGTGCAAGACTTGTGTGCCTTGCGTCTTGTTGGCATCTTGGTTTTCCTCCTTTGTGCTTTAAGGAAAGAAAAAAAAAAAAAAAAAGCCAGGTGTAAGATCTGAGCTATGCCCTTCCTTGCTGCCAGATATTCCTCATGTGAAAGAGGAGCAGATTGTTTACAAATACAGAAAATGTCAACTCCATCTCTGCTCTGTTCTGCCTCTGGAACGGCTGGATAATGCACTCAATAGATCCCTTCCCATCTGCTCAGCTGCATGTGATGTGGTTTCACTCTTAAGTCTGTTTGCTGGCGTTTAGTTTATAAACTCAGATAAACTGGCACCAGTTCTTCATATCACTTACATGTTAGTGTAACAAAAGTTCCAAGACTTTGTTCTGCGTTAGTTGATGTAGCGGTCCTTTCTTGTTCCATTGCTAATGAGGCACTTGCTTGCAAATGGATGTACCGTATTTCCTCTGTAGTGTATCCACGCTGTGGTTTTGAGGCAGCTGTTGTGCCTAGAGGACCTGCTGAGCTGTTAATGGCCTGTGATGGGCCTACTCTCCAGTTTAACCTGATCTGATTTTTTTGAGGGTCTAAATTTTTTAGTCAAGGAGAGGAACGCTGCCAACTCAATTCCTCCCTTCCCCTTCATTTTTTTTTTCCCCAGCTATTCTGTAAGATGCAGTTGTTTGAATTTCTTGTGGCGCTTCTTTGGTGTTCATCCTTTTCTGAATTAACTGTGAAGCTGTAAAAGATTACTCCTTCCTCAGCATTCAACTACATCAAAATCTGCAATAGACCAAAATTTATTTCTGGAATTTTTGTACTAGTGATTGTAGCCGATACTCTTACACGTCGGTGGAAGCAGAGACCAGGATTCTTGCTTTTTCAGGGATCTTTGCTGCCTCTATGATAAAATGGAGCACTCTGTTGGGAAGTTGGTTTGTTTAGTTATATCAGTCCATTCTTACATTTTAATTTACACCAAAGAACATAGAAATGACTTTTTGTCAGTTTTTAGTAACTCCTTCTGCTTGTAATCGACACTCTTGCCAAAAATGAAGCAAGTCGGATCTGTCAGTCTGGGATTCTTTTTAACCTTAGTGCAATGAGTTATCTGTTCAGACTCCCCTGCTGCTATGTGCCTGCTTTCTGAGCACAGACAGCTCATTTTAGCTGTTAGTTCCACAAACAAACTCATTTTAAATGAGTAATTTATTATGAGTAATGAGGTGTGTGCTTTTATGTGAAAGAAAACAAACCAGCCGCTGTGCAAGCCTTTCAAATTCCAGAGTGTGCTCAGAGGTGTGGGTTACAGGAGAAGCAGATAGTGAGTGAAAACAACTCTATGCTGGGCTCAGCTGCTCAAAGTATTTGTGGTGTTGTGTGTTTATTTATGAGCCTGTCTTTGCTGGGGATTCGCTGCCCTGTATCCTGGTAGGGAAGACTCACAGGCAGAATGAGGAAGCCCTCATTAATCTTCGTGCTCTTGTTTAGAATTTCTTGTGCTGCCTGCTGCGGCTCCTGTTGGAGCGGGGGCTGGCCTCTCGCAGTGAATTGAAATGGCTAAGATTAATATTAATCCCTTTAATACTGCAGCTCATGATATAGTCATTAGGTGACTTGGAACTAATCCTGCCCACCTAACTAGTGTGATTTATTAAATACACATGGAGGATTTAGTGTGAATACAGCTTGGTGGAACGGGCATCAAATAAATACCACTGTGTATCTGTGTTAATGCTGGCAGATTGGGACACAATTGCAGGACAGGCTAGGAAGAAACAGGAGTGGAAGGGATCCTTATCATAGGGTTCAGTGGACTTTACCTTTATGAATTGGTAGTAATGATTTTTCTAGCTGGACACAGCATGTGTCAAGGGATAACCTCATTTGAATGAGTCTTTAAAAATACCTAATATCAAGAATTAAGAGATTGGGTGAAGCATGGATACACTTATACATTGCACTTAACAGCAGAAATTGCTCAGGTTCCTCACTGTGCTGTGAGGAGATAGCAGATCCTTCCGCTTATATGTTCTGATCCTCCCAATGCAATTTGCCAATTAACGTCTCTTCTGCAAACATTCAAGCTGTAGAGGAGGAAGATGGTAAATTAGCACTAAGCTGATGAGCATTAACCAGCTATTTAAAAATATCCAAGGCTCCAGTTCCAACGCTTTGGAAAAATATCTGGGTTTTTCTTGAGAGCATAGCGTATGCCTCTGTGGAATTGTTTTTGATTGGTTATTTACTAGTCTAGATTGAAAAGGATTGGTTAAAGAAACCAAGCAGGAGAAGCCAATCTATGGTCTGGGCAAGGAGCGTCTGCCTATATAGCTCTGAAGAGATGACTTTCTCTTCTCATCCCTGGTGATAGGTCTATTTTGATGTAATTGGGAAGGACCCCAAACCTGGAAGAGTATGAGAGTTTAGGAAATGATCTAAGTCCTATCTAATCAGTGCCCCGTTAAAGCGGACAGGCTGCAAGATGTTGTGCTCTAGGCAATACAAGTGTTCACCCTCACCCTGCAGGAAGCTGCAGCAAGAGCTGAGAAGGCCATGCAAAAGCTGGCAAGGAAAGATTTAAGATCTGGGTGCAAAGATTTCAAGGTCTTTATGCCTATTGTTTACTTTTTGCACTTTAAATCTTTTTAGCTAAAAAGATTTAATGTAAAGCTTCTCTTGAGATGGACAGCAGCTCAAAAGAAGCAGTAGCTCACTGGTCACGCATTGCGGAAAGAATGAAAATACAGGCCCAACAAGGCTGGGCCAGTTGCATTTAATAGAAATCAGAAATCAGAAATCAGAAATCTCTGAAGCTGAAAAGGAAGGGCAGGTACAGAAATTAAAAACCAAAAAAAGGTAAAGAGATACAGGAGTTATGGATGCAGAATAGCTGGTTAGAAAAAATATCTTAAGAAAGCTGGAGAGCCAAAGGGAGCAATGGGAAGTAAAAAATCTTGTTGGAAGAACTGAGTTACTTGCTAACTGTTGAGTCAGTTATCAATAATATGTATGTTTTCCCACTGTACAGAAAGAACAGTCTTTTAAACATTAGTGTGAACAGTCTTTTAAACATTGCTCAAATTGGTTATGGCCAAATTAATCCTTCCCAGAATGTGGTGCAAGCAGGCAGATTTGTTAGGCCAGGGCTGCAGGCTGGAGAGGCAGAGCCAGGTGTGAGCGGCAGAGCTTGTTGAGGTGTATCTGGCAAGAATTCAGAAGCAATTTCTCAGTAGATTTTATATTTCACTTAAACAGAAGTGAAGTCTCATATTTAAAGACTACTTGGACTGAATAGGGATTATTTTTGTGGAAGATGGAGTTGCTCTGCTGATTTATTTAGTATCAGTAAGTACTGAAAGTTGCATTTCAAGTTGAAATGCAGAGTAGAGATTTCTAAGATGTCTGTTTTAGCGTCACACTAATGTTTAAAAGACTGTTCTTTCTGTACAGTGGGAAAACATACATATTATTGATAACTGACTCAACAGTTAGCAAGTAACTCAGTTCTTCCAACAAGATTTTTTACTTCCCATTGCTCCCTTTGGCTCTCCAGCTTTCTTAAGATATTTTTTCTAACCAGCTATTCTGCATCCATAACTCCTGTATCTCTTTACCTTTTTTTGGTTTTTAATTTCTGTACCTGCCCTTCCTTTTCAGCTTCAGAGATTTCTGATTTTGCGCTGAAACTTCTTTGACATCTAAGCCAACTCTGACTGCGCTAAGATCTATCTCAGGAGCGTGTTAGCTTTTTAAAAGGGGGGATATATGAGATTTCATGGTATTTTACTTACCTCTTGTCACTTGTGATCAGAGTACGAAGTTGTCTGGCACTTCAGGTGTGGTATGTTTAATTTTGAACCATGTACTAGAAAGCCAGAAATGCTTAATTATGATGGCAGCAAATTGTTTTTCAGTGAGATGAGTTAAAATGTCTAGCCTGTTTTGAAGAGGGGGTGGGACTCTGCTTGTCTGTTCAGTTGTCTTTATCAGTCAATGTGGGAATACAGCTGTGACTTCTCATAAGAGATGCAAGGTCATGCACTAGTTCTTCAGAGACCATATAAAATTTCTGATAGAAAAACTGATTGTAGTAAGGAAATTCAAAATATGCTAAATATGCAGCTTGCTGAAATGTCTGTTTTGGTCTTTATTGTCCTATATTGTCATGGTTCTGAGATAAGATTGTTTGCTACAAAATTATAAGATTGTCAAATTAATTGCTGTTGAGTAAATGACTTATCAATTTTTGTCGTTTTATCTGGCTTTTGGATTTTACCAAGTAATAGTAATAGATCCCCAAAATTCCTGGTTTTTTCCCCTCTGACTTTGAGGTGCCTTCCTACCCTCACCCCAAGCCCCCTCCCTAGTGCTTCTGCAGCTTTTCAGTGACTAATAGGTAAGTGCAGAAGACTTGCCTGAAAGATGGTGAAATTCCAGTTTGTATAGGAGGGGCTCAGTATCCTCTGAAGTTTGCTGTGTTCTGGATTGTCGGGTTCATTGCTACTCTGGAAAAAAAAACTACAAAGCAAAGAAATTGCTAGGGTTTGTCCTGGGAAGTTAAAATTTTAATGTGGAGCAGAGCAAGATAATGTGATTGTGGCATCTGAAAAGCTTAAAAATGAGGAGGCAGGGAGATTTTTTTCTTAGTTTATCTGATGGTTGTTCATACGTTAGTCATAAATTATTTCTGGAATAGTTGCTCAACTCAGAAGAACTTACCTTAAATGGGCTACGATTGTGATTTCTATTAGTCTGTGAAAAGTGCTTTGTTTTGTCCTACTTTCCCGCTCTCCAGAAATTGTGCGTTTATATTCGCTGATCCTTGTTCAGCGGTTGTGGGAGCTCTTTAGAACAGCGCTAGGCGGAAGGGTCTTTTTGTGAAATGCGGCGTTGGCTGTGCAGCAGATAACGTATCTTAGTGACTGATGATCACCCATTAGTACAGTTAGTACAGATGTAACTCTCTGCTGAATTCTGTCAAACTGTTGCCATGTGCTAGTTTGTGTACTACCAAGTAAAATGAGGATTTGATTTTTCTTAAAGACTCCCCACCAATGACTTCCTAAAATAAATGTGCCCTGTAAATTCATTTACTAAATTATGTATAACATATGAATAAATGGATTTAGAATTAAGCAATGTCTAGAATCATGATGATAAAATTAGGTTTTTCTGGTTTTGTTTTAATAGAATATGAAGAAGTTGTGTTCTTTTTCAGGAAGGCAGCTACTTATATTTTCCCATTCTACCTGAAAATGTAAGAGTCTGCTTCCCACAGAATAGTAGTTGCTGAAGGACAAAAATTTGAAGGTCGTCCAAAAACTAATTTCAAAGTTAAGATAAATTCCATCTTCTCCTTTATAAGAGTTACTTTTATTGCCTCAATTTAGTATTTTCCAAACAAAATCAATTATCTATTCCTTTAGAAAAAAAAGGAAAACCACGCATGTGCTTGCACGCACACACGCACGCGCATGCACACACGCAACACCCCCCCAAATCAAAGACACTCTTGGAGCTTTCATAGATGGAATAATTGTTACTCATTATTGGCATCTTGAATTACCGGTCAGTGTCAAGCCTCTTCTCAGGTGTGTCATGCTAGGCATCTACACCTATCTGATCATCGTTCATGGTTATAAGTGCAGGAACAATGACTGTGGGATTTGACATGCTATTAAGTAATTCTCATCCCCTTGCATGTCATAATCCGAGGTACCTCACAAGAACAGCTGAACAAGCTCTCCAGCTCTGTTTCTATTTTTAATGGCCTCAAACTTTTGAGGGCATGAGATCTTTGATAACTAATTTTGAAGTTATTTAAAATAGTTTCAGCTCTGAGCTTTTGAGGCTTTGTGTTTTCAAGTGCCTCCCCCCCCCCCCCCCCCCCCGGCGTAAATCTAAAGGTTAGAAACACTTAGATGAAAACTAAGCCTTAGATAGATGCAGGATTCTTTCTGGAGCTGAGGCCTTATGAAAGGTTTGTAATAGAGTAGGTGTCAAGGTAGAGTTGTAAGAAGTTGGTAACATTGTTTCAGGCCTGCCTGGCACTCACCCTGGTTTATTAGCTGGGCTTTTGGTAGCTCTGAGAGAGCCAGAGAGGAATGCTTGTGTTGCCTGGAGACTCCGTTTTCAGGGGGCAGGTGCTCTGCAGATTTTCCACTTTTCTAAACGCTTGTGTTTCATAGCCACCTCTACACCACTGATGTCAAACAACCAATACTGAATTATTGGAAATTACCCACCCACACCTATGAATTTGAACTTCTTCCAATATGTCTTGGTTATAATCAAGTTTGTAATTGGCACTTAATAGACTTTTAAGGTGTTTATTTTCCTTAGTGTTTAAACATCTTTTTTTAAGAAATTGCTTTATCAATTTCTTAAACCAATAAAGAATGATGTTATCCTATAGGCAGACCTTCTTCCCTGAGATAGGAAGGAATGTAAGACATTGGGTCTGCAGCTAGTCAGTTCTGTAATCTTTGAAATTCAAAGACTATGTGAACATATGTATCACTTGTGTGAGCACTGTGGTAGGTAGCTGGGACAAGAAGTACAAGTCACTGCCAGTGTATGTGCAAGAATATAAATGAACAGCTGATTGTAATTCAGCTAAAGAAAATAAACTCACAGAGTACTTTTATTTGGTGCGATGCAACTTAGGGATGAATCATGTCTGTTTTATCTGGAGTCTTGGTTAGCTTCATTGGAAGAAGACGCTGAAGAAGAGGGATGTTTTTTAAAAAAAAAAAAAAAAAGAAAGAAAAAAAAAAGTTGGCATGCCCGTTAATGAAAGGAATTTTAGAGCTAGAAAGCTGGTACTTAGGGTCACCTAGAAAGTCTATTCTGTAGCCAGGGTGAGAGCAAGGGATTAATACCTTGCTTTGAGGTTTGTTTGTTTCTTTTGTAACCTTTAAAGTTAGTTTATATAATGACATCGATAGTGAACATTGGAGCAGTGATTTACTCTGTTCTGTCCTCTGCATTTGGTAGTTCTTGTCAAATAGGCACGGCAAGAAAATGGTCCATACATATCTGAAAAGAGCTTTGTGGGTGTTTGGGAAATATGGTCAATGAATCAGATAAAGAATGGTCTGGTTAATCAAAATCTCTCCCCACCTCCCTTTTTTTTTTAATGTGGGTCCATGATAATCTCCTTTTGAAGAGGGTAGAGTAGAAATTCTCTGTCCATGCCTGGCACAGAGTTGGGCATTTTGGAAATGGCAATAATCCTATGTCTGTTTCTACTACAGACAGGTTGTCTGCTACCTCTCTGCTTCTCCCTGTGTAGCTTGGTGAAACTTGTTTTCAGGAGGAGAAAATGCTATGTCGTATTTAATCTGTTGTTATTTACTGAGAAACTAGGGTAGATGCAGTAAATGCTAGCTTCTTTGTGCCTGTCTTTTGGCCTTGATAATGCCTCTTGATCTCTCTCCTGAAGATATTTGGTGGGGCAGTTGTTCTGTTTGGGGGTGCTTTTGCCTTTTTTTTTGCCTTTTTTTTTTCTTTCTTTTTAATCTCTTTCCTGCCGTTCTGTAATAGAACTTTCTTGAGTTTGACTGCAAACCCCTTTTACAGGTAGAAATGTTGCCATTTTTATCCATACTCTTTGAAAAGCTACTAGATTACAGTCTGCTAGACTTTCTGCAGACAGAGGAGCATTTCCTAAAGCACTGATCTGGTTCTTCAGTAGAATAGTTCTCAATTTCCTATAGTCTTCACATCAATGTGGATGAAAAGTGTGAGATCTTCCTCCATCTTTCTTTTATGAACAAGTTGAATAGATTGTTGCCTGTCACTTCTGAAGCACCGCCTCTCTTTTCTTGTTCTGAGAAACTAATTTCTAATTGCAGTGTGCTTATCCAATTAAAACTTACATGAGAATCAGCCACATCATGAAACATTACATTATTTTTTACTATTGACTCCAGAGGACCACAGTCTGCTTTGCTTGTTCCTTTTGCTGTCCACTGCTTTCAACCACTTTCTTTGCACAGCCCTAAAACTGTATCCTGGACATTTGATCTGGAGAAGGCTAAGGAGGATCTATCTACCTGAAGGAGGATTGTAGAGAAGATAGAGCCGCATTTTTCTTGGAGGAGCACAGCAAAAGTGCAAGAAATGATAGTCATAGATTTTCAATAAGAAAATTTCCAGTTGGGCACAGGGGAGAATTCTCCCCAGACAGAGTTAAATACTGGGACTGGGGAACAGAGAGGTGCTGGAATCTCCACCCTTAGAGACTTTCAAAGTCTGACTGGACAAGGCCTGAGCAATCTGATATAACTCTAGAGCTGGCTCTGCTTTGAGCAAGAGATTGGACTAGGTGACCTCCAGAGATCTCTTCCAGCCTGAATCTGTGTTTTTGTGCTAGCTGATCTAGGCTATCCTTAATCTTTCACTCTGTGTGTGTGTGTGTGTGTGTGTGTGTAAAAAATATAAAATCTTAGACACTTTCTTTTTCCCTCTGTGCAGTTTCTCTTTTAATGTACTTGGATGGAACAGGTGTGTCTTAAATTTCAGGTTAGGTGGCTTTTGTGTTGGCATATCTAATCTTAAACAGTGGAATTAACTCTTCCAGACCGTAGGCTTGACTTTCCAGTATGTTGCAAAAAATGTGAGAGCAGGAAAGGGAAGGTCTGTCTCCTTCCATTTATTCTCTTTTTTTCCTTCACTTTGGCACCTCATCTCTGCTTGAAAAGTGAAGTGAATCTGAAGGATTCTGCTGTTCCCTGGAGCATGTCATTATCCATTTGAAGGAACCTAGCAGGTGAAGCTAATATATAAGGAACATTTCTTTTTCTCTGACTCTCTCAAATGCACACAGTTGTGGATGTTTGTACTCAACAGAACCAGTGTGAAATTCAGTCACAGTTGCAGCATGTGTTCCAATTTTCCAGGGCAACTTTCTCCCAGCTGTGGATTAACCCTTTCTCCACTCTGTCTTCTGAGTCTCCAAAATTCTGGGGAAATTTCAGTGAGCAATTTCTGTGGCCAAAGAAGCCTTTACAGCTGCAAGAAGACTTAGATCTCAATGATTGTTGTAGAGAAGGGAATTTAATCTTTTAAATAAGGTTGGATGTTGGTGGGATGCGTGTAGAAGGTTTTTAGCTTCTTTAATACAATTGAGAAGTGTGTATTTTTTGCAAACTTAGTATACAGTCCCTATACCCCTCTGTTTTGGTGGCAGATCTAAACTCAAACTGTTTACAGCAGTCCTATCATAAGCGCAGCTTACCTACTCTGGGTGCTGCTCTACTGTTGTGAAGGCACTTATCCTGGTAAAGTGGCATTCAAGTTAGGAGTTTTGCCATTGTAATTCTTAGGCTTAAATTACATTCTTGAAGGAAATGCCATAAATGCTCTGTGTTGACCAGAGCTAAAGAGTATGCCTTTCTTGTCTTGAAGTATATAGCCTGTGTTAAGAGTAAGTTTTTTTTTTTTTTCTCTCTGTTTGTGAAAGAAATTTGCTTGTAGGTGTACTCTTGTTCTTATTTCAGTTTTGAAATCACTTGTTAAGAATCCAGTTAATGAGGAGTAAATGTAATTGACTTACGTATTTCTCTGCATGAAGAAAGCATTTCTTAAATTCTGTCTTCCAAGTTGGAGGTTCTTTATGAAAGAAGGAAGCTTCCTATCAGTGTGCTGGTATAAAATGAACAAGCTGACTGTGTTTCCTGAGTTTCCCTTTTAAGAGGGAACGTATTTTATATTTCCAGATTTAAAATCCTACTGTTACTAGGGGAAAATACCCCTAGTCTATAATGTCTCAGTTATAGTGTGATTCCAAAGCAAACAACAGTGTGGGGTCATGTTTTAGCCATATTCAGCAATGTCCGTAGTAATCAGCATTAGGCAGAGGGTGAATGCCATGCTCAGTTAGAGAGGGGACATGGTACTTTAACATACTGTCTTCAGCTGTGTCTTCTCTTGGGCCATATTAAATTAAGATATGGCTTCCTTTGTCTGCTGCTGCTCTTTTCACTCATTTCTCTATGTGGATTCTTTCTGTGCTGTGATTCAGTCCTTCACAGAGCAGGAAAATGACATTTTCAGGCTGCCTGCTGCCAGATCACAGCAGTTTCAATTGGACACTTAAAAGCAGAAGCAGGTGCTGGAAACTCTATTCTCCCTTTGGTCTGATTCATTGAGTGCCAGCCTTCAGCTGAGGAATGGGGGGAGGAGGAGGGCTGTTTTTGTCACTAATATCTTAGACTGATTAAGATTTGCAGTGCTTCAAACGGTAGAATAAAAGCTTCATAAATTAACTTTGAACTTTGTGGAGCTCAGGGTGGTGGAATTCTTCTGTGTCTGAGGAGGCAACTTGGCGCCAAGGTGCTGTTTGTCTGAGGATCTTAATATCTGCAGCTTATGCTATATCTCTGAAAGACAAGACTGGAGCAATGTGCGCCATTTCTATCTTAGTTTTCAGGAAGTCCCCAAAGTTGGTAAACTGACCGTGTGTTTCTCAGTTCAATCACAGCCTGAGTCTACCTTTTCTGTTTAGAAGGCTGGTTTAGAAAATTATGAATGTTTTCCAGGGATAGTTCTGGAAAGAGCTTCTTGCTTGTATTTAATTGCTACTGATATTAACCAGTAGAGGTCCTGAGAAAGGGAACTCTTCAGTGACTGTCAGAATAGGCACATTCATAATGCAAAAAATCAAGAAACTTTTCTGTCTTGTGTTCACTCTGAAACCAAAATTGGAATAATTTAGGTAGGAAGAGACCTCTTGAAGTTCAAGCAAGGCTGAACTTCAGAGCAAGGCTGGCTTGGAAGTGAAACCGTGTTCTACAGGTTTAGAGCCAGTTGAAACCTGAGTATATAAATGAATGGAGAAATCTCAGCCTCTCCAGGCAAACTGTTCTGGTGTATGACCACCCTTATTTCAAAAATTGCTTTCCTAATCTCTCATTGCAATTTCCCTAGTTGCAACTTGTGTCCATTATGTCTTGTACTTTTCTATATTCTTCCGTTGCTTTCTTGCTAGTACAAAAGACTTTAAAATTATAATATAGCAGAATGTGTCTCTTCATCCTTATGTTTGGAGTAGATTAGAGGCTTTTTCAAGTGCTGGTGTTGAATGAAGATAGGGCCTTGTAAGCTATGGGTTTTCTTGACCTGTAATGTGTAACAACAGTAATAGTTGTTGCGTAACAGCAAGCAGTGGATCTTGAACGTGTTTATCAGTTTAATTTGGGTGTTTAGTTCAAGATCTTCACCTAGAAATGGCAGTACTGGAATGCAACTTCTCGGTTTTATCACTTAATGCTGAGAGGTGGAAGCAGAACCAGGAGAAAACCTCATAGCCAACTGAGGGTTGTTTGAGGAATGATTTTTGTAATTCTGAATTGTTAAGAGGGCATGAGAAATTAAAGTATTTTCAAAGGCTTATTGTTTGACAGTGCTTACTTATTAGCCTTAGCTTTTTGAACATCTACTTGAGATGTTATAGATCAAAGCCTTTTGTAGAAGTTTGATATACTTGTGTCTACTTGTGTTTCAAATAATCAGGACCAGGATTTATGTGTAGATGTTTTTGAAAGAAATACTAGCTCATGCATCATTTCCATCTGTTATTGAAGAGCAGTGAAAGAGTTAAAGTGAAACATCACTTGGATTTTTGTTCTCCCTTAACCACTCTTAACAGGAATAGCTTTTGCTTCTGCTCATCACTGATCGCTTGTCTGTTGCTCTTTTTTTGAAAAACATTTTTAAAATTCAATGTGATAAAACATCCGTTATTTGTAAGTTGATTGAGCATAAAATATTTCATTATAAAATGGTCATCCATCACTGGAGGCTGGGGGCTGCAAAAAACATTAAGTGTGCGCTTTTGGCTGGAATGCAGCTTTGCCAGAATAATGCAGCTTCTGTGTGAAGTATGCAGCATAAAAAAATCGACTGTTCAGGAAAACAGGTGCTTGCCTTGCTCTCCCAGAGCTTTGGGATTTCATCCCAAGTTTTTGGAAGGGTCTGCAAAATCCTTCTGTTACCTAGAATCACTTTCTGTTTTTAAGCAGTGGCCTCTGAGCTACACAGAATACTACTCTGTATCAAGTGGTTGCCTTCTGGCAGGGCCATGAGGATCTGCTAGCTTTTTAACTGCTGCTGTTTAATAAACGATGTACATTTTATCCTCATTCATTAGCTCCCCAATAAGTTAGCTTTTTTTCAATGTTTGTTAGCACTAATATCCCAAAAGTGAATGGCCAAACATTGGCAAGCTGTTTCTAGATGTGATTCTAGTATGTCCCTGTTAATTTCCTTGACGCTTGGCAAGCTCAACTGTAAGCTGCTGGTGCTCTATGTGATAAATCATTAAGATCATTTTGATCTTAACTTGGCACGTTTGCCTGATTTAAGTGTGAACTTGAAAAATAACTTCCTTCACCGAGAGTCTGTCTTTAGGTTTGGGGAGAACAGTGGAGTGGTAGAATGGGAAGCTTTTCCTGGATTAATGTTGTTATGAATTGTTTTTTAAGATAATTTTCGGGTAATATAATTGCACAGCACTTAGGAAGGCTAAATATCGTCACTTTCCCTATGAGGAATTGAAGCAGAGATTAAGTGACTTGTCCAAGAGCATGAAGGGGAAGCAAGTGGCAGAGGCTGAGAGTAGAACTAGTTTCCTTGTCTGTGATCAAGAACCTTGCTACCATCTGATGCTCAGTTTATTTGCATATGGGCTTAAATCCTATCAGAGCAAATTCTGTCAGGTCTAGGTCTTAAAAAATCTAAAGGAAATTCTTCTGACTTTGCTTTTTAACCAGGTCTTGGGAACAAATGCGGTTGAAGTTTAATGATTCCATCCCAAAGGTCGAGGTAGCAGAAATGCTAGGGGCGAGAGGTTAAAGCAGAGTTGTGTCTGCTGATCTGTTAAATGTGTGCTTTATATTTCACTTGGAGAGCTTGGCTGCTTTGTGCCCTAAGGGAAGGAAAGAGGGATTGAGGAAGCCTACATAAGTGTGTGAACTGGGGGTTGGCTTGAACAAACAGGTTCTATTTATCTGTGTGAATTAGTTTTGTGCTGTGCTGTCACTTTTAGATTGCTCGTGCTAGACAACGTGCAGTCGATGATGATCTTAATAAAGCTAGGACAAGATCACTCATTTGAGATTCTGAGGCACTCTGGTGCTTCAGGTTTCTTCTGTCATGGGCATATACTTGTGACTTTGGGTCACAAACTTCAGAAATAGACAGCAATAGATTTATTTGACTTTTTCCTAGAGCCTGAAACCAATACCCTCTTTCTGGGGTGTAGTGCCAGTGTCCTGTATGCCAAAGGGTTACTTATGCGCCTTATGCAAGCCTGCTGCTCAGGATACTGGTTACTTGTCATCTGTTAAATGAATACATTAAACATATACATTACAGATGTACAACAGGGGACAAGACCATAAGATCCCTTACATTAGGCTATAAAGTATCTGAAACTTTACCTGATGTTTGGAATCTTCCCAGAAGAGATATAGGTTGTCAGTATACACATGGGCTCTTTTTGCTCTGAAAACTTTTCAGTCAAACTTGGAAGTGTTAAGGGTTTGAGCAGAAAAATTTTGTCCGAGGTTGCAGCTGATTAGCAAAGCTGTTGCAGGGGGAGCTTGGACTCAGTCTAATGCTTCAGAGTGCCATGTTGCCTCATGGCAATAGTTGCATTCATAGGTTACCTGTATTTGTGTGCTTCCTGAAGCAGTAGCATATATAGGATTCCTAGTGTTGTTTACACGTCTTGATGGAAGTCACATCAAGATCTTGGATACATTGGTGGAACTGGGTGGAGCACAATATGTGAAATCCTAATGTTCTTTAGTTTTAGTCACATCAATCCCTTCAGACAATGTAAGAAAAACAAAACATGTAGTATTTAACCTCATTTGAAAAATAAATAAATAAAACACCTGGCAAGTTTTCTTGACCGAAACAATCCCATTTTTGGTTTAAGAACGTATATCAGAGACCTCACCAGGAGAGGTCAACTCCTGGCTGGAGAACAGCTAATTCAGGCTGAATCCCAGACAGCGCTCAAGTCTAGCTGCTTGAAAGAGGAATCATTCTGAACTACCTGAGACGTGGTTTCCATTTTTTACTGAAGGCACATCGTTTCTATTTAGCTAAGTATATGAAGCCCCAGAATCTGGAGGAGCAGCAGAATAGGAATCTAAAGGTACTTTTTCACCTTTCATCTGTTAGGAGACTTTGCTCTCTTCTTTGGGATGATGCTCTGACCCTAGTAATCTATGGGTTTTCTTAATGCAGGCTGAATTACTGTCTTCATATTCAGATATGGTAAAGTATAACGCGTAGGCCCCAGCTGGTACAGAATCTAATTGCTTACCTATTCCTCTGTCTGGGCTGCAATGAGGGCACCTTACGTTTTATGAATATATGAAATTCCTTCATTTCTTAACATAGATTTTAGGTCACTTTTATTCTTTGCAGACAGACATGTTATTTTTTTACAGCTGTCTTCTGAGGCCTGACTCCAGCAAGTGGGGGAAAAGGTATATAATGGGGTTGGGGGACTGCTGTAATTCTTGTTTAAATGATGTAGGCATGCCTGTCTTCTGATATATCCTAGTTAGGGTCCCCACGGAAGTTGGATTGTGTTCAGAGATTTCCTCAGTTTCAAAAACAGTGAATGAGGATCAAATCTTGGGCTGCTGCTTCCCTTCGTGTACCAGTTTTGTACGTCAGCATGTTCTACCAGTAGATCGTTGTGGCACATAGCAGTATGGAGAAATTCATTTCTTTCCCTGGTCCATTCTCAAGAACATAATATTTGTTTGTTTTTATCGCTCTAGAAATCTAGTTGCCTTTTAATGGAGGCCCTCTTTTCAGATTTCTGAGAGCTTTTCTGTGCATCTGTGTGCTGTGTTGCTTCAATTGTTACTGTATTTAAAAAAAGTTTTTTTGCTAAACGTTTTTTTTTATTTTTGCAGTGCCTTAAGGCAACAGTTGAATTGACTGCCACCAGATCAGTCTTTCTTCCTTTTACTTTTCTTCCCTGATATACCTTTTCAACCCCATAGTAGGAGTTTAGTTGGGGAGTTGATTTGAAACTAATAGTCCAAAGATGCTTTGCACCCCCTCTCATGAGGCTCCCATTTTGCATCTGGGGTAACTTAGTGTGTTGGTACTTGAGCTCTAGGTAATTATGCTTTGCCATTAGGACTTGGAGCTTTTGCTTTGTGGTAACAGAATGGTGAAGCACACGTTTTCCTAGACTGGTTCAGGTTAGATAGAGGAACTTGTGCAAGTCATAACATCAAGGTGCGTGAAGCCTTTGAGAGGCATGGTGGCTGAAATATATTTGTCATTAAAAGGTTCTCTTTCTTCTTGGTTCTTCAGGTTTTTCTTCATTCCACTGTTTGGATTTTCCATCTTGCAGATGTTTTTAGAGCCTCTGGCAACACAAGAAATGTCTTGGCTTTTGGGGGGGATTTGTTATTCTTTGATTTTTCTTTTAATTTTTCCTCTTGGCACTCATGGGCTTCCCTTGAGGAAGGGGTAAACAGAATGAGTAACATCCAGACAGCTAATTGATGATAAAACTGTAATTCCTTCTCCCCTCCCCCCCCCCCCAGCCTCTTAGAAATAGTAAAGCTTTCCTTTTGACAACATGGTGAATTTGCAATGAGAGAGCTATTCATAGTGTGGTAGACCCACAAAGCTGTGGAGAATTACAGTACTTCAAAATACCAGAGAGGAAGAGTTAATTTCTCTTGGGCTTTTAAATTGCCTACTTAGTTTGGGCCTGATACCATGCAAGATGTGTATAAAATACCATAGTGGAGCAAGCAGAGTGCCTGAATAGAGTTCTGTAGAGTGTCACTAACTAATTGCTCTTTTTTCGACATGTGCCAATTTCTTGTAGAGAGGAAAAAGAGTGCTTAAACTTGACATACATCAAACTTGTGCCATCAGTAAGACGGATGGATCAGTCCATCTTCTGGACTTGGCAGTGCGCAACACAATTCCCAATAGGTTTCATTTAGCCTAGTCGGCCTTGTTAGAGTGGCCATGCTTTCCTCCTCATATTAGGAGGGAACCTTGGGAAACCTGGCCCTAATTCACAACAGCAGCAAGATCAATAACTATCAGTGTTTGGTCAAGGGCAGATGAATTTGTCATGGGGTGACTGCTTTTTGCTTTGGTTTAGTTTGATTTAGTAATTTTATTTGGAGTTGAATGTTGATGCCTCAGAGGGCTGCCCATGAGTGCTGAAGCTCAGAACTGGTGCAGGTTCATCACAGGGACTGGCTGTTGTCCTGCGTGATTGTTTTTTGTAAGAAATCTTCTGAAAGAATTTCAGCTGGTTCTAAACAGAGATGAAAGGTGAAATGTATCTGCATTTCACTGGTGCACTTTAATTAGACTATATGGATGCTTTCATTACAGATTTTATGAATTCAGTTTATAAAACAGTGCTTTTTTTTCCCCCCCAATCCAGCAATGGGAGCTGCTGACCTGGTGGTGAGTACTGACTAACTCCTTCAGAAGAAGGAGTCGGAAGCTTTATAGAGAAGATCTATAAAAGCAGGTACCAGAAGGCTACTCTGGACTAGATTCAGTAACTTTGAGCCTTGGAGCAACTGTAAAGATGACTGTTTTCTGTACCAAAAGACAGAGTTTCTTAAGTGTGTCGACCTTTGTCAAAGTGAATCACTGATTTTTTATTTACCAATGGAATAATGATTTGGTCGTTTGCATGCTTTAAAAAGAGATAAGCAGCCATGAAGTCTTAAGAAAACAAGCTTTAAATTCAGTGCTTTCCGATGTATTCCACTCTAAAATATTTGAGCTAGGTGCAAGTCCATAAACATGATTGCTTCCATTATGGTGATGTGTAAGGGCAAAAGTCATTTATAATTCACTTAAATTGTCTACAACGAATGGGAAATGCTGATTCACTATGTCTTTGCTAGTCCTGCTGAATTGTGGAGAAAGCTTTCCTTTGCGTCCCCGCTCGCTTGTGTTGTCTTTTTTGGGGGAGAGGAATTTTCAAAAATTCTGTCAGGCTGTCAAAATGCACATGCCTATTGCTGGAAGCTGGAAGAGTGTGCTAGTTATTGCCAGCTGTGGAGCTTTCCTGGAATGGTTTTAAGTGCCACTACGAGAGGCACTAACAATTTAGAACTGGTGTGTGTCTTTGAAAAAACCACAAAACTAGTCTCGTGTTCCTGATTCTCTCAGAGGCTCAGCTCAACTGGATTCCCCCACCTCCTTTCGCTGCAATCAGCCTCTCTACAAATAAGATCGGAATTCATTTAAGTAATGCTGAATTTGCATATGTGGATTTACAAACAATGAGTCCTGATGTGATCTTTTTCTGAAATGTGCTAGTGCAATTAGGTATTGCTCTAGTGCTCATCCTCTTGTATGAGATAAGAGGAAGTATTTCTAGAAAACAAGTATGGATAAGCGTTTACTTTATACTACAAGGTAGATGGGTATTGCCATTCACACTGGCTCTGAACACCCTTGTGGGAGACCAAGATGGAAACAATAGGTTTTTACTATGTAGCGTAGAGTAATTGATTTGTTGCCTTTCATCAGACTAGCCATGGTCCTTGCAGAGGTATCAGGTCACAGGGCAGGAGAGAGCACTCGCGGTGACCTTCAACCTCACTATGTCAAGTTACCACTCCATTCGTTTGTAGAGCTGTTGTATTGGAGCAGAGCCTTTTGAATATAATCTCTGACTAATTACATGTCAACTACAGCTCAGGAAAAAGTTTTGCAAACTACGATTCCAATCACTGCTGTCTCCTCGGTGCTAAGAAATGAGAGCAGAATTAAACAAATTCTTCCGACTATAACTTTTGAAATAATAAATTCTTAGAGTAGCTTTTTCTTTTTTTTTTTTTTTTTTGCAGTCAGCAATCTCTATGACTAATAGACCATCACAGCTTATGTTAAAAATCCAAGGAAAAGCAAGTAGTTGTGTTGGACTGAGAATGCATCCCAATTCTTTTTTTCTTCTGTACTTTAAGTCCGTCTGAGTAGAAACCACGAAAGCTTGTGCTTTGTGTAGCTCCAGACTTCCTATTGATGGCATTTCTTTTCCTTGTGAATGCAGTGAATATCTTCTCCTTTTCATAGTATCACTGAAGCATATCTCCCTCTGGAATGGACTAGTACGGCTGGGTGAAAAGCACTTGGAATAAAAGTGGAGACACAGCTGGAGTTTTCAGTGTAATTTTGGCTGAAGATACCAGGGCAAGTACCTGCTTATGAAAAATGTCCAGGGATTTTTAATGCGCAGGCAGAACAGCTGAAGCTGAAGCATGGCATCGGATGAAAACCCGATAACTAATGGCTGACACTGGTGGGACTGTCAGTGGTACTGCTTTGCTGGTGGATATAAATAATTCCTGTAGGAGACAAGGTTTCAGTTGAGCTAATGCTGCCCTGACCAGAGGATATCAAGAGCATCAAGTGCTCAGTGTGCGTTCTGTCATCCTGCCCCAAAATAAAATCTCAATTCTGAGGGGCTCTTGAGATCTTGACACTATGGAACAATCATTTGTTAAAGTCATGTTTAATGAAAGGGAGATAAACACATGGAGCTGCAGTGTGACAAATGAAAGTATTTGTACCATTGTAATGAAATTAGGCAAACAGAACAGGCTTGACAGCTCTGGGTTTCCCCTGTCAAACTGCATTTGTAATTCTAGCCTTGCATTCATGTGTGGTTGTGAATGGCACTGTTTTCTTCTTGGTGTGGTGGGCCTGGGCCCCTGAAGGGCTGCTTTACTTCTCAGGGAATTAGCTTTGGAGAGTATATTTTACAGGCATGCAGAAAAGGATTGCAGTTAATTCTTAGTTCTCCTTCAATGCCATGAATATCCTTAATTGTGGATTTATGTTTACTTCTATCATGTGCAAACCTTTTGATTTGTTAACGTTTATTATAGTGAAATATTGATTTCAGAGACACACAAAACTCGCTTCCACGTATCCCCTTGGTGAGTTTGTATGCTGTGTTGTGCCATCCCAGCAGTCTTTTAAAATAGTTGGCAGTATTTATGCGTTCTAAAAACGAGGAAGTAAGCTCTCAGCTCCTCTTGTCCTGTCCTCCTAGGTAGATGTAGAGGCCAGTCCTCGCCATCTGTTAAGAGCTTAGGCTGGGGGGAAAAGATAATGTTCTGGAGAACCTGTGGGAAATATCAGGTGACTGTGCTCTTTTTGATGTCCTCTTACTATGTTTTGAGTGTAGTAACCTTGCCTGAGTTGTTTTCAGGTAGTTAGGATTATAGGTTTCTATGATCATATTAGCTGCTGGGTCAGACTAAGTAGCAGTCCATTCTGGTTTCAGATGAGAAATTCTCTAGAAACTTGCTACATCCTAATTTAAACATCATGTTGCAGTGGCTAGTCTAGACACTGCAAGAAGAACAAGATTGAAATTAGAAGACCCTTTGTGGGAGGGTGGTAGTAATGGATTCTTTTTACTTGAGCACTAGTAGACTATGCCAGGTCTGTGTGAAGGCGAACATATGTCTAGAAACTGATGAATGCGAATCATCTGGGTTAGTTTTTTGTTTTCTTTTTTTTTTTTAATAGTTTTTACTCAAAGTTAATTGGCCACTTGTGAATTGGAGTTTAATGTCAGCCTAAACTTTCTAGGGGCATGGGCATGTCTGTCTTTGCAGGTGTAGAATGGCATGTGTTCTAGTCAGCCGGGAGAACTTGTTTTCAGAGTGGTGAAACATGTGCCACCTTGATTCATCAGCTGGAGAACCAAGGGACCTAGAGCCAATGTACATGTACTGTTCTGTGGCTGTTACCTAACTTACTGCATGAGAAGCAAATTCAAGCTACACACATCTTTAGAGAGGAACAAGTTACTGTAGTTCTGTTTGCTATATTTGTTATTCTTTAAATTAACCAACAGCTAATCATGGGGGTAATTCAAAAGAATTTCTCCTTGCCATGTGATCCCACAGTTAGGCCTGGGTGAAATTAAGCCACTACTTCTTCCAGCAGCTATACTTTGGAAATGTTTTTGAAAAAATGGGAGAGTATATTGAATACTAAGTATGGCTCCTAAATACTTTTCCATAGTTTAAAAAGGTAAGTGCGATTTGTCCTGTAACTTTTCTTCTCTCCTTACCTTGCTGGAGAGAGACTGTAGGAAGTTCCCACCCTTGGGTGAAAAGAGTAAATGTTGTGCTGTTCGGTGGGTGAACTAAGAGTAAGCTCATATAACATCATGTAGGCCAGAAAGGCATGTTTGCAGAAGGTATTCTTGATGGTGAGTCAGGAAGTGCTTGCAAGAGCCTCGGTTTTCTGTGGCATAAACTTGTAGAGCTCCTAGGCAGAAGTCTGGTAGACCTGGATTTCTAGTCTGTCACAATGGTGTGTGTTTTTTTTTTTTTTTCCTTCCCCCTAACCTTAACAAGAAAAAGGAATGGCTGTTCATAAATACAGTTTAGTGCGTAAGTTGGGAAGGTAATAGCACATGCTTGAAACATTGCTCCTATCTGAGCTGGTTTGAATTAGAGAGGTGCGTGGGATAAAATTTAAACAGCCTTTCTGAAGGCTGAGCGTCAAAGGCCAACAGCTGCTGCATAAGAGGAGTCCAGGTCATGTGGTTTGGGTTGCAGTTGCCTGTCCTGGGGACAAATGATGTTGAAATAACTTGTCACAAACAATTTTTTCTCGTTCATTTAGTCTGATTCGGAACGCATAGCCGATCCTGATAAGAGTCATTCAGGAGTGAAGAGTTTAACTGCCAGGGAAAGCAGCTTATGTGAGCGTTTTAGATCAGGAATGTGCCAACAGTGTATCAACAATAAGAAATCTCTTGCAAGAGAGACCTGCTCCTGTACTTTA
Organism: Struthio camelus; assembly: GCF_040807025.1. Taxonomy (NCBI): domain Eukaryota; kingdom Metazoa; phylum Chordata; class Aves; order Struthioniformes; family Struthionidae; genus Struthio; species Struthio camelus. Next base: position 23,681,097 of record NC_090948.1, on the reverse strand, counting down.
GGAGTGAGGGGGACCCAGAGGTCTGATGCAGCTTGCTTGCTGAGATGCCAGAACGGCTGGATGGGATTGTTGAAATGTGAATTAAGGAGCTTAAGCATGAATTAGTTGTTTAAATATCTTTATAGATGCATGTGAAGCGTGAATCGTCCATAGGATGTGCGAAAGAAAGTACTGTGGCCTCTGAGGGATTTCCATGCTCATACTAAAATTGCTAGCCTGAAAAGCTGGCTTTCTGATATGGTACTGATTTAAGATACTTTTCCCCAACCCTTCAGTCCCCATGCACTGTTTTGGGGCTAGCTGTGCAGTGTTGGTGCTGGTCTCTGCTTTCCTGAAATATCGTTGAAGGGACCTGCAGACTATTCTTTGCAGAATAGAAAGTGTTCTCCAGCTGGTCCCTAAAGCATCCCAGGCTCTTCATGTAGGCCAAATCCTGTTTTAATGTAATTTGCCCAAGCCCCGAGCAGTTTGAAAAGGAAGGCTGCTTGTAGGACTCCCTAGAGAAGTTTTGATCTCCTTTTTGACACTTGTTCAGCTTTTCCTCTTGTAATACATTAGGTTGAGGTCATGCTTGCAGTCTTTTTGTAGTGGAATTGAAAGTAGTTACCTAAACAGAGAAACTTCCCCTATTTTCAAGTTAAAACAGTGAGAAGTGTCTCTTACTGGGAGATATACTTGGAGGAACATCTCCATCAGCATTTCTCAAGTCTCTCACTAGTTACGGTTTCCTCACTTGTAATTAATGCCTAAACGCCTGAACCGAGCAGAGCAAGAACCAAAGGGATGAGAAATCGAAACTGTTGTGTTTTTTTCTTTTCTGAGTCCAAGTTTGGCTTTCCAAACATTCATTATTTACCTTATATACATAACGTTTATTTTGGGAAAGAAACTATTAAAGTTATAATTGATTTGACTATCCTTTCTGAAGGCTCTTAGATTTTTAGGACAGGCATAGCATTGCTTTTTCAGTTAGGGCCAAGAAATATCAAGAGTTTATGTAACCTAATGGCTTGTCTTTACATGCCTTTTAGTGTCTCTTCTGTGAAGGTTTAGCTTGTTGGGCAGAACAGCTTTTAAATGTTGTGATCCTGCTTTCACAAAAAAGCTAGCTTCAACCAAAGTGATGTGAAAAGAGTATTATTCAGTGCCTACTGTTCTGTGCTGTAGAGTAACCTTGAACTCGGTAGTAAAAGCTAGACAGGAGTGTGCCTTGCGGTTGCAGTAATTGGTCTGAAGGTGCTGGTAGGTTAGTTGTGGATACTGCCACGCTCAGCCCCATGGAGCATAATGCTGTGAAAGCCTTTCGGTGAGAGCTTCTAAACTAACTTCACGGAGCTCAACAGGATTGAGGTAAAAGAGTGTGGTTGATCATCTTTGACTTACTGACTTGCTTACAAAATTTGTATTTAGTTTCAAAACTTCCAAGTAGCTTTAGTGCTGCTTTCAGACCCTGAAAAGACCTTCCAGGCAATGCGAAGAATCTACTTCAAAACAATATAGAGCAAGAACAACCGCAGTATGAGGTTTTTTCGTTCTTCGAAGTCTTACTATTGAAGCAAGCACTATTACTGAGATAGAGCTCTGTTTTGAAGAGAACTTTTAAAGTTAAGAGATGAGCTGATGAGCTCCGTAAATCCTTAATGTCTTCAAAGGCTGCTGGTAAGAGGAGCTCATTCTAGCATTCAGGTGAATACTCCTCAGATGTAAACAGTTAGCGATGTGTTTGATATTTCACTGAAATCTAGATCTCTCTTAGAAGGTAGTCTTTTATTTGGTAAGTCTTGCACTAAAAATACTCTCTTCTCAGTGTTTAGTGCATTTTTAACTTTTCTTGGTAACCCAGCAACAGCCATCAATTTGAAAGAGTCTTACAGCGTGCGCCCTTTCAGAGAGCTTAATGTAGAATGCTGTTACGATAAAACAGCCTAGAGTCTCTGGACATCAGGCAGGCTGGCCAGAGTTGCTGTGTAATCAACAGTGTGTGCCTAAGTTTAAGACATTAATGAATGTCTTCATTAGGATTTGTGAAATATCTTAATGTAAATCCTAATGAAAACATTTTGAAGACAAAATCATTTTGAGATTTTCATCTAAGTTGGGAATTTGAATTAGACAATATGGGAATCTAATCTTCAACTAATTCACTTCAAGACTTATGACTACCTTGTCTTCAGGAGGGTTTTAATTGAGAGGAGGGGAAAACAAAAACAAAAACCAAACAAAAAACACCCCCCCTACCCTTTTGAAGATAAAGTCTAGTTGTTGTCCAGAAACTGAATTAATGGAGAGAGGGGTATGGTATGCTATGTATCCTATGCTAGCCACATAGGGCTTCATCATCTCATTCCACCTGTGCAGCTATGTGCATAATTAGTAGGGTTACTGTGGGACGAGCTATTGTGTATTCAGTATATATCTGGCATGTCTTCCTTGCGCCTTGATGCAGTTGTATTATGCTTTACAGCTTAACAGAAGTATTGTGGAGATGTTTGTGGCTTAGGGAAAAAAACCTCAGTCTTATGTAAGTCCTCTTGACTGGTAGAGTGCACGTTTGTTATTCTTGGTTTGGCTTTTATGTTGGCTTCTAAGTTTTCTTGAGCAACATTATTTTGTCTCGACACTAATGAAACGGATCAGCAAGATAGATCCTGGTGATGGGATGCATGTTCTCTTGGGGTTTACCATGCATAGTGTTTCTGAAACAGAAATCAACAGAAAGAGTTGAACGATCGACTTCTGATGTGAAAAGAAGCTGATTAGTTCTGTTGATCTTACTCTGTGTGGAGTACCCAGTGCTGGAACTATTAATCCGTATGTCAGCTGAAGTCCAATTTTGTTACTGTTCAAGGTGCAGCTTTTTCAGCCTAGGGCTCTTTGGGTTGAAGGAGGCTGCAGGAATTGACAGGATTATGATGAATTGATTAGGTGGTGACTGCTCTATAGACAGGATCAGCTTTGGGGTGAGTTTGAGTGTTGATACATAATAGTCGTCTTATATTTAATGTTGTCTGAATGCTTGTAACCACAGATAAGTGCTCCATAAAGCACACTTAAATAAACATTGATGAAAGCACATCTTATGATCCTCTGCATTTCCATGAGCTATTGAAAGGTGACACAATTGTAATGTAACACCAGAATATTATCTGACAAGTCGGGGGAGTTGTCCTTAAGCCAAAAAGATTGAATCATCACGTTCCTTTTAACCTCTCACAAGTTAAGTGTGTTGGCCTGATTTGAACTAGTAGCTGGAAGGTAAGAGGCTGTGTGCGCTGTAATGACTCCCACAGTTATCTCCTTGTTTAATTGTATTTTTGCTTTAGTTATCAACAAAATTATTGCGCTTTGATATTGGTCTCTGTGAACTTGAGCATTTAAAAAAAATGCATTGTTCTCCCTCCTTTATATCGTCACCATTAGTTGTCACGGGTATGTGCTTTCTCATAGGCGTTTTACTTTGATACATACAGCCTTCCAATAGGAACTATGATCAAATGGAGTTTTGCTTACTTATCTTAGAGTCAGGAGTTTTGGGGTAGTTTGGGGGTTTTTTTTTGTTTTGTTTTTTTTTTTTTAAGGAAAAATACTTGAGTTATGTGGCAGACAAAAACAGCAGCTTGTGTAAGGATTCAGGAATCACAGGCCTTTTCTCCCCCACCCCAAAGAAGTTCATATTACAGATAAATGAAATATCGGATCATGAAGAATGTAAATGTCAGTGTTCCTTTGGTGCTATTAGCCATTAGCCTTGTTTAACTTTTATTAGGAACAGAATGTAGATTTTATGAAGTTGAGACAAGTGTCTGTATTTAAATACGAAGGAGAGATCCGTATTGCTGAGACTCTGATCTCAGTATTACCCAAGTTACTTTTAATACATTCTTCTGTGCCTGTCTGCTTGGTGCCTTGTCAAGCCTTCACCTGCTTCTTAATGCTTTTTCTCCTAGATCCTCCTCGAGATTTCTTCTATCTTGATTCCTTACGTTGTCTTTTTTTTTTAAGGTCGTTTTCCCTAGTTCTAGCTATTCTTTTCTGTGTTTCTTTTTCATTCCTGAAGTTTTCTAGGCATTAATAGTCTTGAAAAGTTTAGAAAGTTTGTTGCCTTTCCTTTTTTCAAGCTTGAGACCTCTGCCTTCTTTATAGCAGCTTTAGAGAGAATGCTTGCTGTTCATACAGCAAGCAGACAAAAGTGCCCTTTTTTCTTCAGTTTGTTTTTGTTGTTTACACACGCGTGTGCACGCGTACACACACACACACACACACACACACACACACACACACACACACACACACACACACACACATATATATATGAGCAACCCTGACCTTCCCACCAATTTTCTGAAACAAAGCTTTTGCAAGGCCTCTTTTGCCAGGGATTAAGCTTGCTTTAAGTTCTTAAAGGGAAAATGAAATAAAACCTAATGAATGGAAGTCTAATGTAATGAGTCTAATAATGCTTTTTTCCTTCCTCTTTTTTTTTTTTTTTTTTCCAGAGCTTTCTGAAATTGAACCCAACGTCTTTCTTCGGCCTTTCCTGGAAGTAATCCGTTCTGAAGACACTACAGGCCCCATCACTGGATTGGCCCTCACTTCTGTGAATAAGTTTCTCTCATATGCACTAATAGGTATGTTATGTGACTTCCTGGGATTTACCAAAATACCAGCCAAACGCATCTCCTTGAGCAATGTCTTTGTCAATGTCTTATTGCTCAGATAAAACTTCTAGGTGCAAAAAGGGAATGTGTTGGGGAAACATGAACACGTGATAGCACTTTGGTTTTGTGATCTTTGGGAGATAGGTTAATGCTGGAACATAATCAAGTTTCAGAGCATCAGCTGAACTGTTTTAGTTTCTCTGTGCGTACTCTTTGTCCCAGTATGGGGTAAAATATATTCACTTAATTTTTCTATTGACTCTCAAATCTGTGTGTTTTCCTTTATGTTTGTGAAAGTCTAATGTTTGTGAAAGTCTAATAATGTGTATGCAGTAGTTACCATGGCTCAGCTGGCATGCAGTAACTCACTGGCTTGCTTTTTGTCTGGCTTCACATTGCAGCATCCTGTTATTAGTGGTAGTTGATTTTTCTGTGTAAATCCTGTTCGTCCTTTCTGATCATACCTATGTGAATGACAAACTTGTTATATATGCTTATTTGTGCTTAGTCTCACTTGGAAGAAATTCTTTTACCTCTTCTCTTCCCCTGCTCCCCAGCTTAGTTCTTTAAGTCCTTTTTCTTCCTTACACTGCAGAGTGGACACAGTTGTATTTTTTGCATTGTTCTTTTAGAGATTTTGTTCTTTGGAGTTAGAGGAGGAAAGGGTTTGAAGCTATGTGTAGATGCAGACCACAGTGATGCGGGGAAGCCCCAAAATTAAAATGAGCAAAAATGGAGACTTGCAGAAAAGAATTTTTAAGAGTTTGATGGGAACTTTGTGTGTCAAAGCATCAGTTAGTGTGCAGTGTTGGGTATAAAGTGGTAAGAAATACCTAAATTGATGGGATGTTAATGTCATTTTATAGGAAAATAAAAAAATTCTGAGTGAATAAGGCTTTAACATGTCTCTCTGAAGGAATAAGCAATAATGCAAAATATATCCATTTTAAAACGGAATGAGAACATTAACTCTTCTTTGGGCCTTTTATGGTCTGGAAGGGATCAGAACGTGAGACTGATATCACATCTCCAGGCAAATATCTGCATAGGCAACTGGCTACAGTTGAGACAGAGAAACAGAAAGAAGTGGTTAAGATTTGTAGGCTTTTTTTAGCTATCTGTTCTTTAGAATATTAATTAGATCACCCGAGGAATAGTGCATCCATATAACTGTGCATGGATGTGTGTTTTCATGTTCCAGTGGAAAAGACCCTCTGTCTGGATTTTATTGAGGAGCAGAACCTGTAATCAAAGACCTCAGTTCCCACTTTAGGTGACATTCACAGGGGCCTTGTCTTTTCTGCTGCTCTAAAGGCCAATGAGGCTGGGATTAATGGTGCTGACTGAACATCTGGCTAAGGTTATGTTGTTAAATTAAAACTTTCTGGTCTTATATTTCTCTCTGTAATATGAGAATAAAAATAGTTTAAAGACTGTCTATCTATCTAAAGATAAGAAAAGCTAAAAGCTGTCCTTATCATACAAGCCTTTTTCAGACTGCTCTGAGCAAGGAAGGAAGGACTCCAGCATAACCACAGTGGGGAAAATACAATCTGGCCGATGTTTGTGGTTTGTTTTGATGCTGCATAACTGACAGGTGAAAGCAAAACTCTTCACAAAAGTGCCATTAGCTGTGTCTGTTTTGTGAGAAGAAGACTTTTGTAGTACACTGGCTGTAAAACAAGTGGGCAGTGAAAGGGCCAAACTCCTCTGATAGGCGTCTTTGTTTAAAACTGCCATTTTTTCCTATTTTCAAAGCATTTAATGGCTAATCCTCATGCTCTCTCATTGTTTTATTTCTTACTCTCACACAGGTCATGAGGTAGTTGTCTGGCTACTTTTCTGGTCAGCACTGCTGAGAAGTATATGTTTTTAAACCAGTTAGAAAACCAAAATTCTTGGGTAACCTTTATACTTCTCATCTCTAATAGTCTGAAGTGCAAAGATCTGTTCTAAGTTGGCTGTATGCTGCAGTTGACTAATGGTATAGCATGCAGTCAGCAGCTCAGTTGGATAAAACGAATTAATTTCCATCCTATGTATAGTTTGATAGGAGTAGTTGGCATTATAGAGGCTGTCCTCTGCTCTGAAATAAGCACTATTGTTTCAAGAGTGGCGTTCGATAAATGCCATAATAATTTTTAAAGCACGGTAAAACTTTTAAATTCGTTGATTTTTATCCTTTGGATTAGTTATTTCCTTATTCATCGGTTTTGCACTACAGGTAGATGTCAGTCTTTTTGATGAGCTCAAACCTGAGCCGTACAAGACAAGTAGTTGAATTTCAAAATTATTTGTTATATTTTTCTCAGAAGAAAATATGCGCTTTTGCTGTGATTATTATCACGGTGTGCCATTGCAGTTTTCTGGATCTCTGTTTCTCAAGTTAACTTTCTCTGACACACCTGGAAACTACATATCTGTAGGTGGGTGGCTGCTACTCAGCTTCCAACAAGATGACTTGCCATTTGGAGAGGTAAAAGCGTGTTTTCCCCTCTACCTTCTCGATCTCCTTGGTGATTTAGTTCAGTTCTTTTAAAGGTCTTACTGAGCAGGCTTCTGGCTTTCCTGGATTTCTCTGAAGGTTAAAAGCCTGGATTTTCTGCTTTCTGCTTTTTGCTTTGCCTGCCAGTTATGGGAGTGCACTCCATATGAAATGTGTAAACCTATATGGGGTCTACCAAATCTTTGCATCACAGGCAGCAGTCTTCAAATCTGAGTTTTACTTCACAAAAACTTCCTTTTATTAGTAATTCTGAGCAGGCATTGACACATCTTTCTGTGCTGTTTTCTCACCAGGGAACAAAGAAGTGTGTTGATCTTCTCTCTATCTTGTTTCTGCAAAGTAGAAATGTCTATGCTTTTAATTGAACTCAAGAGGCTTTATAAACTTAGCTGAATTTGTGGAGCTGTACTAGGGACCCAGGACTGAAGTAGCCAGGCGTGATGTGTGTTGGGAGAGGTGTGTGTTTATTAGCATTGAAAGTAGGGGCTAGAACAATGAAGCAGCAGTCACACATCTGTTAAAGAAGCATTCACACAACTTACTTGCCTTTTCTTTTCACATGGACTACTTATCCATAACCACTGCCAAATATGTCCCCAATCCCAGAGGAAGTCACACCTACTGGAAGAGGGGGCAGTGAAATGAAACTGCTTGTTCTATATTTTGAAGCCTTTTCTACAGCAAGTGGTTTTTTTTTTTTTCCCCCCCTCTTGATGCCCTTTTAGCTTCGTTCTGCTATAGTATTGAGGTATATTAACAGTGATGCTAATGTAGCTGCTGGCACTGTAACCACATTGGTCTACGTCTGATTTAATTGAGGCAGTTTAGGATGATCCCACGTCACCACTGACGGTATAAGCTAATGTGTTCAATTGTGAATCAGGGTACGTGGAGCACCAACGTATGTTTTAATTTTATTGCCTCTAGTGTAGAAGAGTGGTTGTTCTAACTGGAATGTAAGTGCTTACAGAGGGTACAAAGAGAAGTGCCTTTGTCAGCCAGGCCTCTCAGCTGACACTTCCCTGTGTCGCTGTTTGGTGTCCTGTTGAGTAGTACCAATGAAGCAGGTAAAAATGACGGGTCAGTCTTTGAATGGACCCCCTGATGGCTCAGTGAGGCTTGACTAGCAACTCGGGAGAGGAATTCACTCCGAACTATGCAAGATTTGTGAGAGAGAGGGAGAAAGACAAGTCAAAAGTAGGCAAGGTGTGCTCTCAGTAGAGCAGACCTTCTCTGACACGTGAATGAGAGAAGGGAAAGGAAAGGTGCTGTTCCTGTGCAAACTGATGGTGTTCTCATGTGCGCTGGTGCCATTTCAGTTTTGTTCAACTCTGAGAAGTTTCTTACCCTGCAGCTCTTCAGAATCCACCCAGTATGGTGGATGCTGCTGGACCATGCTTGGAGCATGGACCACAGTAAGGACGGTTTTCTTTAATGCCTAGGGTTTAGCTCTTAGGTGTGAACACAACTGGAGCCAAAGAGGGAGTCTGCAAAGCATACAAGGCCTCGCTTAGTTCCTCCATCAGCTTCGTTCTTGCTGGAGTTCAAGAGGTCCCGTCCCCAGCTAATGAGGTATTAGCTGGTGTTTAGGTTGTCTCCTTTCTTTCCTAATGACTGTTTAGGTAGGAAGGTAACAAGATTCTTGCCCAGTGCAGCATTGTTTAGGTGAGAATGAAATCAAAGCCGGAGACAGCTTTTCTGAAGCCACTGTAACGTAGCACAAGATACAGTTACTAGCAACAATCTTGTCCCAGACATTCTCCCAAATGCACCATTGTTTGTAGTTACAAAAGACTAAAATGAAGAGAGGAGCCTTGATGAATGATTGAAGTGGGAGGCCTGCAACTCTGATATCTAAACCAGGATAGTGTCTGTCTACTGTTTTCTCTGGGGAGAAAACTACTGGTCCATTCCTTACCCAGATCCTACTCCTTGGGAGGGTTATAGAATGAGAGGCAATTTCCTTCTCAGTCTAATGGAAACTGGCATTTAGAGGCAATTTCCTTCTCAATCTAGTGGAAACTGGCATTTTGTCCTTGTGGGAGTAAGTTTAGGGTTCCCTGTGCATAAAATCTATTTTCTCTCCACCACAGGGAAAATCTGAATGTATTTAACAGCTGATTGTGCTGTATTGTAAGGGAGAGGACATAGTCTTACAAATTAACATCTAAAAAAGTATAGAGCCAGTAACAAACTGAATTGTAATTCTTCTCTTGCGTGGTTTGTTAAGTCACATCTTTCTGAAAGTGTAAACAGATTTTTGATAAAGTCTTGCTGAAAGCTCCCAGTACTAAAAAGTCATTCTGTTAATGGGAGGTGAGTTTGTCCCTTGTACAGTCTACTTAGACTAAGTCACACAAATTAAGGTAGCAAATGGAAGCAAAGTATCTCTGTGTGGATGTCTCCCCATAGAGGTGACAAGCTGTAGGTGGCCTTTCTCTGTCATGTATTTTTATTCTGTTACTCAGATCCCAGCCATGTGGGCACAGCGGAGGGAATGGAGAATATGGCAGATGCTGTCACTCATGCCCGATTTGTGGGCACAGATCATGCAAGCGATGAGGTTGTCCTGATGAAAATCCTCCAGGTAAGTGGAGAGAAATGGTAATTACCATAATGGCTGCTGCCCATTGTGGACCATATCCTGTTACATGGAGCTGAGGAGGAGGGAGCAGTGTTTTGACTCTGCAGGAGCTTAGAGACAGACTTTATTTTTAAACAGATGGCTCATATACCTGTGGTAAAAGCTTTTCCAAATGAAAATAATTAAAAGCTCAAATGAAATGATTTTAAATCAAGGGCTTGATATGTGGTAGCCTTGATAATCCCATCTTGTGCATGGTCTCTGCTGGAGGCGGGGAAGGTTAGCATATGGAGCTCACAAACTTATTTTGAGAAGAATGCTTTGTAGAGACAAACCTATGAGCTATGCAATTCTGGTCTGTTTACTTTTGGGCAGAGGGCTAGTTACTGAATTTAAATGTTGGGTGGCATGCAGCATATCAGATCTCTTTTAGAGATGGGTTGGGAGATCATGCTTGATGTTTAATTTTTTTGTTCTTGAGCACAGCATTAGATTGAAATGACTTCTGGGAAACTTGTGCTTTCTGCTCAAGGCAGTAATTCCGGGGAGGTCTTGAGGGAGCCGGCCTTCTCTTGGCCATGCATGTGAATGGCATTGGTACTATGTGACACGTGTACTGTTTTTTACAGGTTTTGAGAACCTTGCTGCTTACTCCAGTGGGAGCCCACCTCACCAATGAATCTGTGTGTGAGATAATGCAGTCCTGTTTCCGCATATGCTTTGAAATGAGACTCAGCGGTAGGTTTGCATGTGTTTCTGCAGTGGTTACTCCTAAGAAATGGTCTGGTCTCTTCAGCATTAGTTGACTGGTTCCATTACAGAAAATGCAGCCGTGGAAACCCACTGAGCTTTGTATTATTGTGTCTCTCTACAACTTCATGTAAAACTTGTTAGGCGTTAGGAATTCATTGTCCAACTTTTGACTGACTCCTTTTTTTCCTCAGCTTTGTGGCGCCACCTTGTGATTATATGCCCCTTTGCAGTAATGCAGTCTTGGAGCTGGTTTTAATAAATGTGCCGTAATCTCTGTAAACAAGGCTCGGAGGGGAGTCTGCTTGAAGAAGCCTCTTGATAATATCACACTGAGTAATGACACCTGTGTTATTTGTTTTTGTCTTCGCAGAGTTATTGAGAAAATCTGCAGAGCACACTCTGGTCGACATGGTGCAGCTGCTCTTCACAAGGTAAACCTGCTTGTGTTTGCCTCAGCATTGCTGAGATGGCCCTCTAAGGACAGAAGGATTCCACACTTCCACTTAAGGGCCTCAGAAAAATCATCTGAAATGGCCATTATTTAGAGGTGGAAGGGGATGAAGGATTTGGCCTTTTTCTCTTGGGCTGACCCTTTCAGATTGTGAGGAGAACGAAGTAGGCAAAGTTGCATGGTTTAAGGTGTCCTTCAAGGAGAGATGGACAGCCAAGTAATGAAGAGCTTTAAGATGGGGAACCATTTCTTTAAGGACAGTTAATGCAAACTTCACTTAAAAAAAACAGTACTCTAAAAAAATATAGTTCTCTTTAGAAGAGAGAATAGAAATAGCATTGTATAATCACATGTTGAATTCAAGCTGAGACGTTTGACCTCGCATATCAAAGAGAAGTCTAAACTCTTGAGATCATATGTCTTGTGGACAAATGTTCTGCCCTTTTCAGCACCTTCCAGGTAACTATTAAGGTTACTCCTCCTTTTTAAACTCAAAGAAGTTATTTAACTTCAAAACTGTTTTTCCAGACCTGTGAAGTAATCACAGATTTTTCTCTAGGTGTTGTAAGAAGGGTATGTGCAGCTACAGAAATACCTTTAGTAGGAAAGGATTGTAATAAACCCAATCACTTCTGAAACACAGCTCTCATAATCATTTTCTTCTGTTGCCACGCTCGGCTTCAGTGAGGTCTCAGGATTTATTTCCTTTGTGCATCCTGTGTCATGTAGCGCACTGGATGAATGCAGGGCAGGGTCAGAAGCAAGTGTTATCAAAGGGGAGAGACAGCATCACTTTCTCCAGGTACACACGTGAATTTAACATAGCGCTTATTCATTACTTAGCGTATCATCTCCTCTGTCCTCCTTCTCGATATGGCTTGAAGAAACGCTTCTTATCAGGGAAGGTGGCAAATAGTAGTTGAGATTATCAGCATCTACGGACATTGGGGTATAGAAGCAAGGCAAAGGCAGCAGTTGTGGGGATGGTTTGGCTCCCTTATTAGTTTCTGAAAAGCAAGACGACAATACTCAAAAAGAGGAACAGCCAAAGCTGTGCTGCAGGCTTGCATCCCTTCAGCAAATGAAGATAGAAATGTAGTAAAGGAACAGAGGGGGGAGAGCAGGGTGTGTGAAGTTGTAGGAGATGTAAATGTTTGTTCTGGAGATCATTTGGTAACACAGGTGAGAGCTGTCTGCCTCCTTTACTTCCAAGAGAGGGACTGCTTAACTCAAAGCATTCAGCTTAAACTTAGATCCAATTTGCACCTGTAATTCTGTTCGTATGGTTCAGAATGGAGGGTAACCACTGGTATTTCTAGATAAGTTAATGAGAAGAGCTGCCATGACTAGTAATGCTGAAACTATAAGAGTCCTGGTATGGGTGATACTCTGGCTCAGCAGCTATTTACAGCAGCATTAGTGAAACCTGTTTGAGCTAATCTAATTAGACCAGTGCTGAAAATATATTCTGAAGGAAAAGAAACTGCACTTTCATGATCATTAGCACTGAAGATATAGTTGAATTGCCATTAGCAGGAATGGTGAGTGGCTTGCAAAGAGCCTCCCATCTAGACTGTCTTTTTCCGTGCACCTTCTGTCAGGATAAGAAATGGAGAGAGTACCTCTTTGCAAAGAAAACCTAATTTTAGTTTTCTGATGTTTGCAGCCTGACTGTTTAAAAAAAAAAAAAAATCTATTTGTTTCCTTCCTGTTAACCAAGGAAGCTTATGTGAATTTTGACTTGTGCTTTGTCTTTCAGGTTGCCTCAGTTTAAAGAAGAGCCTAAAAGCTACATGGGAACTAATATGAAGAAGGTAAGGCTCAGTATTGTATTGGCTCTTCTGCTCTTGTCTCGGGCTTGCACTCATCTCTATACTGTTTGCTTTCACACTTGTGTTTCTTCATTCCTGCAAGTCTTTAGTTCCCTGAAGGAGCATGTTTAACAGCATAAACGGACATAACTTCATTAATTCTGTGGAATTCATGCCCACATAGTCCAGCAGTGAATCTTGTCAATGGTGCTGTTGCCTAGGTGAGTCAGACTGGATTCTGGGAACAGCCATCAGCCACTGTGGGCAAGAAAGCCCCAACAAGTCTTGGGACCTGATGGTAATGTCTTCCAAACTTTTGCTGTCTTCTGCTCTCTCTCCAGCTTCTTTCTTATCCTTCCTTATTCACTACAAATCTAACACTGTGCTTTCAACATGTTCCAGTTCTTAAGTAGAAAGGAATTTTTTTTTTTTTTTTGGAGGCTGATGAGATAGCCATGAAAGAATTATGAAATTAGGCTACTGTAGGAAAAGCTTTGACTTTTAGAAGGGGCAGCATTCTGTAATGTTCAGAGGGGCAGTCTGATCTCTGCTGTTAGCAGCCAAACCAGAGTAGCCTGCTCTCTTTCTCCCTTTCCCCACAACCTTTGAGGGTGAAAGGTCCAGGTTTTGTTCGTCAACACCATCTCACTCTTTCCAGTGAGTTCTTAGCACCTGAATACAGTAGGGCAAATACCGTGAATGTGACCTCCCATGTTTATTAGTGTTGTATCTCCTTAGATAGAGGTAAACCCACCTGAGGAACTCCATCAGGAGTATAATGAATGTCAGTAAAGATACAGGATTCTAGTATTCAGCATAACAGGGTAGGGGAGAGTGCTAGAGAAGAGGGAGTTACCTCTGAGCTTATACTGAACATGCTGTTTCTAACACGTAACTCCCACTCTTTTTGAGTGACATGAAGAAAAGTTACAAAGTTGGGTAAATTTACATTTCAGAGGCAGTACAGCAGTGTTTTGGAATATTGATTATGCTTATTTTTAGGAATCTGAAACCAGCTTGGGTCTTTAATTCTTGTGTAGTAACCCACATGTCATGATTGCTCGTTTCCCTTGCCGTTGGAGGAAAGTGGCAAGGTTTATGCTGCTTGTAGGTTGGCCTAAGGAAAGCTAGAAGAGAACAGGGTGACTTACTGCAGGTGCCAGAATTTGTCCTCATCTATACAGAAGGCATAACGTGAAAGTGAACTTAAATTCAGGAAGCCTTCCCTTATCAAGTGATGGCTGATCCCAGCTCAATAAATGTGTCTTGTGTCTGATCTATGCAGTTACCCTGTACTATCTGTTTGCTGTGCATGCCAGGAGTCTCCCTTGGAGCCTTACGCTCTGCCAGGTTCTTCTTCTCTTTGGGTTTATTTTACTTTATTTAAACCAAACATTTGCCTATCTTTCACAGATCTCTTCATGTCTCCTCAGCAAACTGGAACTAAATAGTGGGGAACAGCCCAAAGCCCTGAACCAATTAGAGAGGGTACTGCTCTTTAAGAACCTGAAGGTCTCTCTCTCCCTTCTTCCCTCACTCCCTTCTTCCTTCTCTTGTAAACACCATGTGGGAGACGGTTATGTTGTGTGTAGTAGCAGATCTCCCTCCACTCATTTGACATAGCATGGCTTTTGGGGAGAATGCATGCAGTGGTTGCTTTGCAGTGTTGTGGCTCCAGCTGGGGTAGGCTCCGGAGGGAGAGAGCCTTGTTTTGCTGTAGCATTCAGTGTCTTGGTAAGTGGCATCTAAGACACCGTCTCAGAGTCCTCTGAAGGAAGGGGATGGGAGAGCGTAGGCAAAGATCGAGTCCTTTGTGACAGTGAAAAACTGAAGAAACATATTAAAAATGTCGATTACTTCCCTGAAGACCGAGTGTTGTATGCCCTAGCTATTGGTGATGATTATAGAAGTAATAGCATTCTTGAAGAGTCTCTTGACCCAGCATGCGTTAGACAATATTACTCAAGGTGAATCTCTGAGCTTTGCTGCTTGGTGCAGGGGCACAGAGTTCAATGCTCTCTCAAATTTTTTGAAACAGATGGCTGTACGTTTTCCATGTCTTTAGCCATGTTTCTGCAGAACTAAAATGTGGTTCCCATCACAGCATTTGCTAATGGGGGATGAGTGGGGCCAAACTGAATTAAGAAACATGTCAGTACCTGCCAGTTTCCCTACAAAATAGTTTTTAAAGAAGCATTTTAGCCCTGTAGCCTGTTACTTTTGGAATGATCAGAGAAGCCCTGATAAGCTAGCTTACATAGGACCCTTCTTGTTTTCCATGGTGGTTCATAAACTCAATCCAGATTTAGTTCTTGTTTGCCCTTTATGTCATTTGGTCCAGATAAAGCTGAAATGAACGTTTAGAGATGCCTTTGTTATTTCCTGAGCCTATGGTCAGGATAGTTTGCACAGACCATAGCTGGAGACTCCCAGATTTATTCAGAGTTGCACAGTAGAGGAGACTGTGAAACAACATTTCCCTTAACAGTAGAAGGTATTGCAACTAAACGCTGGGTTTTGAGGTGGGAGTCAGGAACCCAAATCTGGGCTTCTGCAGATTTGAGGAGTGGATTATGTTCATAGTTGTCTAAGATACATACATGTATTTCACCAAATGAAATTAATTAGTTGCCGCAGTACAGGCAGGTAGGTGAGTGAGATGGCGGGACCACGTCAGTGTCTTCAGGTCTTGGATCATGGACTGCATTCTCTCTGCATGTTGTTGTGTCTTGAACGCCACTGGGTGTGCTGACCAGTTCCATGCTGCATCAAGAATGAGCTCATGTTTTAGTATAATTTCTTTAGTTACTAATCATTGGCCCCTGCCCTTTTTTCTTGAGGCTTACAGTATCTTATGGAAAAACAAACGAGTACAGGTAAGGTGGCTTGTGGAAAAATGGGATCTCCTGGACCTTTTAGAAAGAACCTTGTAGTATTACATTTTTCTTCACTTTCCTAGCCCTGAGCTGGCATTTTATTGTTAACAGCCACATCTTTCAAAGGAAGCATTAGGAGTCTTCTCATTTCTTTCTTCTACTTTTTGCACGCATTTCTTTATGCAAGGTAATTTGGATAAATGTAATGGAATCTGTACTGACTTCCAAGATGGAGAAGGAGTAGCTCTGAGCTTCCTTTCTTCTTTGGTTTGTAAGGAATGCTTTTAAAAACCAAATGCAATTGTCTTTACTTTGGCAATACAAGCTTAATCTAATCTGAAGAACACTGATAACTAGGAAAAAAAATGCAACTCTAATGCATTAGGGAAGGAGAGTTTTAGATGTTGGTTAAAATTCAGGATTCTTTAAATGATATATTAAATGCCGTTATCTGCAGCATTTGGTCAGGACGGAAATCTTAGGTTTAAAATCTCAGCCTGTTAACATGCAACCAATCTTTCTAGCAAAATCAGAAAATACTTTGGCACTGAAGGTAAAGCAAGCATTGGAAATAGTTCCTTTTGTCAAGGAGAAATTGTGGAAATTTTTTATCACCTTTATGCTATCATAAAAAAGTAAGGAATTCATGGACTTGTTACGTTTCAATTCAGTACAAAATACAGAATGAAGAAAGATGTTACTTTTGATATCCTTTCACATCCTAAACTCAGAGTGAGTTTGTTGAAACAACATATGGCTAATTGGCAGAGATGAAACGGATTTCTATTAAACAATGCTTCTGCAATTTTTTTTGTAAGTTATGCAATTATCATTGTAGTTTACTATCTCTTATTTTTGGGACATGTCCTAATAAAATGATTCCTGATTGTGCAGCATATGGAACACTAGTAAAAGACCTACTGGATAATCTCACTGGTCTGTTAAAATGTCCCCAAAAAAGTAAATAACCTTAGATTCTTATCTGAATCTGTATACTTTGATTAAATGTTCAGGCGAAATTATGAAAAAACATACCTCAGGGTTTTTTCCCTTCCCTGACCTAATGTTTTCCTGTCCTTGTGAGGTTATTTTGACTGAGTCTCTAAAAGATGGCATAGCTTGGTCAAAGTGATGGCAGACATGCATGTGGCTCTTCAAAACTTCAAGAGGAAAAATCTTGGATTCAATTCAAAGCACGGTGCAGTCACTGGAAAAGGGTATTGTCTGAGGGAGTCTAGATCCTTATGTTGGAAGACTCCTCAAAACGCTTTAGAAGTTTTAACTACTTTGTATGTTTGATCCCTTGTATCTTTTTCATGAGAGCTGGTGCTGAACTGAAATAGAATTTGATATTGTGTGAAAGTGGAGGTCAGAAATAGCAATCAAACTATCTGCTTGGAGCTTCTCATGGGATGTTTCAAAAGCTGTTTCTCAGGAGCATGGCTGAGGGTAAAAGCAGTGGCACCAACGTAGTTCCTAACAAGATCTTAGATGTGTTTTGTTGATTCATTTTATTTTTTTCATTTTTATTAGTGAGTGACTCTACCTGGTAAATCATGGTAACAGAAACAGGATATAGTAGGCAGAAGCAAAGTCTGTAATTTTGGAATTCTATGAAACAAACTTTCTTGGGTTTTAACATATAAAGTTTTCAGGTTTCCTTCCTTATTTCCAGCAGTTTAGTACAATGGACTGTAAAAGCCTTTAGGTTTTTTTTTTTTTTTTTAATACGTTACTAAAAAGGAGAAAATGTAAATATGGCTATTTGTAGAACAGTTAGTGGGTAAAATAAAACAACGTGGTCCAATTAGCTGCTTAAGCCTTCAAGGGATAAATCTATTGGTAATATTTATGGCTCAAAGAGATTTTTAAAATGAAAGTGAAACTAATAGAGATGAAATATTAGGGATTAGCAAGAACGAAAGATGACAAGTATTTTATAGCCCTGTAGCCCCCTAGCCTAGGGAACAGGAAAGATGAGATAGCTAACAAAGTTCTTATGTGAAAGGATTGCGATCCCTAAGCTTTTAAAACATTTGAAACCTTTAAAATTTTACATTTTAGCTGTGTGTTTGTCATGCACATGTTTCTTAGAAGAAGAGAGTGAGGTTCTTGCTTCAAAATTTAGAAGAAATAACAAGGGACAAAGCAGTTCTGAATCTGTTCTTAATGAACTAGCTCAAAGAAACTGTAGCATAGCTAAAACTTAGGGATTAGTAATCAAACAAATAGGATTTGTGATGCAAAGAGAAGTCACACAAATGGTTTACCACACTGGGACATAACATTTTCACAAGCTTTGTTTAAAAAAAAGAGGAAAATTATGCCATGTACAGTGAGTTAGGATTCTAGATAGAAAAACAGTAATAGAACCTGTAAGGTTAATTGATATTTAAGAGTAGTAGCTGGCAGGAGGGAGGTTAAAGAATTGTTCTGAAGGCAGAAAATGAAGAGACTAAAGAAAATAGCTGTCTTCTAGAGAATTTAAATCGGATACTAGTGATACAAGAAATAAGAATACCTGAAGAAAGTAATAAGACAAGAATATTATAGTTTTAAAATATAAATTGACTAGGATAAATAATTTATTTATAAAGAAAAATACCAAGCAGAGATTGGTACTGAGACTTGCTTAATGGTTTGCAGTACACACAAGGTACCTGTTGACAGTATTTAAATCTTCATCCCAGATTGAAGAGATCTGACAGGGTCAGAAAAGCAGCTATCAAACAAGAGTAAAAAGCAGGCAATCCTGCACTTAGATGAAAATGTCTTAGAAAGAAGCTGTTTCCAGGCCTGCTATTGCCATTGTCAGTGTGACAGAATATCATATTGCTGTTACGAAGTTCTGGAGTGTCTGTGCATGCCTGCAAGTAACCGCACTGCAGCGAAGGGCCACGCAGTCTGGGTCCTGCCGTGGTTCTTGTTTGCCCAGTTGAAGATTTGTATAAGAACTAGAAAGAGTATCCTGGTCAACAAAGAAATGAACAGTTAAGTTAGGCATAGAACTGAAGAGGAATAATGACAGAAGGCAGGTAAAGGCAGAATGCATTTTTAAGTGACTAGGGTGATGTTTGCAATGTATTGTGCACCAGGAGTGAGTGAAGTGTTATGGAAACACTGGTTAATGGTGAAAGAGATTCCTAGAGAAAAGTGAAGATGGCGTTGCTGCAAAGATGAAGAGTAAATTGAGACTAGAGATGACTGACGGAGCTGCAGGTTGCCCAGAGTGGGACTGGATGCTCAGACTTCTTTTGCAAACTTCATATATAAATGGTGAAAGTTTAATTGAATGTCAAGCCTAACTAGTACATGCTCATATGCTTTAATCGGTGCCCTATAGAACTCTGGGAATATAGGCAAAAGCAAAGAGATTTGAGATGTGCCTGATGGTCTAATTTTTTTTTATCCT
Organism: Struthio camelus; assembly: GCF_040807025.1. Lineage (NCBI taxonomy): Eukaryota > Metazoa > Chordata > Aves > Struthioniformes > Struthionidae > Struthio > Struthio camelus. Next base: position 23,662,046 of record NC_090948.1, on the reverse strand, counting down.
AATATAAAACTAGGAGGCATTGATAGGGAAGAGGGAGTGCTGTGTTACTCGGTCTGTCAGGTATATATTAGAGTAGCTGCAGCAGATTGTCCCTTGATTTAGGCATGAAGTTGTTGGCTAATGTGTGGCCAGTAAGGAGTCATGGGCAGGTTTGCATGATTCTGAGGTGCTGATTAATTTGTGTGATATATTTGAGTACTGTTGCTTGACTTTCATGGTTTTGAGACAGCCTTTTTGGGGTGGCTTGTGTGATTTCTTGTGCTATGTGGTTTTGCCATACTGATATTCCTAATGATTATGGTTTGCAGTTGAAAATGAGAGCTGGAGGAATGAGTGATTCATCAAAATGGAAAAAGCAGAAGAGATCACCAAGGCCGCCTCGTCATGTAAATAAGGTCTCTCCTGGGACAGAGCAACCAGTAACCACTGGTACTAACATCACAGGTAAGTTGAAATGTGTTTCCAGAGAATAGATGGCATCTGTTCTACAGGTGTTTTTTTTGTTCGGTTTTTTAATTTGTTTTTTAATCTTTAGCTCTATTTTATTTCTCTTAAGCTGTTCTTCTGCTTTATGTTTTTCGGTTTTAGTTCTCAGTGACTGTTGCAATAAACAGGTCATAGATTGGAGAAGAGTTGAGGAGTTTGAAGAAGATGAAATACTTGCTCATGGGCTAAAGCAGGCTGCTGCGGCTAACTTGACAGCATTTCTCTAAGTCTGTGGTGTGCCTTAGAGGGATGACTTGCAGAGAATGGAATGGGGACCCAGAGAGGTGGCTGAGTGAGGTTGCGTGCAGCGGAGGCCATATGGTGGGGAGGAGGTGGAGGCTGCAGCAGGTCCATAAAAGAGGTTGAGAACAAGAACAGTGGCAAGAGGAGGGCTAAAGAGGCTGGGGATGGGAAGAAGGTAGTGGCTAAAGGATTACATTACGGTTGCCTGCCACAGGAAATTGCTGACTTTAGTGATTTATTCTCTCCTATTTTCCTGAAGTAGAATGCCAGAGGAGGTGGAAGTGGTGATAATGACAGAAGATCAAAGTGGGATTCTGGGGAAGATAGACAGGAGGAACTGAGGGGTGTGCAGAGACCGAGGTATTGAGGATGGACAGGTGCACACATCTCTCACAAAGACATTAAGGTTGAAAGTGCTCACGCGCACACCCCACCCCACACACCCACACCCCATGAAATTTGCTACACACATTAAGGGACAGAGAAAGATGGCGTGCACTTTAAACTGTTATGAGAAGAGTAGAGGCCATAATATGGTAGGAAGTCATCAAGAATTATATAGAAAGAAAATAGAGGGAGCAGCAAAAAATACCTGAAAAAGGTTTGCATGCAAGAAACCAAGGGGAGTACACAGGAGTCCTTTTGTATGTGCTTCAGCTCAGCTTGCAGAACTGATAGGAAGTATGACTAGTGCTATGAGCTCGAGAACGTAGTGTTGGGAAACTTGTATATCCTATGGCTGTGTAGGAGTAAACTAAATAGTTATAACCGTTTTTAACCTTTCATGTGGATAGATGAGTCCCTGTGGCTGCAAAGTATTCAGTCTCATGTGCACTCTGAATTTTGATCAGTCAGACATAAACACTAACAGTGAAGGGAAGCAGACAGGAAGATTGCAACAATAGCTGCGTGACATACATAGTTCTGACGCTTATTCCATCACAGGAAACTATTCAGTGTAGTGCAAACGATTTCAGATTTGTTTCTGCACAGCAGCATAGGTGGTGAAAACTTGAGAAAATAATAAATGAAAACAAGTTGTATCCAGCTCAAAGCAGACGTCCAGATGGGGGAACTTACCCCCATATAAATCAGTGTTATATTTAAGTCTTAGAATAGGTATTAAATTCCGTTAAAATAGTGTCATAACTCCTACAGCATTTTGGAGAGAAAGCTGAATCGTATTAGAAAGTGTGGCATTAACTCTGACCTTGTGGTGCTAGGTGATGCAGTAATTGTGCTTTTAAGGCTAGAATCATGGCTTAACAGATGAGGGAAGAGATTACAAAATTGATTTATTCCAATCATTTCTTAAAAATCAAGTGAACAAGTTTTCCTCAGAACTATGAGACCTGCAAATGCATAGGTTTTTCTTAAAGACAAATTTTGATTCTTGGAGTATTGTCTCACATTTAGAGATAATAAAAATATTCACTGATTCTTGTCATACTTATTTGGATTCCATTGCAATTCTGCTTCTTTAAAGAGAAGTAAAAAAAATGTTGCCTTTCCATCTAATTAAAAAAAACCCTCATGTTGAAGGAATGACTTATTCTTGAGGCAGATATTTAAAGAGGTTGTGCCGTTGTATCAAAGTGTAAAGTATGCCTTTCAGGCTATTTTTCCATTTCTTTTAAATTAAAGAAACCCTACCTGTTCCCTCTTGTCTTGCAATGTAAACATTTTAGTTCAGAAGCGTTGAAGAGTTATTAGCGAGTAGCCAAACTTTTCAAGCCTTTGTGAAAAGCGTTTTTTAACTTGGTGTTATTTGCATTTAAGAACGGTAATGAGCTTCAGTCCAGTGGATCACAACTATGTTTGTTTTTGGTTTTTGTTTTTTATGTACTCATGCTGTGTATTTGCTGAGTCCCATCAGTCACTTGATGATTGTGGAACTTACTGTATTGATTTAGTGTAGTAATAAGTATATTATTGTAATAAATATATTTTTAGTTCCCAAACGAATAGCTAAGGATGCCAGGATACTTAACGTACATACTGCTGAACGCTAAAATGAAAGGAAGTGACGAGAAAGATCAGTGCGCCTCACTTCATGATGCACACTTCTGTTTTATTTCACCCTGACTTCTATCTGCTTGATGAGAAGGTGCATCCTTCCCAATGAGAAGCATAGTTTGGAAAAGGCAAATGTTAAAACCAAAAGCTTCTCAGGTTTTTGGAAATATGTGCAAGTAGATCCAGCAGAGCAAGCTGAACATGAAAGCTTCATTTTGATAATTGTTCTGCCAGCACACACACAGTTTTGCTTCTTTAACGCCCGGTTCTTCTGCGGGGTTGAGTTTTGTCTGTTTTGAGAGACTGCCATTAAAGTCTTGTTTCAGTTTTGTATACCCTGCACCCTTTCCTTTTCTGAGTGTGATACCCCCTTTATTTAACTACATGAATTGTGTTCTTTTCCAAGTCTGTTAGATTCTAAACTAATATATTTTAATTTGGAGAACTGTTAGCATCTCACCTATTCATCCATTTAATTCATTTAATACCCGGTAAAAGAGAACTTGGCTTATCTACGTGTCCTACTTTAATATGCAACTGTTTTGAGATCATTTGTGGTGCGATGTAGTGATTAAAGCAATCCTTTGTAACTGTATTCAGTGTATGAGCTTGCAGTTGAGGGACAGAATTATATTGATCTTTTTGCTTCTGCTTCTCATCAGCAAGTGGAGTTACTTTCATAGATGGTCCTTCTCCCAGCTCATCTGGAAGCTCAGAAAATGTCTCATCTGCAGTCAGCCCTGCTACAGACAGTGGCTTGGAGTTGTCCTCACAGACTGCCTCCAAGGAAGACCTGACAGACTTGGACCAGGTCGCTTCTTTGGGACTTAATGCAGGAATGCCTTCCAATGAGGCCAAAGTCACTGAACACCAAAATCAGTCTGAGCTCCAGGTAGGTAGATAACTTGAGGAGAAAAGTTCCAACTCCCAACCTAACTGATTGTTGGTTTACCATATTTATTTTCTCTCTCTCTCTCTCTCTCTCTCTCTGGTCATACTGTTTATACTACATTCCAAGGCTGAGAGTCAGAATAAAATCTCCTTCACTGTACGTGATCTGTAAATTCACAAACATGCATTCTGTGTTTTTTCTCAAGACCATCCCCGTTGGCACAGAAAAGATAACTGCACAGCCCAACAATGCATGTCATATCTCATTATACTTCTGTCAATATCTTCTGCCTTAATTAAAAGAGAAACTGTTAGGGGTGAAATCTGTAGGAGAACTCACTTATCTGTGCTGAACAATTTTTCTTGAATTTGTGGAAAATCGGGTTTTGGTGCCTGTACATGTGCATAGGTGTTGCTGTGAAGTACAACAAACCTGAACCAAGGCCCATGTCAGTATTTTTTTTCTCCTTGTTATCTCCAGTTCTCCTGCAACACACATTGCTGAGAGAGTTGATTAGAACCACAGAGAACCTTTCAGAACTGCAGATATTATGAATGGTACAAACGCTAAGGAGGAGGGAGGATTGTTTTGAGGTGATTTAAGGGCAGATAGGTAGAAATAGTGTATTGAAATTATATAGCGTTTAAAACTGAAAAATAAGCCAAATCCTAACCTAATGGGCAGTAAGAACTGGTTAGGTTATAGGGGCATCTTCCAAGTAAAGTCTTTAAAGCCTAACAACCAAGACTAAGGTGAAATTAAAAAAAAAAAAAAAAAACTAGATGGAAGTGAAAGGACAGAGAGGGCTACAGATTAGCTAGAGATGTCCTTTTATCTTAAATTTTTTTTTCCTACTCCTCTCCCATGAGTGAACAGTACATTTTTGATAGCTCTGAATGAACAGTGAGTGAATAAATCTTATTTTTTTTTAGCTTGTCTAGTGCCTGTTAACACTTACTTTGCTTTTTCTTTTTTTCTTTCTCAAATGACTGTTATCAATGAAGAGTGAAAGTCTGAGGGAGGAGAAGATCCAGTCAGCCTCTGTCGAATCTATCCCTGAGGTACTAGAGGAGTGCACATCCATAGCAGAACATTCTGACTCTGCCTCTGTTCATGACATGGATTATGTAAATCCTCGTGGAGTACGTTTTACCCAGTCTTCCCAAAAAGAAGGTGAGAGGTGGGCAATATTACTTAAGTCCTTTCTGCTGAACTGGCTGTATGGCAGAGCTCAGAGGGTTGTAATCAGTGATGCAAAATCTAGTTGGAGGCCTGTAGCTAGCGGTGTCCCCCAGGGGTCAGTCCTGGGTCCAGTCTTGTTCAATGTATTCATCAATGACCTGGATGAAGGGATAGAGTGCATCCTCTAGCAAGTGTGCTGGTGATACAAAACTGGGAGGAGTGGCTGATACCCCAGAGGTCTGTGCTGCCATTCAGAAGGACCTGGACAGGCTGGAGAGATGGGCAGAGAGGAACTTCATGAAGTTCAATAAAGGGAAGTGCAGAGTCTTGCACCTAGGGAGGAATAACTCTGTGCACCAGAACAGGCTGGGGGCTGACTTGCTGGAAAGCAGCTCTGCAGAGAAGGACCTGGGAGTCCTGGTGGGCAACAAGTTAACCATGAGCCAGCATGGCAAAGCAAGCCATTGGTATCCTGGGCTGTGCTGGCAGAGTGTTGCCAGCAGGTGGAGGGAGGTGATCCTGCCCCTCTCCTCAGCCCTGGTGAGGCCTCCCCTGGAGTACTGTGTCCAGTTCTGGGCTCCCCAGTATAAGAGAGAGATGGAGCTCTTGGAGCGAGTCCAGCATGTAAGGCTACTAAGATGCTGAAGGGAGTGGAGCATCTCTCATGAGGAAAGGCTAAGAGAACTGGGCCTGTTCAGCCTGGAGGAGAGAATACTGAGGGGAGATTTTATCAATGCATTTAAATATTCGAAGAGAGGACGTCAAGAGAATGGCGGCAGACTCTTTTCAGTGGAGCCCAGCAGTAGGACGAGAGACAGCAGGCACAAGCTGAAACACGGGAAGCTCTATCTGAACATGAGGAAAAACTTCTTTACTGTTCTACTTCCATCCTTGGATATATTCAAAAGCTGTCTGGACATGGTCCTGGGCAACCTGCTACAGCTGATCCTGCTTGAGCAGGGGGGGCGGGTAGGACTAGAAGATCTCCAGAGGTCTCTTCCAGCCTTTGCTGTTCTGTGATTCTGTGCTTTCCACTAATCTGTGCTACCCTCGGCTAAGAGGGTGATAAACTCCTGTTCTTCAGCTAGTCTGTAAAGATTTGATTTGTACTACTTGTTAGGCACCAGCAGCAACCAAGAGCAAAGTTGTTAGAGTGGTGATGTCTCTTATTTTCCCTCAGGAGCAGCGCTGGTTCCCTATGGACTGCCATGTATTAGAGAACTGTTCCGCTTTCTTATCTCACTCACAAACCCTAATGACCGCCACAACTCTGATGTGATGATCCATATGGGGCTGCAGCTGCTGACTGTTGCTCTGGAGTCAGCCCCCATTGCAAACTGCCAGTCCCTCTTGGGACTTGTGAAGGAAGAGTTGTGCCGGCACCTGTTTCAAGTGAGTCTGGCTTATGCTAGCATGGGATATGGCACGGAGGATTTAGATACTAATTTGGATTAAACGGTCTATTGGAATTTGGTATGCTGAGGTTTGGCAGGTCTCAGTCCTCAAATGAGCTCTCTGCTACATTGCAGTGAGAGTTCTGAATTACAGCAGTGAAACAGTGGTCTTGATAATATGTATCGATAACCTGTGTTGCACGTTTGAGATAATTGCAGGTTCTGAGATAATTATGTCTGCAGGTTACCAGCTTAGCAGTAGGCAGGACCTTTGGAATAACCAGCTCTTAATTGCAGAAGGAGCATCTTAAAGGCAGGTCTTCTCTCAAGTTGTTTCACCACTAAGAGGACCTGTGGGCTTACCAAAAGAACAAGTTGTAGTACAAAGTCGGTGCTCCTTGTAAGCAGAAAGGAAGTAAGTACGTTCATCCTCGTTCACAGAAAGTGAGACCAGGAGGTTAAATAAGGGATTGTTTTCTGAAGTACCATTGCAGTGGGAAGCCGTGTGTGGATCTTAGGGGACTGCAGTGTCACAGTACTGCTACTCATAGCACATAATGACTAGTCTTTGTAATTCTTGGGGGGGGTTTTTTGTTTCTTGTTCAGCTACTGAGTGTTGAACGGCTCAATCTGTATGCAACCTCCCTCAGGGTATGCTTTCTTCTCTTTGAGAGCATGAGAGAGCATCTGAAATTCCAGCTGGAGGTGAGTTTTTGAGTATCACTGGGTGCCTAGTAATAGTTCTTTGGGCAAATGCATACTGCTGAGGCAGTAAGATACAGCCTAAATACCAGTTTATCATGTATATAAATGGTTTAGTGGGTTACGGGTGGGCTGTGTAGACCTTTTCTTGTGGAGATAATAAAATGTCTTTGAAACTGGTGTACTGCATTGCCTTCTGCCATTTTTTAGAATGGTAAATCCAGGTGCGCTGAATGGTGGAACCGTTTGAAACCTATTTTACAAACTCCTTCAGAATGAGCTACCATTAAATATGGAGTGTGTCATATCATGTGGGAGGACGAAGCTCAAATCTGTTTCTGAAGCCCTCAAAGCTATTCACTGTCCTGCTTTCCTTTTTCTTTCCCTAAACTGAGCTGCCCTGTGTTTCTGCCAGATGTATATCAAGAAGCTGATGGAAATAATCACTGTGGAAAACCCAAAGATGCCCTATGAAATGAAGGAGATGGCTTTGGAAGCCATAGTTCAGCTGTGGCGGATTCCCAGTTTTGTTACTGAGCTCTACATTAACTATGACTGTGACTACTACTGCGCCAACCTCTTCGAGGAGCTCACCAAGCTGCTCTCCAAGGTGCTGAACAGGCTGGGCTTGCGCTTCCTCCTTGGCCCTGGGCTGTGAGGGCAGGAGGGATGCAGAAAGGGAGGCCGCCAAGTCAGAACAAAGTTAAGCACAGAAGCAGAACTTGAGAGCGAGAGTGGATGGAAGATCTGGGATGAGGAGGTTGTAGAGATGAAGAATACATTTAACGTTTGGAGGCAGAAGAGAACAGATTTAAACTATTAATTGTATGCTCAAAAGCCTTGTTTAGAAAGTTTCAGATGTTCTGTTGTGTGTGATTGGGTTCCCAAAGCAGTGAGGGGAAACTGCCTTCCCCCATCATGGAGAGGCATGAAAGTTGTCTAATGTTTATTTATTTTATTTCCTAGAATGCCTTTCCAGTTTCTGGACAGCTGTATACTGTCCATCTGCTGTCTCTGGAAGCATTGTTGACAGTGATAGATAGCATAGAGGCACATTGCCAGGCCAAAGGGCTGAGCAGCATCCATCAACAAGAGAAGGAAGTGGTCAAACCTAACACAGAAGCCATGAACAGCACCAAAGAAACAAGCAACAGTAAGACCCCTTGCTTTGATATTTTGGTATTAACTCCATCTTGTGCTAAACTTACAAATCTCATTTTGGTAGCTTATGTAATAAGCTGCTTAAATGTATGATTTTGGTCTTCTAGTTGCGTGTTTTACAGCCACACACTGATGTTTATAACCTTGCTGTCAGAGCAGGGCCTCAGAGAGGCCTGGTCTCTGTTGCGAATATCAGAGAAACGCAGTCCACTGTTCCAGAATATCACGCCTCTTTTCTTCTCCAGACCTTAGAGGATCTAGAGATTTCTTAGGGATGAAATGCTCATAACACAGAAATAAGCACAGAAATATTCCCTTTTTTGTTAACTTCAAAAAAGGGAACACGTAATTTTAATCTTGTTTTGGTTCTTGTTCTAAATCTTGCTTTGGCCAGGTCAGCACATGCTCTTTCTCTCTACCTGGGGGAAGAAATTACCAGGCTTTACTTTGCTTGCTACATGCTTGTGGATAAGACCAGACTCTTGGACGCAGAAGTTGCTGGCCAAGACTTATTTATATTTATTTGAGCGTTAATGGGCAGAGTCGTTCCTGCCCTTAACTTCATTCGTATTGTCTGTGAAGTGAGATGGACGACTGCCATGTTTCCTGCTTTACTGTGCATCAGAGTAACGATAGTAATCAAACTACTTTGTCTTTCACTCATTGCATGGAAAGAGTGAGGTATCTAGTTTTTGGGTTAAACCTCTCCCCAGCTTTCATTGCCTGCCTGATCATTTGAGTGTGCCATATGGGGGAAGTAAAATTTACAGATATTAAAATGTGCCCCTCATGTGACGCTTCATTTAAATGCCATTTCAAGACTGGTACTCCCAACAGAGGGAGGGTATACCTTGGAGTTCACGTGGACAAAATACTGAGGAATCACCATTACTGCGGGGGAAATAGCGAAGTCTTTTGAATAAGCACATATTCAATTTAGAATGATCACTTTTCTATTTCTCTTTTAGTAGCTTTTTTTCCTTGGCTTATGGGTCTGTCTGAGTGTTTTTCATTTTAACTTCTACAGACAAAGAGCGAGTGCTCAGTGAGGGAAAATGTTCTAGTGCAGTTGCAGAGCCAGCTGGGGCATGTCCTCCCACCAGTGGGTGCCTTATGGCTGACCGGATGAAGCAGGGCTGCATGGCGTTGGAAGGAGGAAGCGAGGCAGGTAATAGTCTCTGCAGGATGCTAACCCCTACTGAATGTGTATGTGCTGAGAATGGTCCTGATGTTTGCTGTCTGGTTCTAGTATACCGTTGCTCACTATAGCTATTATGTGTTTATAATTAAATTAGAAAGTTATGTGGTGAATATTCATTGATTACGCGTGTGATATATATGCCTGCTATAGTCACGTTTCTTCTGCAAGGGGGTTAGATCGGTAGGTCACTTTGGGGCAGGGGTGTGTAAAGTTCATCCCTATGCTAGTTTTCTTTTTTAAGGTAATCAAGGGCTGTCCAGGGGTTCAGTAATGTAAATAGTCACAATAGCCAGAAATTTAAATCTTGTGGATGTGTGAAATTGTCCAGGCCAAGAAGCTATAATGCAATTATGCTGCATAAAATTTGGGTGGAAGGAATGTGGTGGCTGGGTAGTAGGGGAAATGTGACTGCCATTTTCAGGGCAATGCATTGAAGCAAGACTCTGACTGAAAGTTATGAGTGGGGCACTATAGTGGACTGAGTGCCACTCTGGAGATAGGTTTGGCTGTAATGACCCTTTGTTCTTCTAGCTGAGAAGAGTATCTCCAGGAAGCCTACTCGATTTTCCTGTGTCCTTCCAAGCCCTCAGGAACTTATGCAGATTAAGAACAAAAAGAAGGTATGACTGGGAACGTACTACAAATGGATCTCTGAATGTTCTCCTTATTTCCTCTCCCATGTGGGTTTTGCATGACTGGTCATATCTTAGAAATTTTGAGTTCCAGTCTCTTGATAAGAACTAGTTAGTCACTCATTGAAAATTCTACTACACTGCAGAGACAACGATGCTTATTACTTGTTCTGGTTATTCGGTTGTGCTAAGAATTAAGAGGTGTTGGGGAAGTTTCATGGCACAATTTGTAAGCTAGATCCATCTGACTTCTGACTGGGAAAGCTGCTGGATCTAATTTGCGTTATATGGTGATTATCAGGCACCTCCATCAAAAATGGCAGGTTGCCTACTCTTACCAAACCTGTCAGTGGGGAGCGTATCAAGAGGCCAGTAGTAGAAGTGACAGTCTAGCCAGCTACCCTGTTTTGTTTATTGTCATCTTTGCTTTATCATGAAAATGACTGAAAAGATTATGGCTTGATTATGGCAAAGCCATTCTTTGTCTACATGTCTGTTTCTCTAAATCTCGCTAATCCAAGTTGCGTTCTAAACTTTGAGCAACTGTTCCATTACGTGAGCTGTTTGTAGTCCAGGTGTACTGTTGGCAAAGGTGCTCCATGCTGGTGGGTTTGTGTTTGTCTGCTGTCTTACGTCAAACCTCAAATGTGGCATGCTTGTTCACCTCAGGAGGGAGTGGATGAATTTGATGTGTCATGTCCCTGTGGGTAACATGGGCCAATGTTGTTTTTTTTAATCACAGATGCTCCTGTATAATTTTGTTTCCTTTGTGCAACATATGTAAGGTAGTTCAGAGTTTATTAAGTGAGACATTACTAAGTTTCAATATGACAATGACAAATTTATTTTGGATGAAACATGAGTGGCATTGGCAGTTAGGGAGCGAAGGAGCCTGAAGATACAGTGAAAAACAGATGTGTGTCTTTGGTTGAATGGTTCATTGGTGGTAAAGAGAGTTTTTTTGATACGTATCTGACTAAAAGGCTTCTAACTTTTCTCTCCACAGTAGATGACGCTATTTTACATTATTATAAGGGAGGGGTGGGCATGTTTTCTTAAACTTATTTAAAAAAAAAAAAAACACTGAAGGAAATGCAAGAAATCTCTTGTTACTAGCATGCTAGTCTATGCTTTGTGATCCACTTTGGCTGCTTCTGGGCCTGAATGTAGTTTAAGGGGTTAGTTTCTCTCTAGAAAGTCTGCTGTGGTACTGAAGAACTCAATTCCTTTTCTACAGTATAGTGCTGTGGTAGGTAACAGGCAGCGTTGGCTGCTTCAGCTACTGGCAGTGGGAGGGAAGTACTCGTCAGCACAGTCTCCAAAGGAACCACTCAGTTTTGGCACTAATTTCTAAGAAATGGATGTTGACACAGTTACTATTTTGTCTGCAAGCCTTTGTCTTGCATTAAATCTAGGCTTTGCTGATGGATGTTGCATGGAAGTCCATTGCTGAGAAGATAGCTTGTATACTACTTCCACTCTTCCACTGCTTTAACCGAAGACCTCCAATAACAGACTCCAGTTTTCCTTGTGCTGGAGGACAAGGTTAGGAGAAATCAAGAGCATTGCCAGTGGCTGATCCCTGCAATTGGTGTGATTTTTTTAGTTTCAGGTGATCCTGTAAAAAAAAAAAAAAAAAAAAAAAAAGTACATGGTCTCACAGTACAGCAGAGGGCAGAAAGAAGCCCTGAAGTCTCTGATAGACTGCCTGGAAAAGATTCTTTCCTGACCCTAAATTTAGTAATGGTTTAATCCTGAGTATGTGAACAAGGCACACAAAACAGCAACTTAAGAAATGTCGGTGCTAACATGGCACCAGCATGTTCTGTTTCCTTTAACCTCTCAAGTACCAAAAATTGCCACAGCTGGAAGGATTAAAAAAAAAAAAAAAACTTAGTAAAAACAGAAACCAAATTATGCATCAAAGGAAAAGATTTCTTCTGTGATTCCAAAGGCAGTAAACAGAAGCCCTGAAGCAGGGGGACTGACATGATTAATGCAGTGTGAACTGCCACCGGTCTGATCTCTTTTCAGATGATCATCTTGAGAAGCATAACAAGTTCATAGAGTACCCTAAGGCTTGTGTTATCGGCTTTATTGCCAAACAGAAATGCTCCTACTGTGTCGTACAGTCCCTTCAGTCCTGTCATACTGGGGCAGCACATGTTTATTACTCTGCTACACCCTCATTGCATCCCTATGCACTCTATGCTGTTACAAGATCTATGTGTTTAACTAAAGTTTGAGGATGTTCACCCAGGCATGCTTGCAGGGGAGCAGAGAGGAGAGGGGTGGTGGCTTCTGAGGTATGAGAACCCAGGGGAGCTAGTAATCATGATGGTCACGAATTTAGTTCACGAGGTCATCACTAACAGTTTGATGGTAATAGGCGCTAACAGGGAACTGACATTTATTCTGGTGCCTTAGTAAAGTTCATACGGTTGTTTGTGCTTATGTTTTTTTCTGAACACCAGCAGAACCTTCAGTTAACCCTTTCTCAGTCAGATGTTTTCTGACACTGTGGCTGTGGTACAGTCCTGTTTCTTAAAATAAGAATCGGGCAGAGCAGAGTAGCTGACTTCTCTTCAAAACCAAAAATGCACCTATTCTTCTCAACCCACTGCTAGCCTTGTCATGATGGAGCACCAGCTGTTCTTGGGAGCAGGCCTTGCTAGCCGAATGTTTTTTAGTTCTTAGTTTAGGCTTTCACAGCGCTTCTTCCTTGTGAATAAGTCCTGCGAATGTGTGCCTTCCCTGCTGAATAAGCGCTCAGGATTCTTGCTGCATGGCGCCTGGCAGGGAGGTAGAGTACAAGAGTCAAAGGGGGCCGACGAAGGCATGGAGCAGGGCTGCTGTTGTAACTGTATAGAGCTGGTGTCCTTGCCACATATTTGGGGTTCATCAAAGACTTTCCTCTGCTCTATTTACATAACAGAGCAGGAGGGGCATTTGGAGTAGCAGAACTAATCACTGAGTGAAACTTCAGTCAGTCTTTTCAAAGGTGGTAGCTCATTGCTTGCTCTGTTCTGTATGATTTGATATGGATTCCTTGTGATGACTACAGGTTTTCTGACCTTGGTTAGCCTTCTTGCTGGATCGCATAGTACAATAAATTTAATCATGCTGAAGTTAATTTATTTTCTATTGTGCTTTTGGTTCAAATGCCAAAAGCAATCTTAATGCCCCTTTTCAAAATTATAATTATCAGAATGTCTCCTCCAGCTCCTGATAACTGGCACAGAGCAGTTCAACCAAAAGCCAAAGAAAGGGATACAGTTTCTGCAGGAGAAGAACCTTCTCGCCACCCCTATCGACAACAACGAGGTGGCCAGGTGGCTACGGGAAAATCCTCGCCTGGACAAGAAGATGATTGGGGAATTTGTGAGTGACCGTAAGAACATAGACTTGCTGGAGAGCTTTGTGGGGTGAGTATCTTTCTGCACCCCTTTAATCAGAAAGGGGTGCAAGTTCAAGAGTTCAGTAATGCATTAAAAGGGCGTAGAACAGCAGCTCCTGGAGCCATGGAATCTATATTGCTTGTTTCTCTGTGTACCAGCACATCTTAATACTGTGCATCTCTTGCGTACAGTTTGCACCTTAGATACACATGGCAATATGGTACCAAAGCTTCTTTCTGTAGTTCCAGTGTCTGCGAAGGTTGCAGCGATGATTACAGACATCATCAGCTGTATGACTCTTGGCTCTGTTTTATTGCTTCTGCCTGTTGTACATGATATATTTCTTCTTTCCTCACCCTCACCTCTCTACTGTCTGTCCTCTGTGAAGTCTGTCATTCTGATGGTGAACCAGATAGGAGTGCAGTCAGTAAGTTTCTCCTACCTTTCACATCCTGTTTCAGTTTCTCATTTCTTTTTCATTCTTCTTGCAGGACTTTCAGCTTCCAAGGTTTAAGGCTGGATGAAGCTTTACGACTTTATCTAGAGGCCTTCAGATTACCAGGAGAGGCACCTGTAATCCAGAGGCTGTTGGAAGCCTTCACAGAGCATTGGCGGGTGTGTACTTGGTGGGAAGACAGGCTCTAAGACCATCTTCTTTCCTATGCATCTGCTTGCCATGATGTGCATGTCAGATCAAACTGTCTGTATACGCTTGCAGTATCCTGCAGGCAGCAGCTGTTTTGTAGGAGGTAGCACATGGGTTTCCAGGGTGCTTTTTGAAAACTGGAGCTGGAGCCTGGAGTTTTTTTGTTAGTCCAAGAGACGATTCAGTAGTGCAGAAGGAAAGCGGTTCTCTTAGATCACAGATATCCCTGTTCCTGTAGGACTGATTTATGTTTACATTTACTTTTCAGAAATCAAACGGGTCCCCGTTTGCTAACAGTGATGCCTGCTTTGCCCTGGCCTATGCCGTTATTATGCTGAACACTGACCAGCACAACCATAATGTCCGCAAGCAGAATGTCCCAATGACTCTGGAGGTGGGTGTTACGAGCGTGGGCACTTTTCTTCTTTGGTTTTGATAGTGGTAGTAGCTGCTTTTTTTATTAGTGACATTTTCTCTTTTGTTTTTCCCTGTCATTCATCTCTGTTGTATAAAATAAGTTGGTGTGCAGTACTAGAATTGAGTATAGTTGGAGATAGTGGAATAGTTGGATGCGGGAAAAGGGGCAGTCTGAAGAAGTGCAAGCTAGCAGATAACTTGCCAGGTTAGCGAAGAGGCTCCAGTGTGTGTGAACAAACCAGATCATAAGTCATAGTAAGGGTGAGAAGATCGATTACTGGGAGAAGGGTTGTTGAACCACTGGGTAATTTGAGTTCAAGTTCTGCTAGTGTTAATGCTCTGGTACAGATGTGTCCTGATGTCCAGCCTGAGCTAAGCATGTGTAGTGTTACCTCTGTTCTTTCCTTACGAGCAAAAGGAAGGATTGCTGCACGCTTCCGTGCCACTAACAATCGTGTGTGAAGCTGCACATTGAGAAACACAGGGAAATCTGCCTCTGGGTCCCGTGAAGAGCAAGTGGAGTACTGACTAGAGCCAAGCACTGAAAGCTGGAGCTGTTAAGAGAGTTACCTTGGTGTTAACTGTAATTTTTTCAGGAGTTTCGGAAGAATCTGAAGGGCGTGAATGGAGGCAAAGACTTTGAACAGGACATACTGGAAGACATGTACCATGCCATCAAGTAAGAATTGACCTGTCATTGCCTCCTTGTTTGCAGAGAACAAACTAGAGCTGTTTGGTGTGTAAGAGCTCTGAAGAATACTGAGAGAGCAGTCATGTACCAGTTTGCTTCAGACTACCTTCCAGCTCCATAAGGACTGGAACAAGCCTGTCAAAGTGATTGCACTGGATTTGTATCTTTGGATTCTTGCCATGGTATTTTTATCCACAGAGCTTAAACTGAAGTTGAAAAAAAAACATGACTTTATCTAAACATGCAAAGAATGGCAGAGCAAGAGCAGCACATGTGAGATGCTGTAACTAAGAAGCCTTTCTCCTCCAGGCCAGGCTTTTAGACTTCTTTAGAACTTTGTATGTAGTGCCAAAGATAGCATTGCACCCCCAGGACAGCACTGGTGCCCTGACATAACATGTCCTGGTCTGAGTTTCTGCTTCTGGGCTCTTCATATGAGGCTGCTGTCTGCTCGCAGTATCTTCTCCCAGCCCTGAAGCTCTTAGCACATGGACCAATATTTGGGGAGAATTCCTGGTGGCTGAGGCCCTTTTGTTAACAGACTAGTTCTGGAGCTTTAATAGGTCAGAAATCTATCCTGTCACAGTAAATCCAGGCCCAGCCAGTCTGAAGCTGAGAGGATTGCATCTCTGAAGAGGCAGGACGTGTGATTTGGACTCTCAGCTGGTTTCAGTACAGCGTTGCAGGCAGTGGCTCTGTCACGAAGAGGGGCAGAATGGTTAGACTAGGCCTCCTTTTTGAATCTCCTCCAGAAAGAAGAGGAGGATGCTGCGTGTACTGAGTATCTAGAAGTTCTTTGAGACATGGCTCTGACTTTCGACTAGAGCTCTAGTTTTGATTGCTCTCTCCCCGAGGGCATTCTTAATGTTTTAAGTATTATCCTGAGAATATTTGTATATCTTTCAGCTGTCTAGTGCCTCTGACTCAATCTATTCCCCTCTCCTCTCCCTTCACCAGATAATTCAGTTTTTTCAGTGTGTTCAGCAGCTAAGGCAGCTGGATAATTCAGTTTTTTCAGTGTGTTCAGCAGCTAAGGCAGCTGGTGTACCATTTTGGTTTTGCTCCATTTCAGAGAAAGCCTCAGTGTCAAATTTGAGATTGAGAGATAGTTTTCCTCGTGTGATCAGGAAAAACAATCCAGACTGTAATCCGTACTGAACAGTGCACGATCTCTTCAGAATCTCAGCATTTCAGTTTTTTGCACAGAATTTGTTTTTTGAGACTTTCCAAGTAAACCCATTCACGTATTTTTTTCCAAGAAACTATTTTTGATTAATATTAACAGAAGTATTACTGACGGTGAACACGTTTTCCTATGTAATTTCAGTAATGATTGCTCTTGTCAAAATAAGCATGCAGCTGCAACTGAGATGGTTTATGCATAAGAAACAAGCTAAGTTTCTTTTTTATAGTTATTGTTAGTATGTGAATTTTGCTTCCTTGGCCATTGAAATAAATTATTTTTTCAGATTGTTGCAGAAAGAGGTCTACTTTTCAAGTTGGCTGCCATATACTCTTCTTAGTAGATCTGAGACTGTCCTCGATTAGTTGGTTGTTTGGAGAAGGTTATGTTTTAAGCAGTGCCCCACGGGTAGGGGAGTATGTATTTAGGCTTAAATATATTTTTAGCCTGGGGATGCAAATACTACTATGCATTACTCATAGTTGTTTTATTACTGCAGGGCTTCAATCCAGTAAGAGTATGGGGTTGTGGTACTCTAGTTATGAATTATCCATCATACATTTAGTTTCTAGTTATAGCTTTAATTTTGTACTTCTTGGATTTATGGAGCTTGATTTTTGACATAGTTAAAATATTTACCTTGTTCTTATCCAGTTACTCATGTCTAGTCTCACTGCAGTGGTATAATTTAATTTTTGTCTGGTGGTGATGGGATATGCAGAGTGTTCCAACAACACAAGGCATGGGGGAGTGAAGAAGAATATCTAATGCTACTATGCTGGTGTTCTGTTCAAAATTTCCCATCATTTAACTGCAGTATGTGTTAAGTATGTACAGTATGTATGTACATAATGTATGTACATGTACACTTTTCACCTGTAGTTTTAGATAGCTGCTTCTTCACTACCAGTCCTACTCAGTTGCTGCTGGGTGCTGCTGGTAGCCACTGTACTCCATAGCCAAGGTGTCAGAGAGGGGCAAGAGAGGCTGGCCAGGCCTGGGAAGGCAGAATGTTTCAGGAGCTGGCAAAGTGACTCCAGATTAGGTATCGCTTACACTTAGGACTGTCTTGTGAAAGGTATTGTCTAATTGTTAGGTTTGGCTCAGAATGAATAATCTAACCTTTCTGCATTCCTTTCTGGTAGAAATGATGAGATAGTGATGCCAGAAGAACAGACAGGCCTGGTGAAGGAAAATTATATCTGGAATGTCCTGCTACATCGTGGTGCTACTGATGAGGGAATATTTCTCCATGTGCCTTCTGGAAGCTATGACCATGATCTCTTTACCATGACATGGGGGCCAACCATTGCAGCCCTTTCCTATGTTTTTGACAAGAGCTTAGAAGAAACAATCATCCAGAAGGCTATCTCTGGTTTCAGGTAATTCTCTCACATTCATGAGGCCCAGAAGGGCTTCAGTCTGGCTGGTGTATCATGTCTGCCTGCTAGAGAGATCACAGTGAATATCAGCCTTTACTTTTCCTACAGCTGAAGGGCGTTTTCTTGTGACCTACAGTCCTCTGGTTTTGTTCTAGTATTTCTAGTGATTCATTTCATCTAGGGCCTCTCTTGGTGCCACTCACTGTTCAGCTTGACAGCTACATTGTAATAAATAAAAGTGCTGGTGGTATATATTTTTAAACTCCAACCTGATTACATTTAAAAGACCTGCTGACATAGCTGTGCTGCTTAGAAGTGAGGGGGAGGAAAAATCTCTTTTAACTGGCACAGTGATACTGGCAGAATCCCTATATATCAGCAAAACCTCTCATCTGTGGGGCCATAGTTGTAGGTGGTGGTGTGTTTCCCCCCCCCCCCCCCCCCCCCCGGACAATCAGTATTCAGAAATCTTGCTACCTATTAGAAACCTCATTGGAATGATCTTTGGGTCATGCTTGGATTCAGACCAAAACATACCTTTAAGCATAGTTTTAAAACTCCTTTAATATACTCCTGTAGCCAGGATCTCTTAAAAACTAGAACTTCAGCACTACTGCCAAGCTTAGGAACTCTCCTTTATGTGAAGACATGAAATCAAGGATACTGACTCAGCTGCAAGAGGCCTGTCTGGACTTTTCTTCTTGAAAGTGATCCCTGAATAAGCACAGACAAATATTAAGGTTCCGGGATCTCAGTGGATCTGATGATGAGGATTGTGATGGCCTGAGGGGAAAGTGCTGTACATTCATTATGAGGAGGTGGAGAGGAAGGTCTGAAACCCAAGTGGCTATCTGACTTGCTGTTCTGCAGAGAGAAGTGCCTGTGCTGTGCTGTTACGTTGTTCCTCGTTTTCTTCTTCCCCCAGGAATTGTGCAATGATTTCCGCTCACTATGGCCTGAGTGATGTATTTGACAATCTCATAATTTCTCTCTGCAAGTTTACAGCCCTCAGCAGCGAGGTAAGATTGCATGGAGGGGAAAGAAGCGTGGCTTCTAGCGTATTGGAGCTCTCTTCCTCTCTATTGTGCAGTCATATTTGTTTATTTAGTTATCACAATAGCTGTGAATATCTATCCCACTCGCCCAGAGTTTTCTGGGGAGGTAAAGAAAGAGTATGTAGTAAAGTAGGACTTCATAATATAGGTTTAAATACACGAATTTCCTTCTACCTATTGCACAGGTGCCAGCTTGTGCAGAGCAGAATACCATGATGTGGAAGTGTGTATTCTGCTTACTTGATCTCAGGAAACTTAAATCTCTCTGTGATCAAGATAGTGATCGTCCACAGCCCCAAACAAGATTATGCGTTTCAGCTCTTAGACATTTAATTATAGAGCCTGTGCAGCGTCAAGAGGGGCTGTTTTGTGACCTGATCTTCCAAAGCGTAGGGACTGTGCATCTACCCGGCAGAAAGGGATTAGAAAAAACAAATGCTCTGAATTGTCACTTGTTGTCCAGAGCCTAGAGTCTGATGATAAGATCAGCCGAGGTGGCCCAACTTTGGCCAAGCGCTCAAGACTATTTCTGTGAATTGTACTGTGAAACTAAATTCATCATACAGTCATTGGTGTAAGCTTTTTTTCCCACGTCTGTTTATGTGGTGCAGTATCAGCCTGTTTTCTGTAAAGTGTTTGATAGATAGTGGCAGATCAATGCTGTGAGCTAGGAAGAAAAAGCAACTCCTTTCAAAGGTCAGAACTTGCTGAGAACCCCACAGTATTATTCTGAGAAGCTACACAAGACCCATAGTGAGCAAAATAGCGTTAAATCGTATAAAAAGGGAAACAAGATCATTCCAGACGTAAAGCATGGGAGTAAAAAAATCAAGACAAGTGATTTTTGAAATCCCGTAGAAGAAGGTGAGAAACGTTCCTGTGAATTAATCCAGTTAACAGAATTAGGCCACTCTAAAACCATAAATTCTTTCTACAGGGCAGTTGAACTGTCTGGACTGGATGTTTTATGTCACTTGCGTCCTGGCACTGGTAGCAGCGAAAGAGTACCTGGGTAGTCAGGCTAGTAAAAGACAAAGAAATCCCAAATGATGGGCTTACTTTAGATTCCTTCTTCCTCCACAGCTTACAACAGTAAAGATAAAATACTTGATCCTCTCCAGGCATACCAGATTTTGAGACTACCAATAGATAATACAAGCAGAGGAATGTCTGCCTGAAACAACTGCTTCTTCCATATAAATCTCTGTCAAACAACTAGACTAAGCCCTCAGAGGCACCGGCTATTGCCAGCTGCATCCCATTTAGTTATGAGACTGGAATCTGGAGCAAGTCTTAGGTCTGTGTAAATTAAGCAAGTATGTCTCTTGGTGATGATGTAGAATCAGGGACTTCTGGATGTGAACAGTTCTTATCTTTGGCTGGATTCCAGCTACATCAATTACAGCAATTTACGGCAGCAGAACATAAGGCTTGGAGACAGTAGAGGAATCACAGAATCTCAGAACGGTTGAGGTTGGAAGGCACCTCTGGAGATCATCTCGTGCAATCCCCCCTGCTCAAGCAGGGTCACCTCAAACACGTGGCCCAGGACCCTATCCACATGGCTTTTGAGTATCTCCAAGACTATGACAACTGCACAAATATTTGAGACATAGTCTGGTGGAAGGGGAGAAGGAAGGGTTGTCCTTAGGGGCTGAGGAGACAAAACAAAGAGCAACTGCTAGAAAGCAAAGGAAGGACATCATAGTGTCACTTAGCTGCTAGTCCCTTCCTAAGTTAGATCATCCCAGTGTTCAGGTCTCCTCTCTGAGCACTGCAATTGTTATGCATGGCCACTTTGACTGAAAGAGGAGGAGTGGGAAGGAATATGAAGACAGTTAACAGGTTTAAGAAGGGCAAGTGCATTGATTCTTGATTCAAAGTTAAGATCTGGATTGACTCTGTATAAGTAGTAGCAAAAGGCCTGTGTGTTCTGATGCTGGTTGTTGTAGCTTGTTGCCACGCTGCAAAACTAGGGATATTGCTATTTGCACGTTGAGAGTCCAGCGATATATATGTTCGTGTGGTTTCCCCATAGCAACAATGGGGAAAAAACAAATTGGTTGTCACATTTCTGGCAAGCTTCCGGCCTGGCACTTCTAATGTATTTCACCTCTAGATCAAAGACCCATTTTGATCCTAGCTCTGCCAGCAGTCTGGCTGAAGCAAGAGCTAGTTTACACGATAGCTATTGAGTGAAGGAATTGCAGGATGGGACACATCTATTTTCTGCCCTTCAGATCTGAGATTTGAAGAGACACGTTTCCGATCCATCCCGTCTTTTGTCTTCTCTCTCCTTTTTTTAACGAAGGAAATAGGTGTGGGTTTTGTCCACATAAGCCATAGAATAGCAAAATCCATCTCTTATCAAAAAGAACATTGCAATGAGCTTAAGTAACTCTGCAGAAATAGGGAACTTATTATGCTGTCTGATACTAGTTCACATGGTTTCTGGGGTTTTTTGTTTGTTTTGGGTGTTTTTTTTGGCAGCATGTATTTGGTTAGTTTAAATGTTTTAGTATGCTTTTTGTATTTTGAAAAGCTGTGGGTATATTGAACAAGTTATGGAGGAACTGTGGTCCAGCAATTGTTGGTAGAGACTGCATGTCAGGATTCATCACTAATGCTTTGAACCTGGCTTTTAGCTGGTGGTGAGAATAGCTTTGTAAGTTACTAATAGTTTCTGCTATAGTTTTCATCTCTAATGGTAGTGTGGAATAATTGCCTCCCAGAGGAGCTGTGGTACTGAAAAAAGTCTTTTGTAGAAGGCTTTGATCCTGAAAAGGGTTTTCTTAGCACAATAAGTTAGTGTTAGCAAGATTTCAGCAAGTACTTTCAAAACGCTCTGTATCGTTGTCGTTCTTGGTGAGCTACATCTAGGTCTCTGTGATTCAGCTTGTATCATGTAAGCCACCTTGTCTTCGTTTTTCTGCAAAGCAAGTATGAACTGAGGAGTTATCCACAGTGTTGTACGCAGAGTTGTTGTCCTTCCCATAACCAATTCTGAACAGTCTGCCCTAATTTGTGTTGAAAAAGAAACATCTCTTGCTGACTAACTGCTACCCCTTTTTCTTTCCTGCAGTCTATTGAGAACCTGCCCACTGTTTTTGGAAGTAATCCCAAGGCCCATATTGCGGCGAAGACTGTGTTTCACTTGGCCCAACGCCACGGTGACATTCTGCGGGAGGGCTGGAAAAACATCATGGAGGCCATGCTACAGCTTTTCCGAGCAGAGCTGCTGCCCAAGGCCATGGTGGAGGTAATAACAGCCAGCTCATGGCTAATTGAAGACGGGGAGTGGGAAGCTGACCTTGCAGAGGACCAGCCCAAAGGGAAAGAGAGTTCTCGTGCAGAGGCCTGGCTTTGATAGAGCGTGTACAGAGCAAGAGTGCCGGCAAGGGGCTGAGCACTCGAGTTACCTGCAGGCTCCAGCTTCTTTCACGGGGTTCATTTTTTCTTGTTTTTATGGGGTTTGAGAAATTCCAGCGTTCATTTTATTTTAGCAGATGTTGACTGTTGTGCACAAAAGGCATGTGACATAGGTATAAAGTGATAAGAGTACAGCATTGGCATTGCCAAACAGGAGGCACACTTGATGAAAAGGAGGGGAGGGGGTGTGTGTATGTGTGAAGAGCCTGGAGTTGGTTGACAATACATGTGAAGTTGGGTATAGTGTTTCAGTGTTAAGTGAAACGTTACAGGCACAACGAAAACAGGCTACAAAGAAGTAGGCAGGTGAACATATATGTGTTCTGATATATCTTCAAGGTCGAAGACTTTGTGGATCCCAATGGCAAAATCTCTCTGCAGCGAGAGGAGACACCATCTAACCGGTGAGTGGTGCAGATGGCCCAGGCAGGTGCTTCCAGCCCCCCCGCCTCCAAATGCTGGATAACAAAATCTATGACTGTTGTCTCACTGATGCTGGTGTCTTCTGATTGCAGTGGTGAATCTACAGTGCTGAGTTTTGTTAGTTGGCTCACCCTCAGTGGCACAGAACAATCTGGTATGAGAGGGCCATCTACAGAGACGCAGGAGGCAAAGCGAACAGCTCTGGAGTGCATAAAGGTAGTGCATAGGCCATAGAAGAATCTGCTTTTGTACATGGTAACAGTGCTGTGTGGCTCTGCCTCAGTCTATGGGCATATGGGCCCTTTCTGAGGGACAGGGAGCTTTCTGTTAAAGTCTGTTTAGCACAGATCAAGTCTGTTAGGGCTAACTGAGTGAACTAGCTGGCAGGAGTTTTCCTCCAGGTTATAATGTTGAAGCCACACTCTGTGCTTCCCTGGAAACAAGCTGTGATTCTGGAAGGATCTGTACATATGCCTTTCCCACCCCCAAACACACAGTCCTCTTTTCTGTCTTTTGCAGCAATGTGATCCTGAGAAGTTGATCACAGAAAGCAAGTTCCTCCAACTCGAGTCCCTCCAGGAGCTCATGAAGGTGAGAGATACTGGGCAAGGGACAGGACTGGTGATGGGAAAGGTATGCTGTGTGTGGTCATGGATATGTGCCATGTATTTGCCTAGCTCCTCTGTCCTCAAAGGAGGTCTTGCACTTGCTCAGTATTTGAAGCCGGCCAGTTCAGCTGTTATGTGTAACTTCTGTGCAGGAAGCCACCATTGCTTTGGGTAGCAGAGAAAAACATTAATTTGTGGAACACATCCTAAAGGACTTAGGGAGGTCAGGGTAAGTGTCTGAAAATATTTGTAGCTCTGGGTAGGAGCTTAAGTTGTACGTTGTGCTTTTCACCTTTTCTGGTGTGCCGTATGCCTAATGAGGCATTGGAAAAAAATGCCTAATGAGGCATTAGATGTAGGAGTCGTGCAGAAGTATTTGTCCCTGTTCTTCTAGGTAGTGTGATACCTGTCTGCTGTATAATAAAGCTGGACTCGCTAGCCTTTAGGTTAGAGAAACTCATCTCCCTGGGAAAGGATGGTTACTAAGGTGGTACTGGTGGTGGCTCTTCAGGCCAGTGTGGAGTTTGAGACTCTCCGGGCTGTGGTATGGATCTCTGCCAGCTGCTCACTGAAAGTTTGTTGGTGTGTAGCAGGGAAACCACTTCTGAAAGCCAATAGTGCAGTGTAACCCTTTCAGTGATGTTGTGCGAGTTGGCAGTGTGCGCTGTCTAATTTCATAGCATCTCAAAGCCCGAGTGTCTTTTCCTCCAGGCCCTTGTAGTTTCAATTCACTGGCTTTATCATAGTTCGTCTGGGCCTGTGACATTATTAAGACTTTTGCTAAAACACGGGAAAGGTTTATTTACCAAGGCTTACTACAGAGGTTCAGAAGAGTAGGTATCGAGTTTCAGGATAAAGATTACAAGTGAGTAAACCCCAAAGAACAATGATTTGAACAGCTAAGCTAGAACTTGCCGCTTAGCTCACACAATGACCTTACGTTGCTGGCTTACCTGGAGAAGTATTGACTCCATTTGCATATGCCATCCCTGCCATCTCAATTTTGGATGGACATTTTGCTCTGACCCCTGTTATGCCTCCCTTACTTCATCTATGAGCTGATGGCTTGAGAGGAACACTTACAATATTTGTAGTTCTTCCTGGGTATGCCTGCCTTTTTTTTTACTTCATATTTTGTTAGTAAGAAGCTGCTGGGCTTCAGGATTCCTCTCCAAAAGAGAGACTTCATCGCAGTTTAACATCTTAAGTTCATAATGTAGCTTGCGTAATAAAAAGTATAATTTTCCATATGTTTATCTTAGCACCTAGCTTCCAATGCATTTTTGATAGACCACACATGACCTCCTCAGGCACTGGAGTGCAGTTTTACTCAGACTCACAGCACGCTGTTGGACCTCACTGACAGTTTTGGGGGTTTGTGGGTCACAATTCGTTCCTGGCTTTTCTAGGCCCTAATCTCTGTGACTCCTGATGAGGAGACATATGATGAAGAGGATGCTGCCTTCTGCTTGGAGATGCTTCTGCGGATTGTGCTGGAGAACAGGTAGGGCCTCAAAATACATGCAGATTCCCTGTGAATGTCTCTGCTTTGCTGCAGCTGCTTCCTAGGTCCAGGGAGCAAGTTCCTTATGTGCTTGCTTTGCCAGCTTAAGCAGCATGTGGTTGTAATTTCAGGGCTTAACAATTCCACTCCAGCATGTGTAAACAGAGAGACTATTCACCTATGAATTATTGCTTGATACCCTGAGATTTGGAGAACACCAACTAAACTCTAGAGGGAGAATGGGTTCTCCCAGCTGGTTGCTTTGTGAATAATGAAGTAAATAAGAAACTTGTGGGCCTTGTTAATTTTGTCTGCTATTATATATCCCCGCTTGAGCTTTTCACTGAAGTGATGAAATACTAGGTTGTCTGTAGTTCGGGAAGAGGTAGCTGGATCCTGCTTGTCTCATCTCCTTTCATCCTGCCCTTTCCCCCCTCCTTGCTGTGGCTAGGGACCGTGTGACCTGTGTATGGCAGACTGTTCGAGACCACCTCTATCATCTCTGCGTTCATGCTGTGGAGTTCTGCTTCCTGGTGGAGAGGGCAGTGGTGGGGCTGCTGAGACTGGTGATTCGGCTCCTTCGTCGGGAAGAAATCAGTGCACAGGTAAGGGATTTACAAAGGACAGTCACTGTTTTTTGTGGCTACGCTTGGCAACCCAGGAAACCGATTGCTGTTGTACGGACCCACATTTAACCTCTCCGCTGCAGGTGACAACCAAACAGCAGTTGTAAATAGCATTAAATAAATGAGGAAGACTTTGGTGAATGGAGCATAAATAGGGTCTGTTATTCTTGCTGTCTCCCTCCCTGGCCAGGTTCTCCTCTCATTACGTATCCTGCTGATGATGAAGCCAAATGTGCTTTCCAGAGTTAGCCATGAGGTTGCCTACGGCCTCCATGAACTCCTGAAGACCAATGCTGCCAACATTCACGCTGGGGATGACTGGTACACACTCTTCACCCTCCTGGAGTGTATTGGGTCTGGGGTGAAGCCTCCTGCAGCCCTGCAGGTTACAGCAAGGGCAGATAATGACACAGGTAAGACAGGCCAGCTTTTGCTAGGAAATCTGATGCCCTGCCTGCCAGATAAGCAGCTGCTTCCTCGAGCTTTTCAATTAGCAAAGGGGACTGCAAGAAAACAAAGCTGATATTAAACTACATTAGCAGGATTAAAGACCAGCACCTGCTGTTCACTCATTCCCCCCAATCTGTCCCTGTCTCTACTCTGCCATCTCTTCCTATTCCCTGAGCAGCACTCCAGGTGCTAGTCCCTGGGGGAGCAGTGGGAGGAAAACTGATATCAGTTGTAGCAGCTGTAGAAGGTCTTTGCTCTGCCTAGAGAGTGTTTTCTGGTGGTTGTGGTCTGGTGCCTTGGGTAATACAGCCTTAATCTCTCATCTGGGTGTGTAATGTAAACCCAGCTGTTGTTTCTGTCATGCTTGCTTCTCCTGTGAGACTGACTCCTTTCTATCCCCTTTTTAAGGATCTTATACTGGGAGTTGTTCTTTAAACTTTTCTTTTCAAATCCATTTGTGTTTAGAGTGCCTGAGCCATTCTTCCAAGACCAGCCCACTATTTCCCACTTCTCTTGACTGTGTTAGAAGACTGTCCTTTCAGCGAACTCTGTTCATGTTCCCCTTCAGCCAGCTGATTGAGGTTGGCAGCTTCAGACTTCTAAAAGGAAACGGCAAAAAGACTTTTCTAGAGGACTTCATTTTTCTCTCTGCTTCTCTAGATCTTGCTTGCTAGGTCCTCGTGCTTCATGCTAGCTAGCTTGCGGAAACCTGATCTTGCAAAACTGGGAAGGTCAAACCCATATGGCCTTTGCTTTCTCAGTCTAATGCTGGGCTGTTTTCTCTCAGCTCTTTTTTACTGCTTCTATCTTTGCTGCTTGAACAAACTACTTGACTGTGGCACCTTGCAGAATCAGAACGTTATTTCTTATCGCCGCCTTCTGAAAATGTTTGGTGTGCTGTGCTCACAGCAAGTCTTTGTTCTCCTGAGTTTCTAGATAATGTTGAATCTTGGAGAGAATAAATTTGTTGTTTCTAAATCAATTATATCAGTGGCTTAAATTTGTCCCTTGAAGGGATTTCTCTGCAAGGGACATATGAAATTTAAGGTTACCCTAAAGTTCAGGGAAGGGAGACATGACAGATGTGAAACATGCTAATGTTGATTGTTGTTCATGAGAAGGACTGTACCAGTTTTAGTGTGGAGTTGCCTGAGTAACCTCAGAGGCCCCATCTAACTCATGTCATTCTGTGTTGCACTTTTGGAGTTGCCCTGGTTCAACCAAGGACCTCCAGTAGTTCTTAAAGTGTGTAGTATATCTGATTCTTCCACCACCGTCAAAGCATTGGACTTTCTGCTGTTTAAAATCTAGTCAGGCTGACAAGTGACATGGCAGAGGACGGTATCCCCCTTCCCCCTAAAAGGGGATAGCCAAACATACCTCATGGGATAAAACAGTGCCAAAGGTCTGTGTTTCTTGCCATCTTCTGTGCGTTCTGCTGTGATAGTTACTCTTCCTCTCCCAGGAGGAGAGGCCTGGCCCAGTTTCTTCCATCACCCACTGGTAATTCTCAGCTGACTCTGATCTGACTGACCTGGATTGGTTCTCCATTATTCCCACAGCTCCTCACCTTCATTTGGCTTTGGTCTTAAACCCATGCCTTGTGTCTTGAAGGTGCTCAGTCGGACAGTGAGGTCTCCTCCTCCTACCATCCAAGTGATATGAGCCTGGACCGTGGCTACACCTCTGATTCGGAGGTCTACACAGACCACGGGAAGCAAGGCAAGATGCATCGCTCAGTGACAGATGTGGATATGGTGAACAGTGGCTGGCTAGTGGTGAGTAACGGATGGGCCTCTGGTGCCTGAAATAGACTACTCCTAGTGTGGGTGTGGGAAGAGGATTTGGTAGGGGAAAAAAAAAAAAGGGCAGTAAAAGAGAGCTCAGATGAGCTGACGGTGTAAAGGGAGGATGGGGAAGAGATGCAGATGGAGAGTGGAAGGCTAGGAGGCAAGTATGGATGAAAAGGAAATGGGTTCTACTAAAGCAGTATCACCTGTTGGTTTCAGAAGAAAGGCCCTCCAGCACGTGCATGATGTGCTGCTTGTTACACTGTCCTGTCCTGCCACCCTCTTGCTCTGCCTTGCAGGTGGGGAAGGATGACATCGACACCTCCAGACCCAGTGCTGGACTGAATAGGCTGGGGCCGTCTCCTCTCGTCAACCAGTACAGCCTGACTGTGGGGCTGGATCTAGGCCCTCATGATACAAAGTCTCTCATGAAGTGCGTGGAGTCCCTTTCCTTCATCGTGAGAGATGCTGCCCATGTGACACCTGAGAACTTCGAGCTCTGTGTCAAAACCATCCGCATCTTTGTGGAGGCGAGCTTGAATGGGGGTGAGGTGGCCCTTGGTTTGACGACTGAGATTAGGGCCAGGCAGCAAGCAGAGATGTGTGAAGTATACTGCCAGGGAATGAGTCCTCCATCTCCAGAAAATAGTCTCCTGTGAGAATAATGTTCTGACCCCTGCTAGCAGGAGGGACCTTATTCTTATCCCTGTCTCTGGAATGGAGGGGAGACCTGGGGTTGACACAGAGGTAGCTGTATCAGCAGGAATCATGATTTCCTGTTTTTGCTGAAGGCGATTCTGAGGGGTTCTGGGCACATCTTCAAGTGGATAGCTGTCACTTTACAGTGACATTAGGGATATCAGAAGGTGACTGCTGTGTGGGCTGAAAGGCAGAACATTTTGTGGTGGAATGTGTATGTGATATGTTTCTGCCTTTCACTTCCTAGGCTATAAGTCCCAAGAGAAGAGGGGGAAGAGCCACAGGTATGACAGTAAATCCAGCCGGTTAAAAAAAAAGCCAAAGGAGAGCTCCATGCGGCGATCGCGGGCCTCGAGCCAACACCAGGCCCATGCACACAGTGATGAGGACGAGGATGAGAGCATTCCTGCCAGCTACCACACTGTGTCTTTACAGGTTAGTCAGGACGTAAGTATAGCAAGGATTTCCTCCTCTCCTTTCCCGTGCTCGGGGCCTTGCTAGGGAATCATTGGGATTCTCCATGGTGGGAGGGGAGGCTGCATCCTGGATTAGTGGCTGCTGGGTGGCAAAGGGTGGGTCTCGTGACAGTGTCTGCTTCTGGGAGCAAGTGAGGAAGAATATGATTTGGACAGGAGGAAGCAGAAGAGCAGTGGGGGGAGGAGTCTTCTGACAAACCAGGTGGGTGGGTGTCTGGAACGGTAAGTCACTGCAGAAGGTGAGATGGGAGTGGGATTTCAAGTACAGAGGACTGGGGTGATGGTATCACTTCTCTCTAGTTGGGTCTTCTCAGGGTTGTGGGTGCAGGCTTGCTGAGTGTCAGGCTGTTGAGCCTCAGTTCAGTAGTAAAGTTACTAGAATGCTGATGTTCATCTGCACAGAGCTGTGCTGAGAGCACTTTGCCTGTGCTTTGTGCTTTAATTTAAAAAAAAAAAAAAAAAAAAAAAAAGGCAGGGAGGTTGTCCCTGGATACATAGCTAAATCACTGGTTTTCTCCCTCAACCTGGGAGAGCTGATGGTCTGTGCAGGGAATGGCTCCATTCTTTCTCACTCAGCAGCCCTGTGATGCTGTTTCTAGAAGATGGGGTTGACGCAGCTACTGCTTGACACAGATTTCTCTGAAGGTGCCTGGCCCTTTTCTACTTAGGGAGCACACAGACAGCAGGACCTGACAGCAGTCCCTTAGCTATGCATGGATGTGAGAAAAGCCTGGCTGAATTGCTAGGAGCCTTCTAGCCTTTGTTTGGGGGAGAACAGAGACCAGGTTTGCTTTAAGAGCTCAAGTCCTGTGTGTTGCTTAATGTGATGCTTGACTTGCAGCTCCTGGACCTCATGCACACCTTGCACACTCGAGCAGCCACCATCTACAGCTCCTGGGCAGAGGAGCAACGCCATCTGGAGTCTACAGGGAGGAAAATTGAAGCAGATTCCCGAACACTGTGGTCCAACTGCTGGTGCCCTTTGCTACAGGGTAAAGCCACCTCTTGTGATGAGAGTGAGAAGAGAGACTTCAGGATAAGGGCAGCGCTAAGGACAGTTGAGGAGCCAAAGACTAACTGCAGAAAGCAGGAGGAGGTTGTTTTTAGGGTCTGCTGTAATTGAAAAAGGACTTAGGTGTGATTCAGAAAGCTGTCTTTACCATGAGTTAGCTACCAGTTTCTTCCTGGACCTCACAGTAGATTCCCAATCTGTGGCCTGGAACAAGTATAATTCTTTTTTTTTTTTTTCTACAGAGAGCGTTTGGTCTTCATTAGCCTCTTCACCCTAGGTTGGGAGCATCGTGGTGGTGGTTTTTATTGTTGTGGTACCAGGTGACTCTTTCCTGACAGGGAGAGGAGGGGGTGTGCACCTTCCCTGTGGGCTCTGCCCTGAATGCTTCTCTTGCAGGTATTGCCTGGCTGTGCTGTGATGCCCGACGCCAAGTGCGGATGCAGGCTCTCACTTACTTGCAGCGAGCCCTCCTGGTGCATGACCTGCAGGCACTGGATGCCCTGGAGTGGGAGTCCTGCTTCAACAAGGTAACCTCATGGCTGGGCTGGGCATGTGGGCAGGAGAGCAGTGTCCTGAAGAGCAATGCTATACGCAGGAGTGGCAGAATGGTGTCCTGATGCAGCGCTGCCTTCTTGGGCAGCTGCCTGTTAACCTCAAGGGACAAGGCTTTCCCAACTCTGTTTCTGTTGAAAGCTCTGCTCCGGATAGGCTTCTGACAAAGTCTCTTGGAGGATTGAAATGAATCCACTTATTTCCACTTCACACTGCTTCTCCCGTTTCTGTCTAGAAACAAGTCCCAAAAGCCATCTCCTTTCTGTAATGCTGCCAATGTAAATACCATCGTTCCCATGACACATCAATGTCAATGATCCAACAGGTGCTGTTCCCTCTGCTAACGAAGCTCCTTGAGAATATCAGCCCAGCTGATGTTGGAGGGATGGAAGAGACCAGGATGAGAGCCTCAACGCTGCTTTCCAAGGTGAGCATGCTCCTGTTGCCTACAAGCTTGGGGGAGACCATGTGCATCAAGACGACCAAACTGGTCGCTGTATTAGCTTCTTGGCAGCTCTGATGTGTGTAGGTGTCAGTTTGCTAGTCTGATTGCCTTCAGTGCCTGGCTTCTCTACTGCCAGGACATGCCTTCTTTCCAGAACTGTCTCCCTGAGGCTGGCTCTAAGAAATGTTGTCAGGAAGGAGTTTGTGACTTTTGAAGGATGGAGATAAGTATTTCACCCAGCATTAGTTGAAGATAGTTGGTTCTCGTCGTGAAATGAGGCAAGTCAGAAGCCCATAGTATAGCCCTAAGCCAGTGGATCTGAAAGGACTGGCAGAAGTGGTGATGCAGACCTGAGTGGTCTCATGCAAAGGAGATGAGATCTGCTCTTGCATGTGCAGCTCAGAGGAGTGTTAGTATCTGCCATCTCAGGCTGGGCCTGTGCATGCTTCTAGCTGGTCAAGGAAGGTGAGTTCCAAGCTTGCAAGACTGGCTGTTGAGCTCTGTGAGCAGTAGCCCTGATGCTACTTGTTGACAGCAGTTGTGCTCTTTTCTAGGTGTTCTTGCAGCACCTCTCCCCGCTGCTCTCCCTGACCACCTTTGCTGCCCTGTGGCTGACAATCCTGGACTTCATGGACAAATACATGCATGCTGGCTCCAGTGACTTACTGGTAAGGTGCTGAAAGTGATGCTGCAGTGCTTTTAACAACTGTTCTCAGGGTTTGGTTTTGGGTTTTTTTTTAGGTTTTTTTTACCCTTTCCCTTCCAAACCCACTTGTTCTATGGTCTGTCCCTTTGGCTTCTGTTTCCAAGGTCACTGTTTTGAGTGCTTATTCTTTGCTATATGTCCCCTCTCTGTGTCCTGAGGAGTGTCTCTGATTACAGCTGGAGGCCATCCCAGAGTCTCTGAAGAATATGCTGCTTGTAATGGATACAGCTGGGATATTCCATAGTGCTGACTCACGGACAGGATACTCAGATCTCTGGGAAATCACCTGGGAGCGGATTGACTGCTTCTTACCTAGACTGCGAGATGAGCTCTTCAAGCAGACAGTTATCCAGGGTATGGAGAGCTGATGAACCTTCAGAACCAGGTTTTGGGCCCAGTGCTTATACTTTTTCCAGCGCCCAGCTGCAGTAGTACCTGAATGTTGGTGAGATGATAGGTGCAGGAGGCCCTGAGAGCTTGGTGTGAAAATGACAAACTTAAGGGTGGGGAAAAGGGGTGAGCAAACTGCTTCATGGGCTAACTGCTTGTTTTGTTTTTCTAGATCCAGTCCCCAGTGTACCAATGGAGCAGCATCCTCAGAAGTCGACAGCATCTGCCTTGCCCCCTTCTCCTGCAGGGGATGTAAGACCAGCCGCTCACGTGGCACCTTTGGAGAAGTCTTGTGAACTGGGTGCCAGTGGTGAGTCCCATTTTCTTCTTTCGGGAAGCATGATCCCAGCAGGGT
This sequence comes from Struthio camelus, assembly GCF_040807025.1. NCBI lineage: Eukaryota > Metazoa > Chordata > Aves > Struthioniformes > Struthionidae > Struthio > Struthio camelus. The sequence goes on along the minus strand of NC_090948.1, from coordinate 23,629,900 downwards.
GGTGTGGATTTGCTTTTCCTTGGTTTAGCGTGATCTACACTGTCTAGGTCTGTTGTGTTGTGGAACTGTTCTGCTTGCAAATGGACAGATTCTGGCTTTCTTGCTGAAGTTATTTGGGTGGGCAGAGGCTGGAGCAGAATGTCTGATCGGCACCTGCTTCTTGAAGCCTCGTATGAAAGTATGTAGAAGGGGAGAAACTGAGTAAAGCCCCTGAGCTGGTCTTCAGCCCTGCTTAGCTTAGAGCTTAAAGGTGACTTTGTCGAGGCCTGCGTAAGGATCTGTTTTGTCTCCATATTTTTCCAGAGTCTGAGAGAGCCACTGCACCCAGCTCACCCACCACTAGCACCTCTGTCTCTCCTTCTTTCTCGGCATCCGCTCCAGCGAAGACAAGTCCCGTTACAGACTTACCTCCTACGACAGCACAGCCGCCACTCATTCTGCAGCCGCTTGCCTCTCCCCTGCAGGTTGGGGTACCACCTATGTCTCTGCCAATCATTCTCAATCCAGCACTAATAGAGGCCACCTCTCCTGTTCCACTCCTAGCTACTCCACGGCCCACTGACCCCATGACAACTTCTGAAGTCAATTAGTTTGAGGGTGTCTGAGAACTGTCTGCTAAGGAAGCTCTGTGGGTGGAGGATGCTGGCCAAATGTTCTCTAGTAGCAGGCATGTTTGTTTTAGAAGATGATGCTAACCTGAGCAAAAGGGCAGTTGCTGCAATCCCCTTTGAGCATATCAGGATCTGCTCCCCTCTTGTGGCAATTGCCCAGAAACCCCTGGCTGCGGCCTTCTCGGAGGGTTGCCCAGTTCCACTTACCAGTCTTCTCCTTGCCTTCACAATCTCAGGGGTCAGGCAGTACCCACATGCAGCAGCCTGGGACCAAGCCACCAGCACCTCATCTAGTCAAGAGAGGAAACTCTGTGATGTAACGCTAGAGATGGGCTACAGTACGGACCGCCTCTCTGATTATTCAGTCCAGTCCCTAGACAAATCCCAAGCCGTTCCCTAGCTTTCCTGCCCATGCTTCTGACTGCACAGCTTTGTTTGAGCTCTGGGTAGGCCTGGGTTCAGCAGGTTGAGAATTTTGCCTAGAAATGTGGATGAGTAACAGTCCAGCTCCCACCTTGCTATGTAGGACTTCTTGTGCACTGTAGCCATATGATTTCCTCCTGGGACAGGCATCACAGCCATCTAGTAGCGAGGCAGAGAGTAGGGAAGCCTCGCAGGGGCAGCGCTGTCCTCCTCCCTTCTCCTGTAAACAGTCAGGCTTTCTGGGTGGAGGGAGCAAATTCAGACAGGTCTGCCTAGTTAAGCAGATGAGAAGAAAATGCAGAGACCTGAGAGCAGAGACCTGAGAGCAGAGCCCTATGGCCATCTCTCAAACAGGGCTTGGGAGCTACTCCCCCTGTGTGGTGCACAGCGGTGCTATGTTGTCCACCACATTTTACATTGGCCTCTTAGTGTCCAGCCCCAGGGCTGTATCCTCCATCCTCAGGAGACCATATATTCCTCTTTAGCTTGGGAAGGCTGTGGGATCTGTGGCACTGGCTGATAGATGCCTGGCAAGCTCTGCTGTGCTGAAGAGCAGCCTTTCTCGGGGGAGCTCATGCAGGACTAGTACCCCTTCTGCATCTTCTAGTTGCAGGGAGCCCACCTCCTCCTCTACCTAGAACGCTCCCGCAGCCTGGAGCCGAAGCCCTGATAGTCTTTCCTTTGCTTCTGCCTTGCACTAAGGGTGTCCTTCTCTTCTACCCCCTCGTGCCCAGAGCAGAGCTGGCTGCCTGGCAAGCACTGCATCTCAGTTCTTCTTCCTCTCTGAATTAGTTGGCTAAATGTTCAAGAATACCAGTCTCAGAAATCTCACTGGTGACTGGGAGGGGCATGGGCATGATTTCAACCCGGTTTCTACTGTACTAAGAAGATCCTACGGTTGGGATGGGAGTAGGGCAAGTGTACATAGAGTAAATGGCTACAAATCCGATGGACTTTTTACAGTGTAATAAATACATCCTGTAAATGAACGCTCCAGTGTTTCACGTCTTTTCTGTTCTGCAGCTCAGAGCTTTAGGAAGAGTGGAAAGTTTAACTGCCAAGGTGCTGTGCCCTTCTGCCAGCCCTCTGGCTCAATATACCAGGATACTCTAACAGTGTGCCCTGACTATAGGGGAGCACGGAGAGACTTGCCCTAACAAATCGTCAACTGATCTGTGGGGCTGCAGCGGAGGCTGGCCATCAAGAGGCTCAGCAGCAGTGATTCCCATCGTGGGCAAAGTGGAGCTGTAACGTAATTACATTGCTCTATTTTTGGCAAGAATTTAGTGCCAGCTATAAAGTTTCTGGTGTTCTGCTGGTGTGTGCTCATGCTCAGCCAGGACTGAGGGCAGAAACCAGCACCGAAGAGCAGATGATGCCCTGTGGCAACTGAGCAGGCAGTGCTTGGGCAGCTAGAGTGCACGTGTGCCCCCTGCAGACCTCAGTGACAACCTGACTGACCAGTAAAAGGAAGGTTTTTCTGTCTGATGAGGAAGAAATCTTCGTTGCCACTGACCGGAATCGGACATGGGAAGGACGTGACACATCCTGGACTCCTCCAGGACTGATCTTAGCCATGGATACAGACAACCATGCATACTTCCCTCCCAATTTTTCTCTGCTTTGTCTTGTGACAAGCTCCACACAGAGAGCGAAAGCTACAGGTGCCTCTTGAAACCAAGTGGTATTGATGCCTGTCGATAGGGCTAGGTTTGTTTAGATACTGCCTGAGGCTGAGGCACCTGGAGCAACGTCAGGGATCCTGAGAGCAACCCCTGGGGCTGAGGTGCCCGGGGTGGTGGTGGGAATCCGCGAGTCGCCCCTGGGTCTGAAATGCCTGGGCCAGCCTCGGGAGTCCCATGAGCCACCACCCACTCTGGGCTGAGGCATCGGGGGTCCTCTGAGAGGTCCCCCCTCCTGGGGCTGGGGTGCCCAGGGCAGTGCTGGGGGTGCTGCAGGCCACCCTGAGTGCTGTGGCACCCGGGGCAGCCTCAGGGGTATGCGAGACACCAAGGCCGTCCCTATCTCTAGGATTCCAGAAGACTCCTACAGGCTTGATAAGGGGAAGGGTGTTTAAAGACTTGGACTTTGTTGGAATTGTGAGAGCAAAAAGTCTAAATGTTGCGTAATGGCAGTGTGATGCACGGGGTAGGAAAGTCCTGTTAACAAGTCCTAGGTCTTTTACCACCTCCTGCTATTACTTATGTTCACTTCCACCATTTCTTGAACCTTTTTGCTGCCTTTTCTTCCTCACCCTCTGCTGCTTCCAAAATCATTGTCTCCTTCCAGTCCTTAGACGTTTTCATTCACGTATTCATTCATGTATCTGAACCCTTCCACTGCCTGCCCATTGCCCTTTTGTATCCAGCCCATCTCTCTGGTTTGTATTTCTAAGGCTTGACTTCTATTTACACCCGTTTTTCTAAGCTGTCTCCAAACTGCTTGCTGAAACCTTGTCCACTTTGGATGATTAACTGTTTGTAAACCATTGCTCAACTGAGAAGTGCTTTCATGGCAGCACTGCTGCAGCCTCTGATCCCAGGAACAGTCCTTTGACTGTTGAGAGTGCTGTCAGCTAATGGCAAAGCTCAGTTTTTCCAGCTGTCTGGTTGTTCAGGGGTTGCTACATTTTTAAACTGTGTTTACAAACACGGTTTCTTCTGTAGAGTGCAACATGTTAATTCAGACAGCTATGGTGCAAAGCAAAAGCTAGCAGAGGAAACTGCAGGAAAGGAGACTGGAATGGAAAGAATGTAGAATGGAAATACAGGCAGAATTGCACTTTAAACAGTTTTCATGTTAAAAAACTGCAATCAGGAATGGATTGAAAAAATTGACAAATTCCTTTCTACAGATTTTGGAATACAGAGGTTTCGTGTGCTGTTACAGGAAAAATATACAAGGGAAAATATTCTTTTTGGTGCAAGCTCAAAGGAGATCAAGGATTAACTGAAAGGTGGTGAGTGCTGGAATAGTAGTTTTATTACGTCAAGTCTCTTGAACTCTATTTGTAACAAATTGCATAAAAGATGACCATACTAGCAATGACTGTTAGTGTTCACATGTTTACAGCACTACCATTTCAGTTTGTCTCAGCATATACTTTTTCTAGACTTGGATTTCTCTTTTGCTTTTATAGGTCTGACTCGCTGTTTTTCCAGAGGACACTGGTCAGACATCACAGTAGCATGGATTTTACTTGCTGCTTCTTGTTCCAAATTACATCAAGAACTTGTGCAACTGAAACAGAACAGAAATAATGATCAGGGATGAATGTGTCAGTATGACCGTTTGTTGTGGAACTGGCATTTTCCTCATGAGCGTGAAGCTTTCAAACAGGAGAGAGGCCTATTAAAAGATAAGCCCAGGCTGTAAACAGAAGTTGGACACTGGAACGTGCGAGCAAATGCAGAATCCAAAGCAATGCTAATTTTAATCAGATTCGAGTTAAAACCCAAAAAGCCACCTGCTGAGTGTGTTCAGAAGACCTAGACTGTAGGTAAGACTGAAGTCCTTAGTTCCGGGAGATGTCAGCAGTTGAAGCTCCCTTGGAAAAATGTGCTTGTTATAGAGCTTATAATGTCCTGAAAACATGTCCCCCCCCCTGCTCTTTCACACTGCCTGCGTGTGCAAAGCAGCTTGTTGGGGCTGCACTGCTCATCCCGTTGTCCCCAAACCATTTAACCTCAGCAAAGGCTGCTGCAGCGGCTGCCGCGCCAGCCCAGCGCCCTCCCACGCTGGGCTGCGCTGTCCCTGGCGCGCGTTCATCCGCGGGGGCTGCCGGGAGAGAGAGGGTCGGGCCCGCTGGCCACAAGCAGGCAGAAATGCAGAAGATGGTTTTAGGAGCGCAACAGCTGCTGCAACAAAGTGCTGGAGCACAAACTCCCTGTAGCGAACGGTCAGTGAAAGGGCAGGAGCCTGGACATGCTGAATAGCAAGGAAAGACCTGGGGTCTTGAGGAGGAAGCCGAGGCAGCGTTTCAGTCTGTAGCCAGAGGAGATCCCTAGAGACTACAAGTCCCAGCGTGCAGTCCTGCTCCTCCAGTTGCATAACCTGCGCTGAGGCGGAGGCAGTGGGCAGCAGCGGGGAGCTGGGGGGGCAGCGCCGTGCCCCCGCTCCTCTGTGCGGGCCGAGGCGGGTGTCCGCCTGCCTCGGCCAACTCACGTCCACCAAAGGAACGTAAAAAGCTGCAGGTTTCAGGCGAGCTGGCCTCTGAAAGCTGCGTGTCTCCAGGGCCCGAGGGATACGCGCACCCTTGGGATACACCGCTGCTTCGGGACCGGCAACGGCATGCCTGCAGGCAGCAGCGTGCTGGGAGGCCACGTCATTGCCAAGTTATAGATAGGGGAAATGTGGCTTCTGCTCCCTTGCCACAAACTTGCTGCTCTACCAGAGGAAGTCACGCTTCCTCTTTTGTTTTAAGTTTTCCACTTAAGAAAATAGGAAACTTCTTTAGGCAGTGGGGTTGGTGGGCAGCTGCTAAACTTAATAACCAGTTGAGTAATTTGTAGAAAGGGAGAAAGGAAGAGAGCAGAAAGGGTCTGGGAAAGGAAGAGTCGAGCCAGAGAGAGAGAGCTTGTACCATTACCTAGCCAAGGTGTCTGCTAGCCATGTGGCAAAAGCACCAGATTTATCAACGTTGTGGTGCAAACAGAGCCTTGTTGCCAGAAGGGAAGGCCGGGCTGTTGTTAACCCTGTTCCCTCCCTTAAAGCGCTGGAAGCTGGGCCCGTGGAGGAGAGAGAGAAGGCCTTCCTCCGCCTGGCTGTCGCGCAGGGCTGTACCTCCTGCCTCACCGCTGCGCCGAGAAACCTGGCGCAGGTCCCTCGCCACCTTACACCACGGTGTGTGCCAACCGACGGTGTCGGCTGCTGCGTCCCCCAGGCGGGGAGTGTAGCCTGGGGGGGAGGCAGCGTGTTCCCCACAGGCCACAGCCAGGGGCTGCCATGGGCTTCAGGCTCGCCAGAGGCTGCTCCGGGCCGCAGCTCTAGCGAGCCCGTGTTAGTTGCTGCACAGTGCCCTGCTGTCCCGTGTGCTGTCCTCGGAGCTGACCCCAGGCCCGTGGCCACCGAGCCTGCCCCGGAGACCCTGCAGAGCAGGGCCGGCAGTGCTCGCGGGGTGCTCTGACCCCTGCTGTCCTGCTGCCTCTTGCCTGCCCTGGGGGCTGCATCGTGCGGCGGAGGCAGGGCCCTTGGGGCTCCTTCCGCGCCCTCTCCCCGTTCCCCCCCTCGCCAGCCTCTGCCTCCTCCCCGCCGGGATGCCGCAGCCCCCGGGGGCCGCAGCCCCGGCGGCAGCGCGGCCGCCACGTGGCGCCGGGCCGCGCCGCCCCCGCTGCCCCCGGGCCGCGCCGGCCGGGGCGGGCCCTGCCGCCGAGCGGGCCCCGCGGGGCGGGCCGGGCCGGGCCGGGCCGGGCCGCGCCGGGCTGGGCTGGGCTGGGCTGTCCCGGCCCGGGCACCTCGCTCCGCCCGCCCGCCCGCCCCGCGCTGGCCCCGGCGCGGCCCGTGGGGAGCGCGGCCCCGCGGCGCCCCGGCAGCGGGAAGGCGCCGCTCGCCCGTAGCCCGGCGGGGCATGCCCGGCCCCAAAATGCCCGCCTGGGGGATCCTGCCCGTCACGCTGCCCGCCTTCACCATCACCGGCATGTGGATCGTGTGAGTACGGCCGGGGGGCGGCGCGGCAGCCCCCGGCGGCGGTCGCGGGGCGCCCGAGGCGCGCAGCCTTGCGGCCGCTGCCGGCGGCTTTTGCGCTCCTGCTGGGCGCGGGCAGCAGGCGGAGGCGACGCCGTGTGATGCCTCTTGCTTTGCCCTCCTGCTGTTTACGGAAAACGCGACGAGGAGCCGCCGCCGCCGCCGCCGCCGGGGGCTCGCCCGCCCCGGGGCCTCCCGGCGCCGCGGTGCCCGTCGAGCCTGGAGCAGCGCGGCCGGGAGCTGCTGCCCGCCCGGCGGGCCCTGTCCTGAGCAGGGCCGGCAGGGGGATGCTCTCGCCCCCCTTTTCTGTTGCCCAGCGGCTCCCGCAGCCCCCAAGGCGAAGCGGGGCCCCTGCCCCGCCGTGCTGCCGGGTGAGGGCAGGCGGTGGGCGCCGGCCGCGGGCCTGGGAAGAGCCCCGTCCCGAGGGCTGCGAGGGGGTCGGGGAGCAGGGTGCGGGCAGGGAGCGTGCTTTGGGCCTCGCTTGGCTTATTTCCCCCGTGCCGGGGGCCGGGCTGCCCCCGGGGTCCTCCCGGCTGCCCTGCTCTTGGCCTGGGGCCACTCTGCTGGGGACTGTCCTTTTTTAAGGCGGTTATGTGGCCAGCTAGGGAAACAGGGCTTTTCTTACCAGTGTCTCTGCCTATTTTTAACCAGAGCTGCTCATGGCAGGCGGTGGCAGCGGCTTGACCGGTGCAGCGCAGAGTCCACCTGCCGCACGAGACGTTGCTGCCCCACCGAGCGGGGGCCTCCGCAGGCCTGGCCCCGGCGCGTGCTCCCACCCTTAGCAATAGCTGGTTTTCTCAAACGCGTGCAAGTAACGTACCTTCTTCTCCAGTCCGACGTGCCCAGCGATGCTCAGTTTGGTTTTAATCTCTGCTGTTCCTAATTCAAGCGGGGTTAAGCTGCCGGGGTCTTGGCCGTTGCGCTCCCCCGAGCTCAGGCAGGAGCTGGGGCAGGGTCCCGCGCAGCCGGCGGCAGCCCTGGCCCTGCTGCCTCGGCGCGGGCTGCCGCCGGGCCCCCAGCCCCACCGCTGGCCCTGGCCCCTGCGCCGCAGCCCCCCGGGGGGCTGCAAGGCTCCTTGGCCAGCTGTCCTGCCCTGAGCAAGTGCAGTTCCTGCCTTTAACGAGCAGGCTGGCTAATTGGCGAGGCCGGGATCCTGCCCAGCTCTGCCTGGCAGGCTGCCCCGCTCCCATGGGGCCAGCATCTGCAGAGACAGGATTGATGGAGCCTGTGAATAAGCCCTCTCTTAGCCAGCGTGTGTGCGTATCTGCCAGCGCGGGTCTCCCCGCGGGGAGCGCACGGAGCCGCCTGCCCCGTGGCCGCAGGGAAGGGGAGCAGGCGCCTGAGGGAGCCGTGGGACGGCTCTGGCCGCTTCCCCAGGGCGGGCAGGGAGAGGCTGCCCGGGGCAGGCCCTCCTCGAAGGGGTTGGTGTTGCATGGAGGCGATGTCTGCCGAGGGCCTGGCTCGTTTCCCAGCTGCTGCCCAGAGATGCCCCTTGGCACTTGCAAAATGGTTCAGTGGTGAGGGGAAGTGGTGGGAGGGGAGGGTGCAGGAGGGACCCCGCTGGGAAGAGGGGGCAGAAGGGCAGGGCGAAGGAGCCGGGGAGCTCTTGGCGAGCAAGGGTTTCCCTGGGGAGGCACCGTCCTCGGGCCAGTCCTACCGCATGTGGGAGTATGGGAGGGCCGGGCTCAGGGCTGGCGATGCTGCGGCGGGCGAGACGCCTCGGCTGCAGGACGAGGGCCCCCCAGCTCCCGGCAGTGTGCTCCCTCTAAATGCGTTAGTATACTAGTGTCCAAGCCTGTCCGCTGTGTTAATGATGCACCTAGACATGCACGCCGTGGTTGCTACCGAAGGCTGGGAGCCCACCAGAGCTGCGTGTGACATGCGGGTCGTGCTTGTGCCGAGCGAGGCGTCGGAGACCCCGGGGAGCGCTGGGAGCACGAGCGCGGCCAGGAAGCGTCGCGGGAGCTGCCAGCCCGTGGGGCTGGCTGGGTGCCCTCGCTCCCTCCCGCTCTCCTCCCCGGCTGTGCCAGCCCGGCCGGGGCCCCGCCGCTTCCCTGGCACTGCCCAGCGCGTTGGCTTGTGCCGGTGCAGAGCCGTCTAACTCGGGCTTTGGGCAATCCTGCCCCCGTCCCGCCGCCTGCCTGCTTCTGCCTTTGCTTGCGTTTAGCTGAGCTGCGTGGTGAAACGGAGCGGATCTGCCAAAACACGGACTGGTTTTCAGACTTCTCTTAGCTCTGGGAACTGGCTGGCGGCGAGGGCCAGCGCCGGCAGCAGGGACAGGGAGGAACCCCAGCCGGCCGCCGTGATCACATTCGACATTGCGCAGCGCGGGGGCGGCGAGCTGCCCACGGCTGGGAGCTCTGCGGGGAGAGCGGCAGCCAAAGCGCCGGGGGCAGGCGGGAGCCGCGGGCGAGAGGCTCTGGGGGACATGTGCCCCACATCCCCGGCGGGAGGTCGCCAGGGCAGGCGGGCGCGGGGGCCGCGTCCCGGCCGGCGCCGCCTCGGCAGGTCCGGCTGGTGCCGGCAGGGCGTTCGGTCTGGACCAGGAGGGGCGTCCCGGGGTCTCGGCCCGGAGCGGGGCGCAGCGGGGCAGGAGGCTGCGGTGACGCTGTGTTGTTTTCTCTCCTCCAGGTACGCCATGGCGCTCTCCAACAACCACATCTGCCCCGTGCACAACTGGTAAGGAGCGGGGCGGCGGGGCCCTGGCCGAGGACGGGCTCGGGCGGAGGCCCCCGCTACGCCCAGTCGCCCTGGACCGCTTTAGCCCCAGGCGGTGGCGGCTGGCGGGCGAGGAAGCCCGGCCGCTGCCCCGCTGGGTGCGCGCTGGCCGCCGGCAGGACGGGCCCCGCGCTGGCACATCCTTGAGGATCTTTGGCCTGAGCTGAGCTATATAAAGCCCCCGCTGCCGCCCCGGGCAGGCTGGTGTGTGGTTACGGCTGCTCCGGTGAATGGTCCAAGCTGGGTGCAAAACGCACAGGGAGAAGGAGGCTATTGAAAAAATATGCCGGGCATGGAAAAAGTATGAAAATAAGTGGTCAGGGAATTACAGAGGGCCATGTGTCTCCATGGAAAAGCTTGAGGCTTGCTTGCTTGCTTGAGATTGCCTGGGACCATCCCTGTGCCCCTGCAGCGCCAGAGGGAGCGCCCCGGGCGGCCCGGCCGCAGCCTCCTGGCCGGCCGGCCGAGCCCGGGAGGGACAAGGGCTGCAGAAAAAAGCCTTGTCTGCTCCCTTGGAATTTTCTGCTGAGTGGTTTTTGGCTTCTTGTGTCTCCTGCAAAGTCTGCCCAGAAAATCCATGTTAGTTTAATTCTTGCTGGAGTGTTTGAAGGAGAGAGAGAGAGAGAGAGAGAGAGAGGGAAAAAAAACCCTCTGCCATTTCCTGTCTGATAGCTTATTCTGCCTTGGGAAGAATGTGTTTGTCGGCGTTGTCTCCGTGGTATAAACAGACGTTAATGATGAATAATGCTTCCGAACTTCGGGCTGCTTGCTTTAAAAAAAAAAAAAAAAGAAAAGAAAATCCCAAACCAAACAGCACCGCAAGAGCAGCCCTGGAGGAGCCCGTGGGGCTCCACGCCTCGCTCGCTCCCCTTTTCCCGTTGCAAAACAAAGCCACCAGTAAAGGAGGAGACTGAAAAAACAGCAGAGACCAGCCCAGCCCTTTCCCAAAAGGAGTCCTTTTAAACCGTGCAAGCGCCTGAGCAGCCTCAGCTGGAGGCCGCCGAAAGCTCAGCCTCCGGCCGGGCCGGGCTGCGTGGGGGCCTGCGCGCCGGCTGCTCTCCCCGGGGACGAGGCACCTTCGCCTCAGCCCGGCCAGGGCAGAGCCTGCTCCCTGGGGCCGCTCCGAAGGCCCTGTGGTCCCAGCCCCCTTCCCCTGCCCGCTGCCCCCAGCTCTGCCCTCTTTTTAGCAGCGGTGGTGGGGTGTCGCACCCACGGCACCCGCCTTGCCACCCCCCGGCCCCCGAGGAATTTGGGGGTGCTCGTGCACACCGCCGCGCTCTGGCAAGCGCCCCGTGCAGAGGCGCTCTGCTTTCCTCCCCCGGCTCCAGGCGCGCGGGTGCACGCTCCCCCGGCAGCAGCGCCCGGCCCTGCTGCCCGGCGGCGGCCGTGCTCCCCCTGGGCCGGCCGGGGGGCCGCGCTGCGGGTGCATTGCAGCCAAACCCCCGGCGAGGGGATTTCCTCCGCTGCGTTCCCCCGGCGCGTGCCCCGGGCAGCCCCGGCGCCTGCCGGCCGCGGGAGCTGGGTCGCGCGCGGGGGGACCCGCTGCCCCTCGGAGCGGGAGGGCGGAGGAGCAAGCGCTGGGCTTTCGGCACCTCGCCAGCAGCCAGCTCCCGCGCTGCGCTCGCGCCCCCGGCGGTGGGGGCCAGGGGGCACCTGCCCCCCGAGGAGGAAGTTCGGTTACGGCTCCGGTCGGCTGCTGCGATAGGGGAAGGCGTCTCAGGCCGATAAGAGCCTTTGGTCTCCGTTTGCCGGGGCTGGTGGGTTTTGTGGCAGCGGGAGGCTCTTGCAAGTCTGCCGGCGTTTGCAGGAAGCCAAGCGTTTCCCCAGCCCCGCGGCCCCGCAGGGTCGTTACCGGGCCCCTGGGTTGGCCTTTGCCACCCGCCCCGGGGCCGGGAGCCCTGCTGGTGCCGCCGGCTGCCAGGGCAGAGCCGGCCGGGGCCTTGCTCTCGGCTGAGCCCTGTGGCTGGGGCGCGCAGGGCGCCCTGCCCGGGGGGAGCCCCCCGCCGTCAGGCACTGCCCTGGGGTGCTCGCAGCCCCGGCGCCCGTCTCCCGCTCCGGCTCGGTTTTCCCGTCCCATCCCGCACGGCGTGGCGCAAGGCCGGAGCTGCCGGCGGCTGCGCGCCCTGCCGTCCCCGCGGGGCCGGCCGGGAGCGCTGCTGCGCGGCGGGCTGCTCCCTCGAGGGGTGGCGGAGCCGGAGCCACGTTGCACTCCCGGGAAAACTCCCTGCTGGCTTTGCCGCTGCGCGGGGCTGTGGGGAAGGGGCAGGAAGGTGCTGGCGGGCGGCCGGCCGGCCCCTCCTGCTGCAGCGCCGAGCGTGGCCGGGGCCGGGCTGCCTGCAGGCTCGGCAGGCGGCCCCTGCCCGCCGTGCCCGCTCTCCGAGCCCCTTCCTTTGCTCCCCCCAGGAACTACAACCAGTCGTGCGGTGTGGACGGCCCCGGCTCGTGCTGCACGCTGGATCACATCCCCCTGGTCAGGTGAGGAGCTGCTCGGAGGGAGGGCGCGGGCTGGCCCGGCGGCAGCAGCAGGTGCCCGCCCGCCCACCCGCCGCCTTCTCCCCGCAGCAAGTGTGGCACCCTGCCTCCCGAGAGCTGCTTCTTCAGCCTCATCTGCAGCCTGGGCTCGTTCATGGGTAAGCGCGCGGTGCCGAGGGGTGCTGGGCGCCCGGCGGAGCTGCCCCGGCCCCTGGCGAGGCGGCGGGAGGCTGCCGCCGGCGGTGCGCGACCGGCGCCCTGTCTGCGTCCCGCAGTGATCCTGGTGGGGCTGTTGCGGTACGCCCACGTCTTGGAGCGCTGCGGGCCCTCGCTCCTCAACACCCTGGGGCTGGCCACCGGCTGGGTCTGCGCCGCCGGCCTCACCATGGTCGGCAACTTCCAGGTAAGGCTGCTCCTCCGGGGCAGGGCGGTGGTCCCTGCTGGGCCCTGGCCGGGGCCCGGAGCCAGGAGCCCGGCGCTGCCCGGGGCTCGTGTCCCAGCCCTTTGGGGGGGGGGTTGCAGCGCTCGGCTGTGAGGGGTTTGGGGGGCTGTTGTTTTGTTCTGGTTCAGGCGCTCCCCCACCTCGTCCGCACGCTGCGGCTCCTCCCTGCGTTTCCTCCTTGCTTACACACTCACGATTTCGGATCCCGACTACGCTGCCGGCTTTGGTTTAACCCTTATCTCCTAAAGCAAACGTTTGGGCAATCGGCTGCCCTGGGCCGGGTGCTGGTGCGCCCTGGGCCGGCCGGCCGGCCTCATGGGCGGCTGCTGTCCCGGACGCGCTCCGAGCTCGCTGCGAGCGGGGGCCGCCGCGGCCGGAGGCTGCGCCCGGCGGGGCGGTCGTGGAGGCACCCGCCGCCCTGCGCGCCGATCGCTGCCGGCGCAGCGGCCTGGCCTGGCTCCCTCTGCCCTGCCCTCCCGGGGGATGCTTGCTCCTGCAGAGGTGATGCCGGCAGACGCTGCTCTCTTCTGGCGCTGCTTTTCTGCCCTGGCGGTCCGGCCGCGGGGAGGGCGGCTGGCCCTGCCTGCTCGCAGGGTCAAGAAGCAGGTGAGCCCGGCCGGGTGCCGCGGCCGGGGTGCCCTGCGCCAGCGCCGCCGGAGCCCGGCCCCTGCCGCAGCCGCCTGCCCGCGCCTCCTTGGCAGCAGTTTCCCCTTCCGCTTTGCAGGAGGCTGCTGCGGGCGCTGCAGGGACGAAGCGTAGCTGGCCCCGAGCCCTCACCTCGCACCCCAGCCCTGCCTCAACCAGCTCGGCTGAGGGCAGGGGCTGTGTCGGCCCGGGAGGCCGGGAGCGAGGGACAAGGCGGGGACAGTCCCAGGCTGGCAGATGGGCGCAGGGCTTCCCCTGCCCGATGGCCTTGCGCGCAGCGGGGCTCTAAGCCAGAGGTGTCCCACGCATCGAGGAAGCAGATGCGCTTTGAGATCCTGGCAGCAGTGGATGGGTCTAAATGTGCCCTTCAGTCGAGCACCCAGCCCGGGGTGCTCTCCCTGGCGGTCCTGGGGCTCGGCCGTCCCGCTGCCCGGGCACCGCCTGCTCCAGGGAGCTGCAGCCGCGGGAATGGGGCGCTGGCTCGCAGCGGGGTTTGCACCCTGTGGGAGCGGAGAGGGGGGCAGAGCCCGGTCGTGCCGGGTGCACCCCGCGGTGCCAGCGCTGGCGCTCTCTCCCCGCAGGTGGATCATGCCAAGGTGCTGCATTACATCGGTGCTGGGGTGGCGTTTCCCACCAGTATGCTGTTCGTGTTCCTGCAGTCCATCCTCACGTACCGCATGGCCAAAACCCGCGGGCATTACTGGACCGGCCACTTGCGTAGCATCCTCACTGCCATGGCCTTCATCACCCTCGTCTTCAGTATCCTTTGCACAGCAGCATGCGGGGAGGAGGTCTCCCGGGACGGGCTGGCGAGAGGCCCCAGGCCCTGCGCAGAGGATGGCCGTGGGGCAGGGGGCGCCTGCGGCGTGTTCCCCGGCCCTCAATCTGACGGCGGGAACGAGGCCCCGGCAGGGCAGGGTGGGCGGCTCGGCGCGGACCTGCTGGCGGAGCAGCAGCATCGGGGCTGTGCCGGGCAGCGGGAGCGGCGGAGAGCGGCAGGGGAGTGGAAGGGAGGAGGCTGAGGGAAGAGGAAGGGGAGGGACATGCCTTCTGCCCAGACGTTTCACACTTGCTGCCGGTGCCTCTCGGGGACCAGGACGTGGTATGGAGCGGTGCCCTAGGTGGGCTCAGGCCGGACCGTTCCTCTCGGCAGCCGCAGCCCAGCTCAGCCGCTGGGAGGTCCCGGCTGGCTGCAGAGAGCCGTGCCATCCACATGAAGGCAGTAGCCCCGCAGAGCAGGCTGGGCGGCAGCCCCGGGCGGCAGGTTCGAATCCCACCCCTGCGGGCTCGCAGCCTGCCCCCCCTTTGGAGGGTGAGGTGCCTGGGGGAGAGCCTGTCTCGTCCCGCTTGTGCACGGAGCACAGGGGCCAGTGTATTAATGAGACAAAGGTATTTTGAGCCTTTGGTAGTGCCAAGGCCAGCTAAGATGCGGACGGCTGTCCAACTGGCAAACGTTAGGCTGAAGGAGAAGCAGAGTGCGGCTGTGCTTTTGCGGACGCCAGCGGATGCGGGGTCCTGTGGGAGAGGGGCGCTCCAGGAAACCACGGGGCTGGCCTGCCCGGCAGGACGAGGGAGAGCTTGGGTCTGCCAGCGGCACGACAGGGAGGCAGGGCACGACAACAGGCTAAGCGGTCGCTGGAAGCACGGACCTGCGTGTCTGGCCGGGGCACCGTGGACTTCTTTGGGACTGACCTTAGGGATAAACTGGGAAACGAGGTGGTGGTTATATGGGCAGGAAGGGGAAAGAGCACAAAGTGTCCGCAGGTCCCAAAGGGGCTGGAGGGCCGCTGGCCTTGCTGGCACTCGGGACTAGAAATGGGAAAAGCGTGGAGCTGCGGTGGGGGCAGATGTGGGGTAAATGTGTGGGACCATTCCTGGAGCGACTAGAGAGGGCAAGCAGAGGGGCCTGCCCTGTGCAGGTCGGGGTCCTCCCTCTCACTCTCTCTCCTGGGCCTGGATGCCCCTGGCAGGAGGCAGGGTACTGCAGGAGGCTTCACCTGGCACATCCTGGGCTCTCCAATAGCAAGCTGCAACTTGTGGGAGGCGTTTGACTCAAGAGGGAAGGGGGTTTCCTAAAACGGTGTACTATATAACAAGAGACTGATCCAGCTGCCTGGCACGGCAGGGTTGAGGGATGTCTCTCTTGCCTAGAGTGACTCTGGAATTAGGTTTCCCTGGAGAAATGCAAGGACAAGAAGAACATAAAAAAGTTACGGGAGGGGTAGCACCTTGGAAGACCTTGGGAGGCAGCACGATCCCTCTCCAGGGTAACCCCCAGGGCAGCACTGAGGGAAGGGGGGCTGGAGGGAGCTGCTGCAGGGCAGGGAGGCAGCAGCCCAGACCACGCCACCAAGAGGGTCAAGGGCTGATGAGTTTTGTAGACTTTGAATGTTTGTCCAGCAGGAGGACTGGGAGTATCGGAGAAAGCCCAGTCTGAGGAACAGCAGATGGTTGTGTGTCGGGGTATTTGGGCAGACCGTCTGCCCTATGCAGCAGGCACCAGGCTGTTACCCTGCGGACTGCAGACTGAGTTCCTCCTTCCCATGGCATCTTCAGAAAACCCCCAGCTGGCAGCGGTCCTGTGAATTGCCAGGGTGACCGGAGTGTCACAGGGCAGGGGTAGTGGCTGCACGAAGTGGGGTTGTGCTTTTGGCTGGCATCAGAGATTTGGGGGAGGGAGAACAGGGGCTACGCTTAGCTCTCCATCTTGTTGACAGCCTTTGCGCTGGAAAGATGGAAGCAAGTGATGGTTAAGGTCGTGGCAGGCAGTCCTCTCCCACCCTGCTCTGCCTGGTTGGTGCTGCCCTGACCCGGGGCTGGAGTTGGCAGATTCATTATCAGGCTGCTCGCAGGTCTCCCTGTCAGCACGCTCCAAAGGTGGCGGCGATGCCAGCTCGGCACCTCTCAGACGTGGGGTGCAGAGCGAGGGCCAACAGGCTGCTCTCCTGATGCCCCAGCAAGCCCAGAGAAGCCACCGGGGCAGCACTGAGCTGCTGCTCGCCCACGAGGCGCTGGGTGAGCCTGGGACCGGGTTCCTACCGAGCCGCTGCGGGACGCAGGGGGCCTGCAGAGCTGGGGACGGTTTAGGACAGCACGCCTCCAGGGGCTGTGCCTCTGGGTGCCTGGGGTCTGGCGATGCTTTCCTTGACTCAGACACCCTCAGGCGGTGTCTTCTTCATCCAGGAGAGCTTCGTGCTGCAGCACGTGGCCGCCCTGTGTGAGTGGATGTTCATCATCGATGTCCTGGTCTTCTACGGCACCTTCACCTTCGAGTTTGGGGCCATCTCCACGGACACCTTCCTGGTCCTCCTGAAAGCCAGCCGGGCCCCCAAGAGTTACAAAACTGAGAGCAGCGTGTCCAGCACCGCCCACATCCACAGCCACGCGGAGGGCCTGGCGATGATCTGACCCCGGCGGGACGCAGCCCTAAGGCTGCAGCAGGGACCAGGAAATCAGACTGTGCGAGTGATTCCCCTGCCTCGAACGGCCCCGAGACCCCGATCGCCTCTGGGTGCGTGTGCGTGTATGCGTGGGTGCACGCCGGTCGGTGCCCTGCCCTCCCCTCCCGAGGGGCCGTGGACGTGCTGCCCCAGCACGACAGCGCTGTGCGGGGAAGGGCAGCAGCTCTCCAAGGAGCTCTGGGTGGGAGGTGCTGGCGGGCGACGGGTGCTGCCAGCCCAGGGCTGCTTGGCCGAGGTGGGGCTGCTCGCCCCTAGAGACTCCAGGATTGCCCTTGCTGAGTCCTGGGCGGTGACATGGAGACGATCACGGACGACCCCTTTCCGATGGGACGTGCGTTTCGGGGAGCAGCAGTCACCTTCCTCCCACCCCTCATCTGCAGAAACGCGATTCCTGCGGAGCACCGAGGCCGTGTGCGCCGGGCAGGGAACCGCTTCCTCCCTCCTCTGCTGCCACGGGGCGGCTGCAGCTAGCCGTGCAGCGAGCCTTTTAGCCAGCTGCTGTGACCACATCGGAGGAGCCAAAAAACAAAGTGCCTTTTCCCTCCCTAGTGAGTTGGTGCTGATGCCAGTCCGCCTGCGCACCCTGCGTGGAGGTGGCTCTTCCCTGGTGGGGCCGTGCCTCCGGAGAGGCTCGCTCTGGCGCTTGCGCAAGCCCGTCCTCGCGGCGGGGGATTTCCCCTCGCCCGCGCAGCCGACCTCAGCTGTACCGCGGCCGTTCTCACGCGCTGCAGCCCGAGAGGCTGCGCATCGCAATCCTGGGTTTCCTACGCTGGGGGCAGGCTGCTGCCAGCCCTCCCTACCGGGAAGCGGAGGCGCGGAAACGCGCAACGCTTGCTCTGGGAACAAAAGCCTGCGGCCAGCTCGGCTCCGACGCCGGATCTGTCCTCTGGTGCCCGTATCTGCGTGGTGCCTTCCAGCAGCGCTCAGCCGGGAGCGCCGCCGGTCGGCCCTGCGGGCTCGTGTGTCGGCGCCCAGGGGTGAGGGCAGCCAAGGTGCCCAGAGCCCGGCCGTCGTCCGGCAGCCCTGCTCGGCCCCTGGCCGCGTCCCACTGAGGGTGTCCTGGGCAGGGGGTGGGCTGGCAGCGGGCTGCGGGACGATGGAGGGTGAAGAGTGTGTGTGTATGTCTGTGTGTGTGTGTGTATGTATGTCTATATCTACATATATATGTATGTATATATCTACATATATATATATAAAAAAATTCTCCCCTCGTCTCTTGAGAGGGGCATTTGCTGCTGCTGTGCGTGTTGATCAGGTTGTGCTTCCTGATTTGCCCACCTTCTCAAAACTGGCCTATAAATCCGCCAGTATACATAGCTGGAAGAGGAGCATTTCTGACTTTTATATATAATATATGTTTAAAAATTTATAAAGAGAGAACAGTGAATTTGCAATAATAAAAGTGAAAATCAGGCAAGTGTGAAGCAGACATGCCTTCCCTGCTGCTGAGGGCTGGGTGTCTCCTGGCCTTGGGATGAGCCGGAGCCAAGTGGTCCTCCAGGTCCCCACAGCCCCTGGCTGGTGGCCACGAGCCCTTTGCTGGTGTCACTTGCTGCTGGCACAGCTTCCTGTTCCCAAGTCCAGGATGGTGAAAGACAAGAGGTTTCACAATGCAGTGAAGAAGTCGCTATCCCTGCCTATCTGTCCTGGTCTCTGCCCCCTGCAGCAGAGGTGGCAGAAGGACATCTGTGCCTGCATTTCTGTGCCTGGGTGTCACCTCACCGGGGCCGTGCTGAGGCAGGCAGCAGAAGGCGGTAACCCCTGCTGCAGGGTCTGCCGGGGTCCGGGGCTGTGCTCAGGGGAGCAGGGGCGGGCTCCTCGGTAGCGCATGTCCTGACTCCAGCCAGGGGGGTGCAGCGGGGGTAACTCAGCACTCCCACAAGTGCCCGCTGGCGGGAGGGTGCCGGTTCGTGTGCGGCTGCTGGGTGACTGTGACACCGAGAGGCCCGGCGGATGCCATCCCCGACGTGGGGCCGGAGGTGCCGGTGGCTGTGCTGGCTGCAGCTGGCCCACACGGGCCTGACTTGCAGCAAAATGAGGGGAACCGGGGCTGCCCCGAGGTAGCTGCCCGCGAGCGGGGTGCCGGCCACGATGCAGCCAAGCATCGTTGTCACCTGCTTGTCCCCTGCTCCAGCGGCTCGGAGTGGCTTAAAAACCCTCGGGGGGGCAGGGACGCGGCGGGCAGGGCCGGGGGGTGCCCCCCGCGGCTGTCCCGGTGAGGCCGGGGCAGGGGAGGCCGCGCCGCCCCGGCCCTGCCCGGCCGCCCCGTCGGGGCGGCGCAGGCGGCGCCCGGCCCGGGGCCTCGGGGCGGAGCCGGGGCCGGGAAGCCCCGGGAGGCGGAGCCGGGCCGGGACTTTCCCGGGGCAGCGGCCGGGGCGAGCTGGCCGTGCCGGGCACTGGGGCTGGAGGTAAGGGGGCAGCGGGCGGGAGGCCCGAGGGGGCCGGCTATGGCCCCGGCAGCCGCCCCTGCGCGGGCGCTCCGGCTGCGGGCTCGGGCGGGAAAGGCGGTGTTAGGAAGGGACGGGCTGCGGGCAGGGTGGCTGGCCGAGCACGGGGAGGAGAAGGCGCGTCCTGGTGCCTGTTCCCTGGCCGGTGGGGACAAGTTGCCTCTTTTCCTCGGCTTCCCTGTTGGCTGTGCGTAGTGCCGCAGGCTGGGGCCCTCCCGCTGCCAGCTGCTCCCCTGCTCGCAAGGCGCAGCAGGGCTTGCAGCCTCGCGGGGGGTTAGTTCAGGGAAGGGATCTGCGCCCGCGAGCCCCGCAGAGCCACCGCCAAGGCTGCAGCGGGCCCTGGTGTGAAAGCGATACCGCGGGCCGTGGGGAAACTGGGGAGAGCCCGGCCAGCACTGAAGGGGGTTTTCTGAGAGTGTGAGGGTGCACAACTGGAACAGATAGTTAATAGTACAACAACAAAGCCGCTGATTTACAGGCCCCTAGAGAAGGAAAACAGAAGATCAGTGGGCGGCTGGGGGTTGCCGAAACCGACTTGATACCCACGGTGGGAGTAAAGGCGTTTTAAGGCTTTCTGGGAAAGGTGAAGGTTAGGCAGCTTTCAGGGAGAGGGGATTTCTCTCTGCCATGCTTGCAGGTCAAGAAGTAGGCTGTGAGGCTGGGTGCCTCTGAACGCTCCTGCAAGGGGGCCGGCAGCAAGGGCAACGCTGCAGCCTCTTCTGGCCGCACACCTGCCAGATGCTGTCTGGACTCCTCGGATGGAGCAGGGCACAGAAAACAAGGTCAGGAATTTAGGGCTGTAATTTGCAGGACTGAGCAGGCCCCTGAGGATACAAAATGCGCATGGAGTATTATTTTAGAGGAGCAGCCAGCTGGATGGCTGGGACATGCCAGCTATACACCAAGGTGGTTCAGAGCTAGATCTGTGCTTGTGCTGCCTCCCGCGTTTCTGGGATGTCCTTTCTCGTGTCTGCTGAACACTCCTGCTGCAGATGTGTCTAGCAGGGGCGATGCTCCCCTCCTGCCTGCAGGGTGCAAACTCTGCAAGTCAGCCCACTGTCACTGGAGGAAAGAAAATAGCACCTGCATTACTAGGTCACGTTCAAGGAGCTGCAGGCATGAAACAACAGCTTTAATCCGCTTTGCTTGCCAGCAGCTGGCCTTTAATTGAAGCAGTCTGGTTGGCCCAGGGAGGCTGGCTCAGCAGCTTGCTGGGCCATCCAAGAAGGAGGCTGGCATGGTGTCATGCCCTGGGGCATGGCAGCGATGCTCAGGACAGTTTGTGGCCATGGGTTGGTGCTGGTGCTAGTTCTGGGGCTGGGGCTCTTTCCCCGACGTTCTCGGCAGTGCCAGTGCTCAGCCCTGGAAGCGCCTTTCCTGACTCATAGGAAGGACTGAAGACGAAGAAGAACCAGCCCAGCAAAGGGAGGCTGCTCTGTGTGTGTGTGTGTGTGTGTGTGTGTGTGTGTGTGTGTGTGTGTGTGTGTGTGTGAGATGGTGTGTGCAAACCTGGGGCTCCAGGTGAGATGCTTTGGGTACCAGCTGCCTAGGGGATGCTGCCCTGTGCAGCCCTCGGAGAGCAGGAGGGCAAGATGGGTTCCCTTCCGGATGTGCAGGGGATAAAAACTGAGTGTGTTACACTCCCAGGTGAAACCAGGGTCTCCCTTCTGGTCCTGGGGGACTGAAGGGCAACACCGCTGTGCACAGGCGGCAGCACTTACTTTGAGAGCTGGTGTGTTTGCTCGGGTCTTCCAGGAACAAGGAAGTTGGCAATGATCCTTCAGCTCTGCTCAATGAGCAAGGTGCGTTTCCTCTAGCACCCGCCACGCAAGCGTGCATGCATAAGGACAGAAAATTCCCTAGTGAGACACTGCTGCGCATGCTGGGGAGAGGGCAGGAGGGACCCCATGACGTTCCTTAGTCACGCTGTTTGCTGCAACAAGTGGAAGTGTCTGGGGCAGCAATGAGTGAGCTGTGAAAACCCCTCTAGAAGGGATGGGGCTGACTGCAGTGGAGAAGAGGGAGCTGTTTTGTTCGAGGGGCACAGTTGGTTCCTCTTGAGCGTCTTTGGGCTTGGACTACCTCTGAGCAGACGTTGAGGGTAGGGTTAGAGGTGGCTCCAGCACGCTGAAGGAAGGACAATGCTTGTGCCCCCTTCACCTCTCTGGGAAGTCTGTCTCGATGGATTAGGCAGTGAGCTGTGGCAGGCTGGGGATGCCCTGGCAGGGTCCCGTGGTGGTTTTGGCTCCAGACGGTGTGAGTTGCTACCCGCTGGCCCGTGTCGGGTCGTGCCCCTGCTCCTGGGCTTTTGGAAGCCCCTGCAGGGTCCAGCCCATCGCTTTGCAATGCTGGGTCCTCTGCTGTGGCCCCCCGCATCCGCTCTGCACCTGCAGGTCCCTCAGCCCCGCTCTGAGCCCTGCCTTGGCTGCATCCCGTGGATCGCTCGGAGAGGGGCAGGGTGGCTGGGCTCGCACAGCAGCTGGGGAAAACCTCGGGCCTGGGGCCTGGGGCAGCCCCTTCGGAGGCTGAGAGAGGCTGGAAAATCTCCTTGAGAAGGCTCTTTTACTCTTCTTGGCTTCTGAAGAATATGAGTCACGGGCTGAACAATTCCCTTCCCCTCTGCCCCCACACACCCAAAATCCCCTGAGCGGGACCTGCAGCAAATACTGATTCAGAAATTCATGGTATGAGGGCACTGCAGAGTCAGATGCATATATATATACATATATATATACATATATATATAATTTTTTTTCCCACTGCTTAGCGATGAGGAGGAACGTGGAGGAAGGGAGAGCGTGCCCAGGCGCTCTGCTCTGATCCAGCCCCTTTGCTAGAAGTCTCCGGCAGTTTCCTGCTGGCGAGCAGCCCCGGACCCCGGCGGGACCCGCTGTCTGCGGTCGCTGGCGGCCCCAGCTGAGATGCTGGGGCTGGACGGGTTGTTGAGACCAGCCTCTTCCTCGCCGGTGAGTAGGAGGGCGGCAGGCGGGCGCTGGGAAGGGGGCGCGCTCGGCGGACGAGCCCCCCGTGGCGGGGATGCGCGGCGGCGGGGGCAGCCCCCGGGGCAGGCGTTTTGGGGCGCCTGCCCCCATGCCGCGCCGAGGGCTGGCGGAGGGCGGCGAAGCGCGGGCCGGGGCGGGCTTTCGGGCGGGGGGCGCGGGGGCCCGGGCCGGGCCCGGCCGGGATTTCCAGGGCGGCGGCGCGGGGCGCGGCGGGGCCCCTGCCCGGGCCGGGCAGCAAGGGCCGAGCGCGGCGGGCGGCGAGGAGATGGCGGCGGGGCCGGGCCGGGCCGGGCCGGGCCGGGCCGGGGGGCGGTGACGCGCCGCCCGTCATTTCCCGGCTCCGCGGGGTTTCTAGGGACTTTCCGGAGCGCCGGGGCCTTTCCTGTCGCCGGCGGGGGCCCCGCTCAGCGCCGCGCTCTGCCCGCAGGCCGCCGGCCGGCCCCGCGCCGACATGGACGAGCCCTACCAGCCCGTGAGTGCGGCGGCCGGCCGGCCGGCCCGGGAGGCGGACAGGGCGGGGGGGCCCGTGCCCGCCTGCCCCCCCCCCCGGGGAGGGGGTGTGCCTGCCCCGGGGGTCTGCACCTGCCCCCCCTGCAGGGGTGGGCGCGCGCCCCTGGGGGGGTGGGAGGTGGGGGGGGTGCATGCTCCTAGGGGTGGGGGGTGTGCGTGCCCCTGGGGGGTGGGAGGTGGGGGGTGTGCGTGCCCCTGGAGGGTGGGAGGTGGGGGTCTGTGTGCGCGCCCCTGGGGGGGTGGGAGGTGGGGGTCTGTGTGCGCGCCCCTGGGGGGGTGGGAGGTGGGGGTCTGTGTGCGCGCCCCTGGAGGGTGGGAGGTGGAGGTCTGTGTGCGCGCCCCTGGAGGGTGGGAGGTGGAGGTCTGTGTGCGCGCCCCTGGGGGGGTGGGAGGTGGGGGTCTGTGCGCGCGCCCCTGGAGGGTGGGAGGTGGGGGTCTGTGCGCGCCCCTGGGGGGGTGGGAGGTGGGGGTCTGTGCCTGCTCCTGGGGGCTGGGGGGCAGGGGTGTGCATGTGCTCCTGGGGGGTGGGAGGTGGGGGTGGGCACGTGCTCCTGGGGGTCCCAGCCCCTGCAGCTCTGACGCTCGGTTTCCCCCCTGTCGCCCAGTGCCTGGACGGGATCGAGTATGAGGACTTCAGTTTCAGCTCGCACATGATGGAGCAGAAGGAGCCCCTGATGGAGACGGGTAAGGGGCCCCGGCATGTGCCTCCGCCGGGGGTCCCCAGCCGCAGCGGGGTTTCCCGGCAGGCTGACTCACGCCCGGCGGTTCCCCGCAGCGCTGCAGGCCTGTGTCCCCGCCGTCCCAGCTGGGAATCCCTGCCCAGGGCCACCCGGGCAGGGGCTGTCCTGGCCCTGCTGCTCAGTCTCCCGGGGACTCGAGGTCGGCCAGAGACGCATCCCCAGGGGCTCCTCGCTCTCCTCGTGCCAGAGCACTGTCTGGCCCTTTCTTCCTCAGCCTGCGGCTCCAGCTGCTGCTCCCCAATGGGCTCTTACGGCACAGGGGCCGGAGGGTCCTGCTGTCAGCCTGAGGTCCCCACACGGGCCAGACGGGGTCCCTTCACCTTCAACACTGTCCCCACACCTCCAGCATTGTTACTGGGAGCGGGGTTTGGTTATCCTGTGTTTCTCACCAGTGCTTCTGCTCTCTATCCTGCAGTGGAAGGTCCCTACCTTGTCATCATCGAGCAGCCAAAGCAGGTAAGGACATCACCCAGGTAAGGGCAGGCGTAGCTGGCACCCACTGCGCGCACAGCATCGCGTGTGGGCTCTGCCCCCCCCCAGCCCCCACGCCCCGTAGCGCTGGCCACGGGGACCGGCAGCAGGCTGACCCCCTGTTCTGCCTCTGCAGCGTGGTTTCCGGTTTCGGTACGGCTGCGAAGGCCCTTCGCACGGGGGGCTGCCGGGAGCATCCAGCGAGAAGGGGCGCAAGACATATCCCACTGTGAAGGTGAGAGCTGCTCTGGAGAGGAGATGGAGTGGTGTTTTTGGCTGGCCTGTGCAGGCAGTGGCGGTGGGGGGAGTGCCATGGAAGAAGGACGTGATCTGTATATTAAAAAGCCCTGTGCATTTTGTGGTGCTTAGGGAAGTAGAGGGTTGCAGTAGAAGCTGTGGCTACCATAGGGAGGGAGTAGCAGGGGTTTTCGGAGAGTGCTGTGGGCTCTCCGGTGTCCTGCCCTTGCTGGCCTGATGCTGCCCCAGCACAAGGGTGCTGTGCCTTCCTTTCATCTCCCTTCTCCCTGCAGATCTGCAACTACACAGGGATGGCCCGAATCGAGGTGGACCTGGTGACCCACAGCGACCCTCCACGGGTGCACGCCCACAGCCTCGTGGGCAAGCAGTGCAATGAGGCCGGCAACTGCATTATGACTGTAGGACCCAAGGACATGACTGCTCAGTACGTGCAAGGGAGACCTAGGGTTGGGCCTGAGGAGTGGTCTCTGCAGTGTGGCTGGAGGCCTGTCCTGTGGCTATGGGTTGGGGAGGAGAGGGGGTTTATGCCTCCAGAAGCAGGTTTTGTTGGACTGGGAGTATGTTTAGACAAGGTCATCAGTACAACTTTGTCCCCTCAGTGTTTTCCCTAGCTCTGGGTCCAGCAGCACAGCTGTAAAAGCTTTTGCTGGCTTTGGACTCCTCTCCTCAGGGTTGCAGCTTCTGCTGCAACCAGGAGCATGCTCTGCTCCACCTTTGCAGAAAAACTTTGTAGATAGCCTGTGTCTGCCGGACTTATTTGGTAACCCCAGAAGAAGGCCCCCTGCATGGCCAGCTGCTGCAGTTGAGGCAGGCAGGCTCCTAGCTGGCTCTGGTGGCTTTGCGCCCAAAGGTGGCTGGCCTAGCAGCCCACTTCAGCTGGAGTAGGGCAGGAGCTGCATGCTCATTACCACTGCATATGAAGCTCCTTGTAGCTCTTATAATCCAGCCACCTGCTAGGGGTGGCAGATGGCTCAGCCTGGTCCCATTTGCATCTCTGTGGCCCCCAGCCTTCCTGGTTCCCCCGCTATGGACTTGTCACCTGTGGGAGCTCAGTTCTCCCTGGCAGGCATTAGCTCTTTCCCAACATCAAGGAGTTTCCCCGGCTACTTTTTCCTCCCCACTGTGACTGCTCCTCGTTGCCCTGTGCGTGTTAACCCTTTGCTGCCTGTGCTGCCCTGCTCTGTGTTTTGGCCAGCTTCTTCCCAGCGCTTGGCAGCCCCTGTACCTCCCGGGCAGGCTACTCCCCAGCCCTGGCTCCCTGAGATCACAGCAGGCTCTTCCCCCCAGGTTCAACAACCTCGGCGTGCTCCACGTCACCAAGAAGAACATGATGGAGATCATGAAGGAAAAATTGAAGCAGCAGAAGATGCGCAACAGTAGTCATCTGCTGTCGGGTGAGGGCTGCCTGGGGGCTCAATGGACTCGGTGGGGGGAGGCTGAGGAGGATTGGGGACCTGCCACTATGGGTTTCAGAGGAGTTGTGGGAAGGTGAGGATGCAGTTGGAGGGATGGGGTTGGCATAGGGCTGCTGTGTCAATCTGGGGGAAGGGCTAGGGGACCTGGAGCCCTTTCCCCTTGCCTGGCTCAGCTGTAAGACCGGCATCTTCCTCTGCCCTGGACAGATGCTGACCTGCGTGAGATCGAGCTGGAGGCGAAGGAGCTGAAGAAGGTGATGGACTTGAGCATTGTGCGGTTGCGCTTCACTGCCTACCTTCGTGACAGCAGCGGGAACTTCACGCTGGCCCTGCAGCCTGTCATCTCGGACCCCATCCATGACAGCAGTGAGTGCAGGGCCAGATCCTGCCCGGTGGGGGACAGGTTGGGAACTATTCTGGGAAATCCTGGAAGAGCCTCTCTCTCCTGCCTAGGTGCTGTCCTGGGCTCTCCCAGCCTGGTCCTCATTCAGCCCTGGCTCCCTGCCCTCACCAGTGCCCAGGGTCAGGAAAGGTGTTGGGCTGGGGGGGTTCCCATGATGTGGCCTTGGAGGCTGTTGAATGTGGCTCTTTGTCATGTGCCCTGGGGGTTTGGATGTGCTCACCCCTGCTGGGTATCTCCCTGAGCATGTTGAGGGGTGAATAGGCTCCATTTTGGCCAGTTGGTGCCAGTACCCGGCCTCCCCGCTGTAGAGTGGGCAGGCAGGGAGAGGATAGGGCAGGACAGGGTAAGCAGCTCGCACACACGCTCCATCTGGCACTGGGGCTCTAAATGCTTCTTCACTCTGCAGAGTCCCCAGGAGCTTCCAACCTGAAGATTTCGCGGATGGATAAGACAGCAGGCTCAGTGCGGGGAGGGGATGAGGTCTACTTGCTGTGTGATAAAGTTCAGAAAGGTAAGAGGCGTTTGCTCCTGCAGAAAAACCTTCTGGAGGGTTTGCAGCAGAGGAGATGCACATCCGAGGGCATCGAGGCAGCCGGCTGTTGAGTCGGAAGGGCCACAGCAGCTGGGAGGGGACTGTGCCTGCTGATCCTGGGAGGGCGGTGAGACAGGCTGTGCCAGGCTCCCCTTTCCTCCCCAGATGACATTGAGGTTCGTTTCTATGAGGATGATGAGAACGGCTGGCAAGCCTTCGGGGACTTCTCCCCCACGGACGTGCACAAGCAGGTACAGGGGAGACTAGGGGTGGCCTGCCATGCCTGTAGGCAGGTGGGTGCCCCACGGGGTTAGGGAGCGCGTGTCCCTGGCTCCGGAGAGCAGCGGGGTCTGATGTCCTTCTGTCTTGCCTGCAGTATGCCATTGTCTTCCGCACGCCCCCGTACCACAAGCCTAAGATCGACCGCCCCGTCACAGTCTTCCTACAGCTGAAGCGGAAGCGAGGGGGTGACGTGAGCGACTCCAAACAATTCACCTACTACCCTGTGGTGGAAGGTGAGTGGCCTCAGACCTGGGCACTTCTGGCTGCCCAGATGGGGCTGGCCTGCTCCCCCTGCTTCCCAGGGCCTCAGGCCTGTCCCTGAACCCTCTGCCTGTGTCTCTCCTTGCAGATAAGGAGGAAGTGGAGAGGAAGCGCAAGAAAGTCCTGCCCCAGTTTCCCCAGCACTTTGGTGGGGGCTCACACATGGGGGGCGCTGGTGGGGGTGCTGGGGGTTTTGGCTCTGGTGGAGGTGAGTTGGGCTGTCTTTTTCCCCCCTCCCTGCACCCCGTTCCATCTGCCACAGCCTGGCCACAGGGAGTTACCTGCTGCCCTCTGTCCTCACCCATTGCATCTTGGTCTGCAGGCGGGAACCTGAGCTACCCCTACTCGCCCGGGCTGGCGTACAATAACATCTATTCATCCGGCCCGCACCCTGTCGGGGGCTACCAGGGCGGCGTGCAGATGAAGGCCCCCAGCACAGATGGGGATGGGGGCGACAGGCAGGTGCCCATGGAGAGCATGTACTGCCAGGAGCTGCAGAAACACGGTACAAGGCGGCTGGGGTTGAGCGAGGGCTGGGAGACATCACTTGCGGGTGGAGGGAGTCCCCGGAGAGGCAGCCAGCCAGGCTCAGGACCCTGGCTGGGTTGCACTCTTCTCTGTGCCCTGGGGTGCAAGAGGGTGGATGGGGCTCCCAGAGCTAACACTCTTCTTCGCCTTCCAGCCCAGATCTGTCACCTGTGGATGCTGGCGCTGGCCCGTCGCAATGCCCATGCCCTGCTCGACTACTCTGTCACTGCTGACCCCCGCATGCTGCTGGCAGTCCAGAGGCACCTGGCTGCTTCGCAGGATGAGAATGGAGACACGTGAGTGTGCAGAGCTGCGGACACGAGAACGGGCAGGGTAGGAGAGTGCTCGAGCCCTGCTGGCCCTGTCAGAGCCCTGTTCCATAGGGCAGGGCCCTTGTGGGGTGGGGGGCCCATCCCCATGGATAGGAGCGGGTGGGGAGGATCTAGAGAGATGTGGAGCTGAGACAAGGGCTGTTTCCTCTCTTTCCCCAGGCCTTTGCACCTTGCTATTATCCATGAGAAGACAGCTGTGATCAAGCAGCTGATCGAGGTCATTGTTACTATCCCCAACCAGCAGATCATTAACGTGGCCAACAACCTGCAGCAGGTACAGTTCTCCCAGAGCAGTCCGTTGCCATGGAAGAGGACTGGAGGGACTATCCTCTCTACCTGGGGCTCGCTCCCATCGCTGGATCCTGGGGGCTGGGGTCTCCTGCTTACGTCCTGTGTGAAAGGCATAGGGAGACAGCAGGGCTGAGCGCAGTGGGTCCATGGTGGCAAAGAAAATGGTGCTGTGGGACTTGGCTTCTGCAACCGCTCGTGACAGTGGTGTTGCTGTCCCGCAGACACCGCTGCACCTGGCAGTCATCACCAAGCAGCCCCACGTGGTCCAGCTCCTGCTGCAAGCCCGTGCTGACCCCACCTTGCTGGACCGCTATGGCAATTCCCTGCTGCACCTGGCTCTTCAGGCTGGCGATGAAGAGATGCTGAGGACGCTGCTAGCCCATCTGGGCTCAGCTGCCCCTTATCTGCTCTGTCTGCCTAATTTCCATGGTGAGCGAAGCTGGGAGGCAGGCCCAAAGGGGCAGGAACCTGGTGCTGTTGAGGGCTTGGCCAGAGGCCACTGAGCCTCTCTCCCTGTTGCAGGCCTCCTACCTGTGCACCTGGCTGTGAAAGCAAAGAGTTTGGCCTGCCTGGACCTTCTGGTCAGGAAGGGAGCGGACGTCAATGCTGTGGAGAGGCAGGGCGGGAGGACCCCGTTGCACCTGGCTGTGGAGATGGAGAACCTGAACATGGCCACCTACCTCGTGAAGAAGGTGTGAGGGGCTTGGCCTCCTTTCTCCGGCTTTGATGGCTGTGGGAGAGGAATAGGCCTGAAGCACAGTGAAAGGGGGAGGCAGAGCCTCTGTCAGCCCTGGTAGAGGTCCTGTGCACTCAGGGCTAGTGGGGGGCTCTGGTCTAAGGGGTGAGGAGAGGTCTAAGGAGGTGGGGGACAGCACCAGGATGGGCCCCCTCATGGCCTCATGCATTTCTTCATAGCTGGGAGCAGATGTGAACAGCCGGACCTTTGCTGGGAACACCCCCCTGCACCTGGCTGCTGGCCTGGGCTCCCCCACCCTCGCCAAGCTACTCCTCAAAGCAGGTAAGGTGCTGCCCGCCCTCCCTCCCTCCCTCCCTCCCCAGGCGCTGCTGCAGGACACCCGGCTGAGCTCTGGCCGAGTCCTGGCCTTCGCGGGGCGCAGTGCAGCGGTTTTGGGGAGGACCCCTGCCCTGCCTGCCCCAGATGATGCTGTGGGGCTGAATGACACAGGCAGTGTGGGGAGCTTATGGGCTGTACTGGGAGCCCCACGCTGGGCTGCCTGGGCTCACAGCCCTTGGCAGGTGGGTGCTGGCCCGATGTGCCCTTCTTGGGGCTCAGTGCACCCCTTCCCAACAGGGGCGGATGTGCTGTGCGAGAACGATGAGCCAGTGAGTCCATCGTCGTCAGAAGCAAGCAGCGACACGGATGCCGATGCCGAGGAGCAGGAGCTGGGCATGGAGCTGGAGCAGCCGACCCCCAGCACGGCACGCAGCTCGGACTCTGATCCCACGGCTGAGCAGGGATGCGGGGAGGCAGGCCCCAGGCAGCGCCGGTGCCACACACCCTTGGATCTCACTCGGAGCCAGAAGGTGCGGGGTGTGAGGGGTCAAACCGCACGGGAGCGTGTTTTCAGGTGGGCTACAGCATGGACAGAGGGCAGAGCTCCAGGAGCTCCTCTTGCAAGGATGGCTAGACAGACCAGGCCTGTCTTTTGCCAGGGAGCTGGAGCCAACCTCGCCCAGACCTGTGCTGTCCTGTGCCCTGGGGAGGGCCATGGTGTGGAGGCTGCATGTGGCAGTGGGATGTGTTGGCCTGTGCTGCCCTTTCAGCATGCTGCTGCGCCAATTTGGCACGGGCTGGAGCAGCAGCCAGATCGGGGTGATCTCTGTATTGGGGGATGTTCATGTGCATCTGTCTTGCAGGTGCGGGAGATCTTGCTGCAGGCCTCGCAGCAGAGCCCTGAATGTGAGCTGCCTGCTGCCCCCCGGCCAGGTGAGCAGGGCCTTCTCCCCATGCCGCCAGTCACCCCAGGCGAGCATGCTGCACCCAGGCAGGGCAGGACCCCCTCCTGCCAGCCAGTGCCTGGGCAGCATATGATGGAGGTGCATTGCCCCTGCAGGGAACATCCTGTCCCTAGACAGTGAAACACTGCAGGGCCTGGAGCAGTTGTTGAACCAGGACTGCAGTGGTTCGGACTGGACCGAATTGGCCAAGAGACTGGGGTTGTGCAGCTTGGTGGAGACCTACAAGGACACAGCTTCACCCAGCATCAGCCTCCTGCGCAGTTATGAGGTCAGTGTTTTCCTCGGAGCGCCCTGGTCCCCTGCTTCCTCTGCCCCAGGGCCAGTCCCACTGACTGCCCCTCTCTCCCCAGCTTGCAGGCGGCAGCCTGGGCGGGCTGCTGGAGGTGCTGGACTCCATGGGGCTCCACAAGGTCGTGAGGATGCTGCGCAAAACGGAGACGCTGGAGAAGCTGCAAAGCACAGGTATGGGGGGAGGGGGGGAAGTGTGGGAATTGTGTGTGGCAGGGGCATCCTTGCTGCCCAGCCCCAGCCTCTCCCTGCTGACAGGGCCGTGCGCTTGCTTCGCAGAAATCAAGGAAGATAGTGCCTACGGGAGCCAGTCAGTGGAAGAGGAGCAGCCGCCCGCCCTGGCCCTGAAGCCGTGCCCGGTTCCCGCAGCAGAGCTGCCACACAGCCAGCAGCAGCAGGTGCACTGAGCTGCTAGGGAGCCTGGCCGAGACTCGCCATCTGGGGCACGGGGTGCCCACAGGGTACCCGCAGCTCCTATGCAAGTGCCTTCTTGACTTGGGGCCTTTCCCGCAGCCTGCTGCCCGGCTGCCTGGACTTTGGGGGGACAGGGGGCAGGCTGCTGCTGGCCCTGGCCCCTGGCCTCACTCTGCTCTTATTTAATAGTCCCTCTTCAGGTGAATAAAGGGGGACAGTTCCCATTAACCTTTGCCATCTGTGTCTCCAGCCTCTGCCTTGACAGGGCAAGGCTTGTGGCAGGGCCCTAACGAAGTAGTACCAAGCAGTGCTTGGTTTCCTCTGCTGCGTGGGGCCCTGTTTGCTGGCAGAGATGGGGCAGCCGCTGTCCCTTCGCAGCATCCCATGGTGCCTGGGGCAACAGCTGGGAGCTGAGCTGGGGTGTGCTCAGCTGAAGGGCCCCGCTGAGGCACGGTGCGGGAAAAGCCACAGCTCACACGAGAACTGAAGAGCAAGTTTTTACTTCAGTAACTGACAGAAGAAGCTGTACAAAGGGTTTTCTCCCTGCCCCGAGCCACCTGGGGCAAGGGGGTTTGTTTTTGTTTTTGTTTTTTTTCCCCCCCTTTCTCTTTTTTGCAATAGACTCAGAAGAGCAGAATAAAAAGTTTTGACACATTCGCAAAGTCAGTGCTGAAACCAGCTGGGTCCTGAGCGGCCAAGAACAGTGTGTGTTTACAGCCCTCCCCCCCACCCCTCGCCTCAGCCCTTTGGCTGTCCCAGGTCACTGGACCCCCCCCCCCCCCCCGCATGCACCTGCCGCGCTCCTGCTGCCACGGCTGAAAGGGCAGCGCTGCCGGCCGGCTGCCCTCGCAGGAGCACCTCGCGCCTGCCCCAGGCTTGTCCCTGCGGGCAGGGCCGTGGCGGCCGCACCAGCCTGCTGCTGGCTGGTGGGCGCTGGCCGCTGCGGCCCCTTCTCTAGCGCAAGGCCGTCAGCCCACGGCTGCCTCTGCCCCTCGGCCCACGGCCAGGGCTGCGTGGGACCTTGCCGGCAGCGGCTGGGGGCCTTGCAGCACCTTGGAGCAGCAGCATCGAACGAAGGCACGCCAGCTCTGGGCTCTGCCGGCCCAGCTGCGCCGGGGGGCCCCTGGGATGGGTACGGGCCTAGCAAAGTGCTGCCCGTCTGGGAGCGGGCCTGAGCACCAGCGCTGTGCTCCCCTCCTCACCCGCTGGCTGACAACACTGCCCTGCCGCTACCTCACTGCTCTGGGGCGCTACGCTTCCGCCCCGACAAGGCAAAAGGGGCCCGGCGCCAGCGGCTGGCGCGGTGCCCGTGCCCCCGCCAGCGGTGCTGCGTGCCTCGGGCCAGGCACGGCCCTCTGCCCGCTCCGGCCTCGGCCCCAGCCGGGCCCCTCTCGCACCAGGAGGGTTGCTGGTGGGGGAGCCAGGGGTGGGGAGTGCGTCTCCCCTGGAGTCTATGTAACACGCCCCCCCCCCCCCCCCCCAAGCCCCCAGGCGTGCAATGTCTACAGGAAATGGCTGGGTTTGCTTTTTGTTTTGTTTTGTTTTTTTTTTTACAGTTCCCAAAAAGCATCAAAACAGCTCCCCCCCCCCCCCCCCCGGCTCCCTGGTGGTCAGCTCAATCTGGTACTAAAAAGTGCAAAACTGTATCACAAAAACCAGTCAAAAGTTGTAAGAAAGCAGCAGGTGTGGGAGCAGCAGGGAGTTTTTTTTTTGGGGGGGGGGGGGGGGGGCCGGGCAAGGGGACAGGGACAGGGCTGGGGCCAGCTGAGATGGCCCCGCCACCTTCTCCACCCCTGCTCCAGGCTGTTGCCCAGGCTCTTTTTTTTTTTTTTTTTTTTAAAACACTAAAGAATTTAGCCCAGTCGGAGGGTTTTGGATAT
This sequence comes from Struthio camelus, assembly GCF_040807025.1. Classification (NCBI taxonomy): domain Eukaryota; kingdom Metazoa; phylum Chordata; class Aves; order Struthioniformes; family Struthionidae; genus Struthio; species Struthio camelus. The sequence goes on along the minus strand of NC_090948.1, from coordinate 23,597,412 downwards.
TTTCCCCTGCCCAGGAAAGGGAGGGAAGTGTTGTGGTTTTTTTTTTTTTTTTTTTGGGGGGGGGGGGGGTGTCTGCAGTCAAGCGCAGTACAACAGGGGAGAAGGTATAAATCTGCTGGAGCCAACCCAATGGGCAACTCCTGCAGGCCAGGGTGGGAAATGGGCCTGCTCTGCACCCACCTCCAGCAGAGGGGCCGGGACGTGGCCGGAGGGTGCCGCAGACCTGTGCGGCTGGGGCCAGCAGCGGGCTGAGGGCTGTTACGCCCTGCGGTGTATGCCCAAGACGGATGGACTGGTGCAGGCGCTCAGCGGGCACTTGGTGTCCACCCCAGCACCTGGTGGCAGGACCGGAGCTGCAGCGCAGGTGGCTGATGCCCCTCACTTACGATTTCTGGGGGTGGCCAGGGGTTTGGCGGCTGGCACGCTCCGAGACATTGCGTTTGACCTTGGTACTTGTGCTGGGGGGCTCCATGTTGAGGGAGGGGCTGGAGCGAGACTTCTTTAGGCCATCGTCCTCACTGCCTGCGGCATCAAAGAGTGTGGACTCAAACGCCGCCAGGTCCTCAGAGCCGGCCTTCAACTTGGCCCGCAGCAGCATGGCATAGGTGCCGTAGCGGGATTTCTGGGGGCAAAGCGAGGCAAGGTCAAGGTGAGGGGAAGCAGGGCACTGCCCTTTGGCCCAGCATTCATTCCTGGAGGTGCTGGTGAGCATCCCAGAGCACAGGAGCAGCACGAGGCCTTGCTCCCTCGGGTGCCCCCTCAACCCCCTCGGCAAGCTGCTAGCCCAGTGAGGGGGCAGCAGGGCAGGCGCGGGGACTAGCTCCTGCGCGCGAGCAAAGCCCTTAGGGACAATGCCGCAGTGGCAACAGCGTGTGGGTGTGCTGGGGAGGAGGGCAGTGATGTTGGGCACCACACGTTTGCGCAGCTCACCTCAAACTCCAGGTACTCTTCCTTCTGCTTCAGCTCCTCGTACTCCTTGCCCTTCACCTTCTTCTCTGGCAGTGAGGAGCGGTGCTCCACCAGCTCCGCTGACATTGTCTTGAACTTGGTCTCATGGCTCTTCACCTGCTCCTCCTGGGGAAGGGTAATACCACGTCAGTGCTCCTCCTGTGCACCCGGTCAGCTGCAGGTGGGTGCAATAAGCTGGAGCCAGGACTGGAGTAGTTCTCCCCTCCTAGATGTAGCCAGGACCTCAGTTTCTGCTCCTGCGGTTTTTTGGTGGTTTTTTTTTTTTTTTGGAAAGTGGCAGACAAGAGCACAGGCCCTTAGGGGAAACCTCCTGCCGCCTAGTGGGCAGGCTGCAGTCTTAAAGCAGAAGAATTTAATCCCCTCTAAAACTAGGCTTTTTTTTTTTTTTTTTTTTTTAAATCCTTTCTGCTCTATGAATAACTGCAGTGGCACGAGTGAGAGCCTGCTAATCCCCCCTTCCGGTCTCCTTTCAAGGTCCTGGCCATAGCAGGACCCTGCAGCAGTGGGGGACTGCCATAGGCCTCTCCGTGGGGAGAGCGTTGTGGAGCCTTGGGTTTCTCCATGGCCTGACTCCATCAGCTGTCCCTGCTTTGGCAGCTCTCGGCACCCTCTCCCCTCCGCCTGAGCTCGGCGGCAGCAGGGCTGTGGCACAACACAGGTCTCTCCACGGGCCTGGACCGGGCGTTTCTGCAACCAGCAGCTTTTCTGCTACTGCCAGAAGATCCCCTCCTGGGCTCAGTGGGTCCCGCTGCAGCCTTCGCCCCCCCTCCAGCCCCTCGGCTGCCTCCCTCCCCCGAGCACAGTCGGTCTCTCCCAGCCCCCTTGCCCCAGCTGTGACGCTGGCTGCTGCCACAGTGCTGTGGCCTACCTGGGACAGCCTGGTGCAGGAGCTGGGCAGCAGCGGGCGGCTGAACTTCTTCTGGGAGCCGATGGCTGCAGGGAAGGGAGGCGCAGAAAACATCGCTGCCACCACATTGATGCGCGTGATCCAGGAGTGCATCTGTTCCGGGTTCCTGCAGGGAAAGGCCAAAACACTGAGAAGGGCCTCAAAAAGCAATATCCTCCCTGCCTGCTTTCCCAGCCTCATGCCAACCCCAGCCCTGCAAAGCTAAAGGGACTTGTGCTGTATGGGGACTTGTGGTCCCCATAGGCCTGGCTCTGCCCAGCCATGGCACCTGGGACCCCTGCACCCAGCAACTCACTGGCTCAAGCTACTGCTCGGCTCATCTCTTCCCTCAAGCTCACAAAGCACAGTGCTGACATTGGTCCCCCTTTTCTCTAGAAAGAGCCAGGACAGGAGAAGCAATGGGGTGCTAAGACCTTCCCACCCACCTGTCCACAGTCTGATGAGCAAGCACCAGTGTGGTGGCTCTCCCCAGGGCCTCCATGGTGCAGCCTGCCCCCTTGAGCTCCTCTCCCCCAGCAGCCCTGGGGTTACTCACTGGGCTTGGAAGAGGAAGACCCTCCAGTCAGCTGTCCTGAGGTAGAAGACATTGGGTCTCTTGCTGTAGTCAGACGCCCGTGTGGCAAGTGAGTGGTGGATGCTAATAGCATTCTTCAGCTCCTCTTCTGCCAGTGCTTTCCCTGGCTTATACTCCTCCTGCAAGTCACGGAGCATTTCAGGGCCAGCTTAAGGATGCACCTCACTGGAATTCATCTCTACGAGGTCACCAGGACTCTAGGTGAGTGCTCACACTGGCAGCTCTGCCAGCGATGAGGCTGTGAGCTCAGCCTCCACCAGGCTGCTGCAGGGCTGGTGGGGATGAGGTGGCACTGGTCGCCCTGCCTGCACATTGCCACAGGCTTGCCTCCAGCTTGGGGGGGGCTGCTAGAGGAGGAGATGGGCTGTACACCTCAGATCCCTGGGCTTGGAAACATGAGGACTGCGGCTTTTTCCCCACTTCTCTGGGACTGGGCAGTGCGTCCGCATGAGAATGAATTTGCAGCCCAAGCTCCCCAGGTCAAAGGCCCATGGTGTCGCCTTTCTCCCCAGGCCCCTAGCAGGGCCCTTGGTCGGTGGCTGCTTTCACCCCCCCAAAGCTGAGCATGTTGGAAAAGGGGATGCCATCAGGTCCCTGGCTGAAGCAAACATGACGCTGAGACTCTGATTATGATGGGATTTGTGACACTGCGCTTGAGAGCTCCCTCTTTCCTCTCTAGCAGCCATAGGGACTGCTGTGACCACTCTCTGACAAAGCCCAGGGTTGGGGAGGGTCCTCTGCAGGGACCCTCTGGCCTGTCCCAGCTCCCAGCCTGCCCCGGATGGGGGCAGCCCCCTGCTCCCTACCTTCTGCAGGTAGAGAATCATCCCCTTCAGGATGGCGTGGAACGGCTTCCAGCCACGCTTGCCGCGGGGGGCTGCCGGGGAGAACAGAGCAACGGAGACGTCAGCCCTGGGGCCGAGCAGGGCAAGTCAGCACCACCCCTCCTCCCCCAGCGTGCTCTGCCACGGCGCACGTCATCCCACCCCGGGGACGGGCTGCGCGCCAGGACCATCCCCATGCACCTGAGCCCGTGCCAGCCGCGTGCTGGCAGATGGTGCTGCGGGGAGGGGGCTGCGCGCTGCCTCCCGGGGCCGGGCCGCTGCCTGCCTCCGCTCCGCTCGAGGGACTGGGGCAAAGCGGTGCTGCCCGCCAGGTAACGCTGGCTTCGGAGGGCGGCAGCATCTAATCAGATCAAGGAGGCATTAAACAGCTGGGGCTTAGCGAGGATTTTGCAGTGCACACTGGGAACATGCCTGGCAGCGCCCAGCCAACCGCAGCCTGTGGTGCGACTCGGTTGCAGCGCAGCGGATCACCCCCCTTCGCGCTCGTCGGCCTGTGGCGAGGCCGGGCCCCCCCGCACAGCCTGCGGCACCTCCTCGCCTGCCCACCTTCCCAGCGCCGCGGGCAGGGCACACGCCGAGCCTGGCCACCGGGTCCTGCGGCTCCTCTGCCTGCTGCCGTCAACCCCTGCCCAGCCTCATTGTCAGAGTAGGGGAGGCTTTTGGGCTCCCAAACCTACGCGCCCGAGTATGCCCGTCACAGCCTGACGGACGCGCTGTGGGGGGGTGATGCTGGAGGCTGCCTTGATGCTTAACGCCTTCAGATTTAATGTTGTGACTCTTGCCCCGCTCCCACTGCGACGGTTTCTGGAGCTCTCCGGTGGCCCCCAGTTTCCCCCACCGAGTCCCTCCCGTGGGGTCGCCAGACACCTACTTTTCTTGCAGTCAGGATCAGCGTGGATCTTGCGCACTAACAGTCCGTGCTTGTAGGTGGCGATGCTGGGGTCTTGCGAGAAGTCCAGGAAGGGGTTACTGCAGCTGCTGATGCGCTTGATGGACTTGGGGTTGGGGTCAGCCAGCTCCGAGAGGGACTTTCTCAGCTCTTCTTCGTCTCTGCCAGATTTCGTCAGTGAGCATACGAAAGGGTTTGTTAACCTTGCTGGGGCCAGCAAACACCCTGCCTCCTCCTTGCTGGGACCATTTTTAGGTCTGGCTCCCTGAAAGGAGGCAGCGAGCAGCAGACCAGGTTGAGGCATTCCCCATCACGGTCGCAGAGCTTCCCGCAGCCCCACCGAGCCTTTGGGAGCTCGGACGCTGCTCGGCCCCTCGAAAAGAAAGGGGCACGTGGGCCTCTGGGCCACGGAGGACCACAGGCTCGCAGGACCCCGGGCGGGCAGGAGAGCGGGCCTAGAGGCAACAACCCCCCGGGAGACGCCCGGCTCGCGGGGTGCCCACGGGGCGCAGAGCCGCCCAGCGAAGGGGCGCGTGCAGCGGGGGCAGGAGGCAGGCACCCCTCACGCCCTCCCTCCGAACCAGGGCCCCGGCGCGCGCCCCGCCGGGCAGGCTGCGCCGGCGCCGCTCCCCCCGCCCCGGCCGGAGGACGCGGGAGCCGGGCGCTGCTGCCTCCCCGCCTCGCTCATAACCCGCTGGCTGCTAATTAAACCCCTCAGCATCTGCCGGCCGTCGCCATGGCAGCGGCCCGAGCGCCTCGGCTCGGCGCTGGCGCTACCCGCCCGCCGGGCTGACGGATCCCCGCAGGGATCCTGCCGCTGGAGATGGCGGCCGGGGCGAGGGGGGGGCGGCGGGCAAGGGTGCGGGGCCCGGCACCGCCGCGGCCTCCCCGCTCCGGCCCCGAGCGCCGCGGCCGAGCTCGCCGGGCGCCCCCGGCCCACGCGCCCTCTCCCCTCCCTCAGCCAGGCTCTCGGCGCTTCCGCCCCGCTGCGTCGCGGCCGACTTCCCGCCGCTGGCTGGCTGGGGGCCAGAGAGGCCCCCGCAGCGACTGAGGAGGGGGCGAGGAAGCCGCCCCGGCCTTCGGCGACCCCCCAGCCCGGCGGCCGCGGGGGTACTCACATGGCCCATTGCAGCTTCTCGTTCTTGATGGAGCCGTACAGCGCCTGCGGAGAGACGGGAGCGAGGGGTGAGCCGGCGGGCGGTGCCCGGCCGTGCCGGGCAGGAGAGGGGCGCACAGGCCCCGCGTGGGGCTGGGAAGAGGCTGCAGGAAGTCCCCAGGCACGCCGGGGTAGGGACCCTCAGCCCAAGGCAGCGGGACGGGGCCAGAGACGGGACGGCAGCAGCAAACGCACGGAGCCGGTCGGAGGGGAGGCTGCTCGGGGGGCCGGAGGGAGCACGCCGAGCTGCCTCAGCGGCATCGGACAGTAAGGCGCCCCAGTAAGGCGCCCACAGGTACCTTTTCCCTGGCACCATGGGACATGCAACCCTACGCACGACTGGGGCACTGCGCTGGGTCACGGCACTACCTGCATCATGTCTCGCTTGCCAGGACGGAGGCACAGTTAGCAGCACCACAGTGCGGCTTGCCAAATGTTCCCCAGCCCATGGGGAGAGGTGTCGTCCCTGCTCCAGGGGGTCCCAGGCTGGCCACACAGCACACATCTCACTGCACGCGTTGGCCAGGGACAGCCCAGGGAAGACCGAGGCTCTAGCACCCACAGACTTCAGCCAGGCCACAGCCTTGCAACGCTCGCTGCTGCATGGACTTGGAAAAGGCTCCGTCTCTACCCTGATGACACTTCTATCTGCCCCAAGGCACGAACCAGGCTGCCCAAAACACACCTTCCCAGACACTGGGCGTGCAATGAACCCAGGAAACACATGTAGGGAGGGCTGTGTACGTAACCCTGACCCAGCACCCCAAGATGCTCTCAGGTTCAGGCACTGCCCCAAGCACCACAGACAGCTGCACCAGGTTTGGAGACGCCGGCTCCAGGCTGGTCTGATGCCTCCGAGACAGAGGGCACAAAAGGACGGCCGGGGCCGCAGGATAGCAGGCCGCTGCGCCAGGACTTTGGTGGTGCACATCCACCCAGCACCTCGCTCTGTGGGATCTCGGCCTGCAGCAGGGGCCTCACACAGCAACCACGCAGCAAACAACCTGGCACAATTCCTCCCCCTGCATGAGATATCTACTTTCTTGAGCCATCAGAATATAGGTGCTCCTTAATAATATTCCTCGGGCCGAGACAGCCTCCAGGCTCCCTGTGAGCATCACTAGACTTCACCAGAGACCTCAGCAGGGCATTGGCTCCCAAGCCTGGCACCAGGTCTCTGCCCTGTATGGGACCTGTGGAGGCACCAGTGCACTGTCATTCACGAGGCCCATGAAAGACCTTTTGGCTTTTTTAGGTAGGATGGGTGTTCGAATACTGCTGGGCAGCTGCCCTTCTGAGTACTTACAGTCTGTCCCCACACACCAAATCCTCTCCAGTGTCTCTGAAACTCCCTGAGCTTCCCTACTGCCCCAAATGCTTGCAGAGTTCAGCTAGGCAGGGTCTGGTGCCCATGTTTCAGTGCAGAAAGAAGCTAAGCCCCTTTACAGAGGGACAGCCTAGAGGCCAGTTCCCAGCTCTGCCCAGGCCTGAGCTGAGTGCAAGCCGCGGGTGCTCAGCCTGGCTCTGCAGCAAGGGAGGTCGGAAAGAGGGTTTCAGACCAGTGTTCGCAGAGGACTTGATCTCAAGGAGCTTGACAGATCTGCAGGGCATCATCCTCGGAAGAGAATAATTGAGTTTTGCACAGACTGTTCAGGCGGCTGTCAACATCCATCACTTGGCCTGAGACTGCTGGTGAGAGATCTTGTTGATGGCTGATAAAGTACAACTGCAGGCATGCAGGGACCTGGGAAACTCAGCCAGCAGACAGGCCCAAAGCAGTGTCTGGGCAAGGCAAATCCATCACTCCACATGGGAGTTGCAGCCAACTAGAATGGAGCAGCGACAAGGCTCATTACATATTTCCTGGTCAGTGAAATGCTGGCTCAACATCAATTTGTTTTTCAGAAGAGGAAAGGGGTCTTCCCTATCTGCAGATGAAGAACGGGGTTCAGTTGCCTGCTGAAAAGACATAAGACTCATGAAAAGTGTACAGCCTCAGCAGCTGAGAGGAGATGAGACCTGGGCCCTGCTTATGCAGCCCTGGCACCTGAGGACCGCGAGGCTGAGGTTTGGGAAGGAGGGACTTGCTGGCACTTTGGCAGCAAGGCAGCCAGAGGAGCACAGGTTGCAGAGACATCTACAGAGCAGCCTGGGAAAAAAAGAAACCAAAGTGCTGCAGAATTTAACCTGGTCATGGAAAAGGAGCAGAAGAGAGAAGCAGGCCTTTGAAAAATGCTGTATATGGTAAGGAATCATCATGGGTAACAGAAGGGAAGGGATCTTACTCACTGATGGGGGTTCAGCAGAGAGAGCCTACGAACCAACAGAAACAAAGAGACTAGAAAAATGGCACAGAGAGGTGGAGAATGAAAACACGGGAACTGCAGAAAAGCTCCTCTGAAAGAGCTGTGAATAATCATATGGGCCAGGGTGCTAGGTGGGCCCGGAGCAGCTGCTGGCAGAACGGTACACGCGCCTTGGATTCGACCTGGTTCAGTGACAATATACACAGAGGTCAGCTCTTTACGCCGAGGAACGGAGATATGAACTAGCTAAGCAGGGAGTTTGGAGGGCAGAGCGAGACGGGTAGAGAGCTGCGCGGCACTGGAGAGGAAGGAGGCCTCCTGGATCACAGCCCCGTGCCAGGCTCGTGGGATGGTTTCTGCTAAAACACAGAGTGGAAGAGCTGATGCCAGAAAACGCTCGAGGAGTAATTCTGAATGAAAGCGACGTCTGCACAGCGCCGGAGAACAGCCCAGCAGAGCAGAACACTATAAAAACCTGGGCTCTGGGACTGTCTATGAACACTTCAAAGGACAAAGTGCCTTACAGCTTCAAAAGGTTCGAGCAGCCCTGTCACAGGCACCGACAGCATCACACGAGCCTGCTGAGGGCAGAGGCTGGAAAATGCTGTCACCTCAGAAACAGGTCACCGGGAAGCGGGCTGGCCAGCGCTCCCTGAGGCTGGGGGACACAAGAGACAAACAGGAGGGCTGGCAGGGTTGGGGAGGCAATACAAAACTTTGCAACTACACTTAAATCCTGCCAAGGTTCTGCTTGGCCAAATGCCATTCTCAGCTGACAGCTGTGTGATGCCTTGTCTGAAACGAATCTGGTGGGCTCAGTCCAAGCTGAGAAGATGCACTGCAACCGCACACCCTGGCCCTGCTTTTCTGGTCCCTCAGCAGTACCACTGTCTGTCTGTCTACCAAACTCCAGGCTCTTTGGTGCAACAACTCTTTCTGACAGGGCAGACTAAACTGTCCGGGCTCCTGAATGCAAACTCACGACAGCTGCCTCGGTAGGGGCCAGAGACAACGGCCTCACAGCTCAGCTTACTCTCCAGGCCGTCTGTGCTCTCTGGACTTCCAAGGGGCCAAAAGGCTGTCACTCCTCGACATCTCTGAATTTGCAAGTGCTGCCCAAGAGAAAGCAGGGCAGAGGGCTGGCCCTGTGCCACCGAGGTTGATCCCAAGCGTAGGCTTTTTTGTCGTCACAGGCTGTGAGCTCACCGCTGCAGCACACAGGGCGAGGGAGCCAGCTCTGCCCTAGACATGAGCAGCACCCAAGAGACCTAGGAATATACTGTCCCAGTGGGATTTCTAACTGGATGAACAACCTCTTTCCTCCCTCCTGAAAGGGGGCTGACCACACCTCTCCAAGTCCTGCTCTGACAAGTGTTTCCAGGAGGGGTGGATGGGCTGCACCGGGCAAGAAGCGGCTCTGACACTCTGCCCCAGCCTTAGCACCACTATGCAGGTAAGTAGGGCCCAGAGAAGCTGCCTGGGGCAGATTCAGGGCTGCTTTGGGGAGCAGGGGCAGCAAGCGGTCTTGTATGTAGCTTTGGCACAGACAGGACTGAACTGAGGGCTGTAATGCTCCTCTGGGCTGGACATGCTGGGCTAGGGCAGTAATTTAGGCACCAAGCAGGGAGGGTTAACCCTTTCTGAGGTTCCTCTGGTAAAGACCGTGACTGTTACGGATGCATTACAGAGGCAACCAGTCCCTCTTCCAGGGCGCTGGTTCTTGTGCTTAGCAATGTAATATTCAGGTCCTAGAGCTGCAAGCTGCCCTGTGTGGGTCAAGATTCCTCTTCTTCCTGCAGCACTGAGGAAAGTCACAGCCATGCGACATTTTGCAAAAGAGACTTCACAGCTACAACGTACCCTCCCTGCAGATATTCTCCCTTTCTCCATGCCTGGCAGCATTTCAAAACAAGAGCTCAATGGCTGGTTTTCCTCAACTTTTCCTTAGCAAAAATTCTTTCTCTGCACCCAGCCACAAAGTCTTGCCCGGCCCTGAGACCACCAGGCCCTTCGGCTGTGACACTACGAACAGCACTGTGAGATCAGGGGCCTCCGTCAGAGCGAAGAGACCCTAGCCATACCCATGTCAGGCCCCTCACGCACCTTTGCAGCAACCCCGCTGCACCCTGCCGCCCATCTACCCCATACGACCCATGCTCAGGAACGGCTCGTCGCCTGGCACAGGCCAATCCTGTGCAGCTTGTGCCACCTTCTACTCTCCTCGCAGAGGTGTCGCAGGAGCAGAACGAGAAGCCCCCCATCCTTCCCCCCACCCCTCACTGCAACGGGGGCTCATGCATTAGCCCAGAGGAGAAGAGTGACTTGGGGACAGACTTTCTTCCCCTTCGGCGGGGCTGCTGTGGGGACAGCGTCTTGTGTGTCACCTTCAGCCCTGCTGCAGGCGGCAAGAGCAGGCGATGGGGAACAGCTGCACATCCCACCCTGCGCTTGAGACTTAGCGACCTCTTGAGCCATGCCACACTCTTAAAACGTTCCTTTCCCAACAAGCTGTCCACAGGCCCATCGCTCCCTGAGTCCCTTTATCCCTCCAGTGCAGTTCAACAGCACGGGAAGCAACAATCAAGCATCTCCCTTCCAAATGCATGTTTCCATCCGAGTGCGTCACAACTTAATGCTGCCCCCAGACCGTACTGCGCTATGACAGCATCGCAGCTTGTCATCGCTGCGATGTCCCCACCAGGCTGGTTTTGACCACGGTGGCAGCCCAGCCAGCCTGGGTGGTAGCCCTGCCTGCATCCGCCCAGCCTCCTGCCCTGCAACAGGGGGGCAGCGAGGACTCTTCTCACTGCTGAGCTGCAGGCAAGCACCCGACCGAAGTAGGAGATGCCCAAAGACACCGTTTTCACTTCTCCCCGCATACACGCGCCAGCGCAACTCCTCCAAAGCCGATGCCGACTTCCACCGAACAAGCTCTTGGCAGTAAAATGCCCTTTTTTGTCCCGAGAGGCACTCCTTCCTCTCCAGCTCTGCTCGGCTGGGAGCGGGGGGCTGCGGCGCTGCCCTCCTTGCTGCGTCGCAGACCTCCCCGCCGGCCCAGCTGACCCAGGCGGGCGCAGCCCCGGCCCGGGCGGGCACGGCTCAGCGCGGCGGCTCCCGGCCGGGAGCCGGCAGAGCCGGTCGCGGGGGCTCAGCCCGGCCCCAGGCCACGGCGCTGCCCCACGGCGAGCAGCGCGCCCCGGCGCGATGCCACGCGGGGCCCGCAGCGCCCGGGGGCCCCTGCCGGCGCCGAGCGGGCCGGGGGGGCGGCAGCGCCCCCGGGCAGGGGCTCCGCGGGGTGCGGCCGCCCGGCCCGCTGCGCGCCGTGTGCACGGCGCTGCGCAGCGCAGCCCCGCCGCCGCCCGGCGCCCGGCGCCCCCTTACCGGCTTCTTCTTGCGGCGGCTCTGGAGGCGGCTGACCACCAGGTCGGTGTAGAGCACCGGCTTGAGGGTGCGGGAGCGCTGGGGCCAGCCGTAGCAGAAGGTCTCCACGCCGCGGTAGTTCCGCCCGTAGCGCACCGAGCACATGGAGCGGGACCGCATGCGCCCCGCGCTGCTGTTGATGCTGTTCACGCCGATCATCCTGCCCGCGGCGGCGGCGGCGGCGGCGGCGGCAGCAGCAGCAGCTGGGGGAGCGCCCGGCCCTGCCCTATCTTGCCCGGCCCGGCCCCGGCCCCGGCCCCGGCCCCGGCCCCGGCCCCGGCCCCGGCCCCGGCCCCGGCCCGCTCCGCCGCCGCCGCCGCCTGTTGAAGCCGGGCCGGGCCGGGCAGGGCTCGGCGGCGGCTGCCGCGGGAGGCGGCGCGCGGCCCCCGCCCCGCCCGCCCGCAGCCAATGGCGGCCCGCGGCGGCGGCGGCGGCGGGACCCGGCCCGGCCCGGCCCGGCGCGGGGGGCGGCCCCGGCCCCGGCCCCGGCCCCCGAGGCGCGGCGGGGGGCGCCCGCGCCCAGCACCGCCGGCCCCCGGGCAGCCCGGCGCGGGGAGCCCTTGGGCTGCCGCCGCCGCCGCCGCCGCCGGCCTTTCCCCGCGCCGCTCCTGCCCCGCAGGAGCCACAACGTGGCCGCGGGGCTCCGGGTGTCGAGCTGCTCCTCCGTGGCCCCGGCGGCCTCTGCTGCGTGGCCGAGCGGAGGTCTGAGCCGAGCTGTCCCCGCCGCCCCCATCGCGGTGTTCACCTGCTGGAGCGAGAGCGCTGCCCAGGGCTGCGGCTGAGGGCAGGCTGGCACGAGCGGTCGTTACGGCGAGCGGCAGGCAGTGTCACACCTTCCCGGTGGTCCTCGGCCCTGACACCGCACGCTTGTCCTGCCCCTGTTCCTACCCTCCTGTTCACCGATGCCTCCGGGTGGGGGGCAGCAGGAGAGCCGGTGGCGAGACCTTGGGGACCTCGCGAGCTCCAGCCCGGGGCTGGCAGCCAGAGACACTGGGCAGCGGTGCCCTGGGACCAGGGCGTACCTGCGCCCACTGGAGAGCTACATCCGTGCTGGGTCACAGCAGGCCTCCCCCAGGGACGTTCAGCAGAGGGTCCCAAAACACTGGCCGGTCCGATCCTCCCTACTGGGACAGTCATCCCCTTGCTGGCGAGGCTCTGAGACTTTCCATTGCCACCAGGCGGGCGGCCTCCGCGGTGCTGAGCAGCCTGCATCTGGGGCAGCAGGGCTGCAGCGAGCCCAGCGCGGACCCTGCCCGCTGCGCACGTGCCGCGGGGAGCAGCTGGGTCTGCCCCAGCGTGGCGGGGGGCAGGCGGCGCCGCCGGCCCTGCACCAGCCGGGCGGGCTTCAGGGCAGCTGCTGGAGCCCGGCTGGGCTGTGAGAACTGGAGACCTCCAAAGAGCCGAGAGGGGTGGGAGACTTGGGTCTGGCAGAGATGGCAGAGAGCCTCCCTCTTCGATGCCCGTCCCATGCTTCGCCCTCCTGCCTGTCCCTTCTCTGGGGTCAGGACAGGAGAAGGGGAAATGTGTAGCTAGAGCTGCCCGGCTGGTTAAGGGTGGGACATAGATGCTGTGGACAGGTGCTCCCGAAGAACCGGCAGGCTAGGCATCCTTGGAGGAAGCAGGAGGATCAATGTTTAATCTATTTAGGCTTGACTGAGCAGGAGATGTGGCCAGTGAGGAAGGGGAAATTTTCCACTGCATCGTAATCACTTGGCATCGCCATTGCTGAACAACGCTTGCGAGGGAGGGGGCCTGGGCACCTGGCTGCGCGCATCGGGCACGTTGGGCCAGGACGAGCAGGCTGCTCCCGAGGCCCGCGGGCCCCGGGGGGAGCCACGAGAGACAGAGGGGCAAGGCTGGGTGTCGCTCCTGGGGAGAAACCTTGGCTGAAGAGCACAGGCGAAAGAGCATCCTGGGGGATTAGACCGAGCAAGCGTTCCTGTGATTATAGCTCAGAGGTGGGAGACGGGGCTTTCTTCCCACATCTGCTAATCACTTACCCAGCACTCTGAGCGTTTGATCTCTGCAGTTGTGCCTCCAAGCGGTACAGTGGGGGCCGGTCCCACCTTCCTCCCCCAGGGGATCTGACTGCATTGTGAGGTTTATTTCATTAACTCTGTGAAATGCTCCAGGCTCCTTGGCTGGAAGGTAGCACAGATTCGGCTCATTCCTGCAATTGCTAGGCAGTGCTGGGGAGAAATGGGGTCTGGTTTGGCCCTACTGTGTTGCTGAAGACCCACCAGCAAAGGACAAGGTTAAGCTGTAAGGGTAAGGAAGATAGGGAAGATACAAGGCTCAGCAAATTGATCAATCACGTAAAGGTCAAATCCACATTTGGAATATAACATACCGCTAGTAACTGTCAGTAAAATCCCAGGAGAAAAATCTCTGGGCTAAAGGGGAGAGCAAAAGCTAACCCAGGCTAACCAAAATATCACCAGCTCTAGCTCTTCCAGCTTTGCCTCTCTCCTTGCGGGTCGGGCAGGTGTGTTCATGCAGGTACAGGAGTTAAAATCCAGGCCTACAGATGTGGGCATCCTGCAGCGCTGCCATACGCAGCTCTGTATGTCCCGGGCACGGCTCCCTACCCCGCTGGAGAGCCCAGCCGGGGACAGGCCTCATCCTTGAGCAGAGCGCTGGGCAGCCCTGCCTGCGGAGGGCGATCCTCCAGGGGATGATGCTTCAGCGCTAGTGAAAATGGTTTCCAGGCCCAATATCTGATCGCCGGAAAGGCATCGCTGCATTGCGCCAGCAGCTGTGCCATGCAGGGGCACAGCGAGGACCGGGCCACGAGGGGGACGTGGTGCTCCACTCTGAAAGCACAGCGTTTTGTTTTTTTCTGCATAAAACTGTGACTGTTTACATGTATTATCTAGGCGCAGATAAAGTTCTTGTCTGCCTCAAGCTACCACCCGCTCTCAGGCGTTGTGCTGCATTTGTCCTGGGACTCCCTGCACTTGGAGCCGAGGGGAGCGCGCAGGGCCCCCGCGCGTCGCCCATCCTGACCCCGTCCCCGGGGCCAGGGGAACAGCTGGCCTGGTGTCCCTCGCAGCCACCTTGCGCTCCCCTGCTGGCCCTGCCTGGCTCCTCCCCAGCCCCGGCTGTGAGCACTCTGGGGCAGCGGCCGCCTCGAGCCCTCCAGCTCTGATGCCTGTGGGTTGCCAGCCTGCGCCAGCTCCCTGGGCAGGCCTGGGAAGAGCCCCCAGCACCCTTCTTCTGCCCTGCTGGGGCTGCCCATGGCCCACCCCTGAGCTTCGGGAAGCTCCTCTGGAGCCTGCCAGCACATCCCCTCCCCTGCAGCCCTCAGCACGTGCTCCTGGAGCGCTAAAATTAGCTAGCCAGCTGTGTGGCACGCTTGCACAGGAGCCTCGGTCCCCAGGCACAGCCTGCAATCCAGGCTTGTCAAGGAGGCAACACCCTACATAGGGTAACTGGGCTAGAGCGGGCCACAGCAGGGATGGGAGCAGGAGAGGCTTTCCCCATCTCTCTGCTGGGAGAGCCTGCAAGGAAACCAGCGCACTAGGTAGCCTAAAGCCTGCGGCAAGGATCAGGGGTCTCCTCCTGCTGAGCCCGGCAAAGGCTGCCGGGGTGCGGCAAGTCCCCCGGCCCTGCTGCCCCTTCGCGCTCCCTTCCTTGCCGCTTCCCTCTCCAGCACCGGCCGACAGCACTTCACACCATGCGCCTGCCCTGCGCCCCTGCCCTCCCTCGTGTGCCCAGGGGCTCCCTGGAGGGCACTGGCGCTTGGGGCAGAGGAGCGCGATGGAGGAGCCGCAGCCTGCCCCCTGCGCCGTTCCTCTGAGATGCCTTTTGCTCCCACTCCCCTGCACAGCTCTGATACAGAGGCGGCAGAAAAGCAACTGTGGGAAGCACTGCAGCTGCGGAGGGAACAGTCCATTTTTAGCAGAGCAGCCTTCCCGCTGCTGGGTTCCCCGCAGAGCTGTGCAGGGATGCGCTTGCTCCTCATCTGGCGCAGCTCTGCGGCCTTCCCCCGGCCCCTGGCCCGGAGCAACGCTGCCTTACACCACGCAAACATCTTGGCCCCTGTCTTCAACAGAAAGCCTAACTCTCCAGCACTCACTTGCTGCCCTATTTCACACTGGTTGAGATCTGATAAGATAATTTGAACATTGCCCGTTTAAATTGCCAGTACTTTTGGGGGTGGAAATTTGAGCCATGAGCTAGGTCCCATACAGAAGTGAAGAGCACAAGGGTGCCACAGCATCTGAAATGCATGAACCCTACTGTAGGACTTCGCAAGCATCAGAGGTGACATATTGAGGAGCCTGTATGTTTTGGATGCTCCAGGCCTAAGCAGCACTGGAGGGCAGAGGTTCAGGGTCCTCATTTTGGGTGTTTCTATTCAACTTTGGGTGCCTAAAGCCTTTTCTGGAGCTAGGTTTAAAATTAGGTAAGAATTTTTTCTGAGTAACTCCTTTTGCTGGAGAAGCGTGGGCTGAGAGGGAGGACAGCCCTATTGAGAGCTGCTGGTAACCCTTTACTGATGGGACAAGCCACAGAGCCAGGAATAGGCCCACAAAGGCCTGAAAACAGAGCCAGCTTTTCACCCTGCATCACGTTTTTTTATTAACCCCCACTAGCGGTTCTGGCACCTACTGGAAGCCTATTTTCCACTTCACGAGTGTTTTCCAATTGTGGCACTTCACAGACATGAATGATTTCTGCCCTGCAGGTCCCATGGGAACTAATACTATTCCCAGGGCCCAAAATGGAGAAATGAAGGCCTAGAAATAGCAAGCACCTGGCCCCAGGTGCACCCTCGATTAGACCCCAGCGCTGGGCAGGGAAGCCGTTTCCCAGGCTTGCGTGTTAGCCTCAAGGTCAGGCTGTCCCCACTGGCACCCGCGGGACTGCCGCCTTGCAGCAGCCAGAGCCCACGTTACAGCCAGCGAACGATTTTTCTCACAGGCACGCACTAGCTGAAGCGCTCTGCTCCCACACTAGTTGTGACGGTCGGGGAAAAAAAGAGCCACGACAGAAAAATGCAATCAGGTCAAGGCTCGGTGTGCTCAGGCAGCGCCACCTCCATGACGAACACCACCTCAGGGAGCTGAGCCCTGCCGGGCCACCCAGGGCCTCCCGTGGCTGCTGCTCCAGCGGGCATGAGCGGCGTGTGCGTGCATCAGTTTGGAGACGCAGCAGCCATTGCGTGGCAGTGCCCCCATGGCCACGTCCAGCCAGGCCCTGCAGCAGAGCCAGGCACCGGCCAACAAGGGCCGGGGTGGCCAGGGGCCGTGGCTCAAGGGCAAGGCAGCGGAGCAGTGGGGAGGGAGAGGCTTCCTTCCCTGCTTCCTTCCCTGCGTGACTCACCCAGGAAGGAGCCAGCTCACACTGTCATCACCAGCCCCCACCAGTGGCCTGGCACAGTCACCCACCAACGCGCTGCCCCCTTCCCACCTCTGACCAGCCTCCCAGGGGTGCTCCCGGGCCAACCTTGCTTGGTGGTTAATGCCATCCCCTTCCCTAGCCCGTTTGGAGGCAGTTCACCAGCTCCTGTGAATTTGGACACACGTCCTCCTGCAAAGCTTGACGGCGGGAACTGGGTCACATAGAGAGAAGATACAACCCCCCGCAAGTCACAGAAGTGCAGCTAATTCCCAGCTCCAGGGCATTAACCACTGGCCCTCCCTCCCCATTGCTACGCCTTGCCCGCCTCACCAGAAATGTTTCCTCTGCCACTGGACATGGCTTCCTCCCCTGGGCCTGACCTTGGCTTCAGGCCTCAGTGCTCCAAGGTCCTCCCCAGGGAGCTGGGAAGGGCTAACTGCTTTGGTGCCAATGCCATAAAGCTTCTGGCTGCAGCTGGGCAAACAAACCCCTAGCAAGCCGCCCCAGACATCCCCCTATTGCCCGCTGCGCAGCCTGTGCAAGAGCGGTGAGGGCAACCAGGATCCCAGCCTGGCGTCCTCCTGGGGAAACAGGGCAGTCCAGGTCCCCTCAGCAATGCACAAGGCTCCCAGCACTGTGTCCTTCCCTGCTGGGGCAGGTGGGTGAGCTGTCTTCTCCCTAGCTGCATTAGCGGTGTCCAGCCTGCCTCAGCTCTAGGCCTCCTGTGGGGCTAGTATGCCGTTCCTGGCTTTGCTAGCCACAGAGAGGCATTCTGGGACTCTGCGAGCCCTTTGCAGGATCTTGGCAGCAGTAACCACCCCAGCTTTATTAAACCCTCCTAGTTTGTTTACATCCACAAAATCAGCCCGGGCCAGAGCAGCCAGCTTTACCAAGTTATTCAACATGCAGTTTTCCTGCCTGTTGGACTCCCCTGTGTGCACATGAAGCTTTCATCAAGTGTGTGAAACGCTTTCAAAACCTTGAGAATGCTTGGCTGGGCAACTACTGCCTGGGAATGGCAACGGCTTTGTTCCACCTTAAAGGACAACAATCTCCCACAGAAGCAAAGCCCAGCTCCAAAGAAAGCTGTGAGCCAAGGGAACATTATTACTCCTGCCTCAGCTCCAGCAGCTTGAGCAAGCATGAGGATGGACATGTTCATTGCATCCCATACAGCCACCCATGTGACCCCACCGAAAACTCCTGTCATTGTTCCTGCTGCTCGGATGACCAGGGAGAGCAACTGAATTTACCTTGAGCAGCTCCTTGGGGAAGTCACTGCCTCCATTGAGCCCCTCCAAGTTGCCAATGAAGTCGGAGCAAGACATTCTCTTCCCGATGTTCTGGGGGAGCGGGGGAAGAGAAATGGGGGGGGTTACCTTTAGGCCAGGTGGCCAATGCTGGCCAGAGAAGGTTCCCACAGCCCAGGAACATGCCCATTCTCTGGTGCAGGGTGAGTGGCCAGCCAGGTCTCAGGGAGATGGAGGTGTGGGGGGGGGGGGGAAGCCTCCTGCTTTGCTTAAACCCCAGGAGTTTTAAAAACCCTCCTTTTCCAAAGTTCAGTGCTACCTTCCCTCCATGCCAGCCAGTTTCTGACTCCCATTCCTGCCCTCTCTTCCTTTCCCTGCCTGTTTCGTCTTATTTCCTCATCCCATCCCCAAATCTTCCAGCTCAGTGCATCTCCTCCATAGCCCCATTCTCTCCTTCACCAGCTCCCTCTCTCTCATTTGGGCTTTCTCCCCTTTCATCCACAGACACTTTAGGGTTGATCAGAGCCTTGTGGGTCCAGGGTGGACTCAACAGCCCCTGTGCCTCCTGCTCACGCAGCTCTATCCTTGGGAAGTCCTCCCTCTTTCCCTGAGACCTGCAGTTCGGACAGTGGGGATCAAAAGGGCAGGGGACAGACTGGCCTGACAGCAGTGGGAACTTACGTGTCCATGAAGATCTGTGTTGAGCAGCATCAGGGCACAGGTCAGTGTGTGGGCTCCGTCTGCAGCGCAAGCACAGGACAGGTGATCAGAGCCCCCGGGAATCGCCCTGCAGTTGGGGCTCAAGCCACTCAGGATGTCAGGTGTGATGGAGGGGCTTTGGGTGAGCCCAGGACGGTCCGGAGCCCATTCCTCCCACCCTGAGCACGCAGGGGCACACCACAGTCAGCACGGTGCTGGCACCACATAGGCAGGTAGATAGGAGGCCAATGAATTAAAGCTGACCCCAAAACTGGGCATATAAACTCCCTCCCAACCCAGCAGCCCCTTCAGCCAGGCAGTGATGCTGGAACTAATATTGCACAGCTCCTAGCACGGGCAAAGTGGCAACGACACAGCCCTCTTCCAGCCAGACAGCCAAAAACTCACCTGCCCACAGAGCCAAACCAGGGCAGATTTCAGCATGTGAACACATACAGGTGCAAAGATGTAAAACATTCAAGTGAAATAGTACAACCTGGCTGCTTCCCTGTGCCCCACTGAGTGCTGGGCACCTGAGTTCTCTCACCTGGCTGTTCCCTGAGGCATGGATCTGAAAGCTGGGTCTATGTGGTGAGGAGGGCCTTCTCTCGCCTCTGGTACTAATCTGCTCAAGGTCAGAATTAAGGTTGGATTGAGCCCTAATTGTGCATCTTCAGCCTGGAGCAGGTTTTAACAAAACTACCTTAAGTGCCTGTAGTTTGGGGGAAATGATGGCATCACTGTAACAGGGGCTTTTGCCTAAGGCATTAGTACATGCTCTCAGACTGCTCTCTAGTTTTAGTTCAGGCACCTTCACTGAGTTTATGAACACAATCATGTGTAGAAACACACAAACACACACACACACGTGCACACACAGAGTTTCTTACCCTCAGAAGAGATGGCATTGGGATTACACTCAAAATAACGCTGGGAAAAATGAGCCAGCACTCGCTCTCGCTCTTGCGTCTCTCCCATCAAGGCCAGCTCCTTTAGAAAGGACCTGAAGAAGCAGCAGCAGCAGCATTGGTTGCACATCCAGTCTTCCAGCAGCATCTCTAACCCACCCTGGGCAGAAGTGGAACTGCCCTTTCTGTCCCCTCCTGGAGACCCCATGTGTGACATGTGAAGTCCTGACTTCTCATATCCCTCCCAGCCAGCAGCAGGATTCCCCTCCAAGCCCACAGCACCATACACTGCTGCACATCACCCAGACTTACATCAGGCGCTAGGGACTACACTGGGGAACGAGGTCAGGTTGGCACTGGAAGGCTCTGGGCTCAAAGACTGGCAACTCAGTCTTAGGTGAACCTGACTTGCATGTGAGCCAAGACCAGGGATGCTCTTCCTCGGTTGTGTGGTGGGGAACGCACTTTGGGAAAGGAACCCTGCTGGTCAAGAGGCAAGGGGATCTCCAGGTGGGAGCAGTGGGGCCTGCTCCTGCAGATCTCTGTGTGGGTGAGGAGCTGCACAGGGCATGACCTGCTAGGACCCACTCAGGTTGCCATGGCACATGCACACAGGCATACACATACAGCTCTGACCTGAGAGCCTGGTCCAGACTCATCCCCGTGAACACGAAGAACTTCAGATATTCCCCTGCCACCATTTTGCTGAACTCATTGCTGAAAAAGAAAGGAGGGAGCGAGAGTGGGATTGACCAGACTGTGGGGACAGCAATGTCCCTACAGGATGATGGTAGGGAGGGATGGAGTGGGTTTCAGTAGGCTAGGTACCCCCCAGGAGACATGAAGGCAGGGGTGTGGGAAGTGCACTGTGAACAGGCGCACCACACAGTTCCACAAAACTCAGAGGAATCACCCACAGATCCAATGGGATCATTCAGCATGTAAGAGAAACCGGAGAAGACAGAGTTGTAAGGGCCCAAGAAAGCTCACCTAGCCAGTCCCCTGTCACCTTATGGAAGGTGTCCCCACCAAGATGCAATCATGGTAGAGGCTACAAAAGATGTGGATGTCTCTTAGGTGTTAAGACCTACAGAGGGAACACCTGGTACAGGTAGGCTGCTGTAGGGAGAGGGCTTTGGGGTCCCTCCAGCTATTCTTTGACAACCCACTGCCATGCAAGGGCAGCTGTGGGTACACCAGCGGTGCAGGCGGGTGGAATGACAGCCTTGCAGAGCAGGCCACTCCTTGCGAATACCCACACGTACTTCTTCCCCAAGTGGCGGGCCACATCTGCTTTTTTAAATCCATCCAGGTTGTAGAGCCTCTTGGCGAGGCGTTTGGCAGCCTCCAGGTCAGCCTTGTGCCCATTGGAGAGGGTGTCCGTGCTGCCCAGAGCAAGCTGCTCTATGCTGTCCATCTCCGAGTCTGAGTCAGAAACCAGCTGGCTCAGGGGGTGGTTGCTGCAATGGAAACAGACACTTCGCATTAGTCTGCCAACAGATCCTCTGCTCTTTCATCCTCACAAGAAATCCAGGCTCCTCACTCTGCTGGCACTCTGGCCAGCTACTCACTGCTGGGGTGCGTTATGAACACTATTGGTTAGAGATGCTCAGAGCTTGGGTCTAGGCCCTACGGGAAGGTTTGGAGATGTGGCTGGAAGAGAGAAGAGGCGACAAGACAGTTCTAGTGAATGACGACAGGACCAAGTGAGCTAAAGCCATTTCCAAATTGGATGCAGAGAGACAGGAACCCTTTGCCTGGACCCATCCTGTGAGCCCTTCCTTGCAACAGGTCTCTGGAACAAGAATGCTGACCACATTGAATTTCAGACGTGTACTATCTCACTTCTTGCCAGTAGCCTCATTCTCCCTTCCAGGCCTACATCCTACTGAGGAAAGGCTTGGTGGTTCCCTTCATGCCTGGCTGAGGATGTCAAACACTCTACCCAGTGGAGAAGACAAACGTCAGGACAAATACCCAGAGCACGGAGCATGATGGTCATCAAGATATATCTACTCTGGAGAATGGGAAACTCACCCACTACCTCCCAGCAGAGGCCCTGTCTAGAGAGGAAAAGCCTGCACGGGCTGAGCTGAGACCTCCTCTGGGGACAGATCATGGCCATCATGGGGCTTCTCGCTGCCATTAGCCAGAGCTTTTCTTCCCGAGCTTTCCAAAAGCTTCTCCAGGAGGTCCATCATCTTTGCCCCCTCACAAGTGAGGAGACCAAAGCAGCAGTGAGGTGACTAGCCCTGAGATGACCAGCCCAAGGTCATCCAGCATGCCAAGAGCAGATTCAGAAATTGAATCCACATCTTCTAAGCCCCAGGCCAGAGTCCGGTCCACAAACTATGCTTCCATCCTCTAAAACGGAGGCAACAAACAGCTGCTGGTCCCTCAGGTAACTGGTGAGGCTGGAAGGGGAGAGACTTATCTTCACAGCTCAGACTTCCTCTCTGCTGCATGCCAACCCTCTGTCCTGTGATGGACTCCAAAGGCCTTACAGAAATTGCCCCAAACTCCCCCACCCTGCAGCCATAAAATGTCTTGTGTGGGCTGAGGCTCTACCAAGCTCAGCTGTAGCAGAAACCTCCCTCCTCACCCCAAACGCCCGCTATTAGGCCCACTTCCAGCATCCTTGTTGCTGGAGGGCCAGGGTACACATTTCTGCAGCATCTGTGCCCCAGCCCCTTTTTTCCTGGCCCTCAGAGCTGCTGGCACCAACTACCACCTCAACCGCTCTGTGCTGGAAAATGCCACCACAGAGCACTTCACAGGTCTCCCCCGACTGCCCTGGAACTGCTGTGCTATTTCATCTCACCAGGTCTTCACAGGAAACGTTGTCCCTGCTCAGAGGCTGTAAGGGTGTTGCTGTTTGGCTATGGCAACAAGGCGGGATGCTCTGAACTACCTGCTTGCTCCCCCTGCAACTGTGGCCTGCAAGGTCTGGGCATCCTTCAGCTCCCTCTGCGTGCACATCTGTGAGGAGCACCCCGCCTGGCAGCCACCCACGTGCATCCCGTGCTGTCCTATACATCTGTACTCATTTTTAACCTGAACAGACTCCTGGTGCTGCTCTTTTGAGTGCAGTTTCTACTCAAGACAAGAATACTATAATTCCTTCCCTTAGCCTTTCCCATCCGCTAACTTCCAAGGACTTCACAGAGGGGAAAGCTGAGGCACAGAGAGGGCAGACTAAGGAAAACACCCCTGGCCTCCCACCCTGCAGCATAGTGTACCGTCTTCTTCAGGCTGCCCATCCGCTCTCACCCCACCTTGCCTTAAAAGGCCATGTTAGCTCGCTTGGCTGAGCCTCCGAAGCAGTCTGACTCAGCGGCACACAAGTTATCCCAACAAAAACCAAGCAGAATCTAATCAACAACGAACATTAAGCAACTTTGACCTCGCCCAAATTTTCTGGCAGATCTCGCAATGTTCCAGCCTGATTTATTTTTAAAAGTCTCTAATTGACTTTTAAGAGGCCTACTCTCCTGAGCCAATTACACAGTCCAGTCTCCTTGAGACTCCACTTCTTCCACTAAGGACGAAACCTCCTCGCTGCTCAGCGCTGGCCTCCCACGTGGCGTTTGCAGCTGGGGCGCAGCACGTCCCAGGAGAGCTCTACGTCACAGTGAAAGGCTGCCCTTTCTGTTTCGGGGGCTCTGGCTTGCCTCCTCCTACCTGCTCGGCATCCCCAGTGAGCTGGGACTGGGGGAAGCTGTTCTGACTCAGGTCCGTGGACCAGCAGACAAAAGTGGCTCCGACTCCCTGTGAGTCCCAGGGGAGATGCACTGGATGCGGACCAGAGCTGAGCTTGCCAGCGCTGGAAGGCGATTGCTGTGAGGTCTGGATGGGTGGCCAACAGGGAGATCTGGCTCCCACTTGGCTCCACACTTCCTGAGGGAGCCTGTCCCTGGCCTCATGCCACCTTCCTGGGAGCAGTCATGAGGACGGCCTTCGGGTCGGGTCTGCCTGGATCCCCCTCCTGGCCCCGGGCCAGCGTGCTCCAGAGGAGATTTTGGCCGTGCCTGGCAGGAGGCCTTCAGGGTCGCTGTCTGTACAAACAGCACACCCTGCCTTGTGGGCACCCCTCCAAACGCCGGGAAGACGTGGCTTAGTTTTGTGACATTGAAACCACTGTATAACACAGATCTGAGACTGCGGTGTGGCTCTGGGGTCAAGCGGCGGGAACAGCTCTCGTCCGCCTGCCTAAAATGTCTCCTCCTCCTGCCCAAATAGGACAGCTGTGTCCCAAGGTGCGGCTGGAGTGGGCCCCAGCACTTGCCATCCTCCAGGTGCCCCCAGGAGCGGTGGCTGGCAGGGCCAAAGCCGCACTGGGGAGCGCTTGACAGCGAAAGAGGGTGGTGCTGCCGGGCCAGCCCTGGGCACATACCTTGGCCATGCTTTGTCTCCCTGTGCGGATGTAACCGCTGTGCCCTCAGCCAAAGAACAGGGTTTACAGGCTATTTTTGCTTCCCAGGAACGCTGAGACGAATCCACCCAGCAATTGGCACTCACAGATCACGTTTTGTGGTGACTGTATTTTCTTTATAAGCTGGAGCCTGCTGCAATCACAGGGGCCCTGGGGGCCGTCCCCTTCCCAGCCTGGCAGCTCCAGGATTGCTCTGCCTGCCGCAGGCTGAGCTAGCAAACCCAAAGACACTTCTCCACTGCTCCCCTGTGGTCCAGCTGGACCTCCAGAGCAAGCAGCTGTGCTGTCACACTCTGAAGACCTCTTAACTCTTAGCCAATATCACTGAAAACTCCTGATATCCTTTTGGACCTTGCCTATCTTCTCCGAGAGGCCATGTGGCCCCACACAGCTGGTAACCGTAAGGTGCCTCCTGTGGCAGACGTAGAGCTCCAAGTGTCTCTCCATGACCTCTCTTCTCAAGCTGCGCTCTTCAGCTTTCCTCTCAAGTGCTGAGCACCCAGTCATGGGCCATCTACAAGGACTTCTCTGCCCTTCAACATCTGTAGCTCCTGCAGGTTCCCAACCTGCGTCTGCGATTCTTGCCTTGCCTCTTGAAATAGGTGCGCAGGGATCACAGCTTGCTTCTTAAAGTTGTTCTTCCAGCAGGGTCTGATGTCCCCTCCCTCACTAAGTCACCATTCTGATTTTGGCAATGCATAACCTTATACCTGGGATGGAGCGCTACCCTATACAAGTGAGCCCAGACTCCTAGCCATGCCAAGAAATTCATGTGTTTTCTTCTAATGCTCAAGCCACCATCATGATGTTAAATAAGGACCATCAGCCTTGAATAGTCTGGGAGCGCTCACATTCATGACACCTGTCTGTCACCTCTCAAAGTCCCATCTGGGGAAAAAAAAAAGAACAAAAAAGCAAGAGCCCAGTCCTCAAGCAAATGTGGAACAGAGCAAAGAGCAACTGAGGTGATGCTAATTTTCCTGCCAATGACCTAATGTGTTGGAGGATATATTTTTTTAAGTGTACTTTCTAAAGTGACATTCCAATTTGGCTTGAAGAACCACTGAGATAATATTTTTACATCAGAAATATTTTCAGCTGGAGAATTGGCCTGTACTTAAAGAAAAAAGATCAAATTTGGTGTTGTATGGCATCCTCAGTGCGTCTGAAATTAGTCATCTCAGAGCTGACCCAATGCCTGTTCAGCACTGCCCACCCGCCCCGCAACGGGGCTAGCCCCTGCACCCCGCCGCATCCTTGGGCGCTCCTGTGGCAGGCTCTGGCTCTACGGGCTGAAGGGCTCAGGCAGATGGCAAATAACCCACGTTTGCCACACTCGGGCTTGTCCATTAGAGATCCCACATCCCTAGGGCCGGCGACACCGGCAGTAAGTCTCAGGTGTCTCTTTAACACTGCCATGAGACCTAGCTCCGGCATTGCCCCCAGTGCGCCTAGCATGACCTGCTGCCATGGCATGGAGGCTCCTTCCTGACCCCTCCTGCTCCCACTCAGTGCAAGGACATGGCTGCGCTTGCACCTGGGGGCAGGCTGAGAGCCCAATGCCCAGCTCCCGCTGCCACCAGGCATGGGTATGCCTTTCCAGGCCCCAAAATGCTCCTCCTCGGGAGCCCACATTCCTCTGAGGGGCCCCAGGCAGTCCTCTTAGCCCCAAATCCTCCTGCTCTGGGATCAAACCCTCCTTTTCTGGGCCCGAACACAAAGAGGGGGGAACAGGCAGGAGTTCCCTCAAAGGCCATGTGCCATGCCAAGCACACCATCCCTCATCCACACTCTGTCTCCTACTTCAAGGGCAATCTCACCTCAGTTCCAAGACCTGCTGTGGGGAGTACTGGCCATGCCAGCTGCCCAGAGTCCACCAAAAGACCTGAGCACCTTCCCATGCTGGAATGGAGTGTATCACCACAAGACACTCTCCACCTTGCTTCCGTGAACCCAGGCTCATCCGGCATTACGTTCTCCCAGGGGCTGTCAGCAACCAGGAACAAATCTCTCCTGGACAAGAGGCAGCGATAAGCCACTAGCTCAGAAAAACCTGTCCAAGCGGGCTGACCTCCAGCTCCTCACTCCTAGCATAGATGTATTTGCAGGGTGGGGACCTTCCCTTCACAGTGCCCTACTCCCCAGGAGAGGGAAGAAGATACATCCCTGGGGACAGACTCAGCTGGATGGCAATGGGTTTCAGCTGGGGATGCTCTGCTGAGCTCCTGGGCTCTCCAGGTCCTGCATGATACACCTCCCAGTGAATCACCTGCTGCAAGAAATTCAAAAATCCCAACTGCAATCCAAGTGCCACTTGCTCACCAAGGCAGACCACAAGAGATTGTTTGCTTCCTGCACCAGGAAGGGCAGGGAGCCTGGTCCAAACCTGAGGGACATGTGCATGGGGCAGACCAGCACTTTGCCCTCTATTCCCAATGCCCCACATGCATGGCTAGACGCACGTTGCCTCAGCCAAGCGAGCCCAGCCTGCCTAATATCACTGCTAAGAATGTACCAGACCGGATCTTTGGCTGAGCTAAATAAATGCAGCTCCCTCCACTGGTCTCAGTGGAATGACTTTGATTTATGACAGCCAAGATGTGGGCTGGTTCGTTCCTAGCAGAACTGAAGTTAGGGCTGGGAGGACACTTGAAGGTCAGCCAGGCCAGCCTCCAACCACAGGCAGGACGGCCTTGCCTTCCTCACCCTGGCAGCTCTGTCCAAGCTGCTTCTCAAAACCCATCTGCAGAGGTTCCTCGCCTCCCCCAACATTATTGCTATGAGAGCCAGATAAGACCTAACTTTGGGCAACAGCACCCCTCTTCCATCCTGTTCCTCTGAACAGCAAACAGCAAACCTGTTCTGCCAGACCCTCCCCTGCAGCATGTCCCTCTTCAGAGGTGACTCCTTCAGAGGTGTCCTCTCTCCTGCCCCTGTCCCACCAGTCTCTCTCACAGGGGACAGCCCAGATTCTGCAGAGGACAGGGACCATCTCTGCAGGCGTCTGAGTCCTCCCTCAGAACAGTTTCTAGAGTCAACAGGCTCTGAGGGCCTTAAAATCAGGTTACTCACCAGTCAGGCGAAGGGTCGGCTTCTCCTTGAGAGATAGAGCTGTCATGGTATTAATCCAGGGAAACCTGGATGTCTCAGGCCTTTGGGCAAAGTCCAGCCAACAGGGTTTGAGCGGGACCCGCAGGGCCACAGGAGCAGAAATTGAAGCCAGATGCAAGAGGCCACTTCACACAGAAATCTCTGGCACTGACCTCAGGACGGAGCAGCTCTTCTGTGTCGGGACCTATGATCCAAACTGCAACCTCCCCGGTAGAGCTGGCTGGCGTGCACAGCGTGGTCCCAGGGCCGCCTGCCCCTGGCACCCGCCACGAGGAACACGGCTCTCCCCAGAGCCCCGTGGCTCTTGGCTACGTCCTCATGGGCAATCAGAGCCTGCACTGCTCCGCCGTGCCCCCGAGCCGCTGCCTGACCCCAGCCCGGAGGCCAGCCCAGCATCACCCTGGTGCCGCACGCAGGCCAAGAAGGCAGCTCCGTGCGGCACCCGCAGCCTGCACGCAGGGGCGGCTGCGAGCCGGGGACGGCCAGCCCGCAGCACGGGACACCACCGAGCCTCCCGGCCCTTAGCACTGCCCTCCGAGGGGAGACCGGCTCTCCGGCGCTGCAGGGACCCTACCCAGCGCTAGCACGCGCGGCTGACATCCTCGGGCCTCCGCCTCCTCCCCTTCGCTCTCCATGCCGCCGGGCTCCCAGCCCTGGCCGCTCGGCCCCTCCGCTCCTGCCCTGCCTAGGCCCCGCAGCTCCGGCCCCTTCCCATCGTCTCCCATGCAGCATCCGCGCCTGCCTGGCTCCCCTTCCTCCCTCCCTCCTCATCCTGCGTGTGGCTGTCTCTGCCTGTCTCTCACTGAAGCTCCCCCTCCTCCTCGGCTTCGCGCTCGGCAAGGGGAGGTGGGGACTAGGGCCATGGATTTTGCTCTGCGAGGGGCTCGCTCTCCCCAGGAGCCACCTTGCTCTCCGGGCACGTGAGCCAGCTGCCTGAGCCCCGGGTGGGTGGGTGCCCCAGCCTTTTCCCGTGCCTGCTGCATGTGCCAGGACCGCTCCCGCTACACGCGTGTGCAGCACAACGTGGAGCACTTCCAGCTCGCTGGTGTGCATGTGTCTGCCCGTCTGTGACCGAGTACGTGTCTGCATGCGTGTGGGGCTCCACGTGTGCACGCGTGTCCCTGGCGGTGCCTCACCCTCCTCTGCCCTTGCCAGTTCCTCCCCCTCTGCAAGTATCCGAGCGTGCCCCGCTCTGTATGCATCTTGTGCATGCATATGGCACGTGCCTGGGGCGACAGCCCAAACCACTCACCCTTGCTCCTCACGAGTCCTATTTGCCACCCCTGACCTTGCCACCTCGGCTGGTATCGGCTCCTGCTGCCCTTCACGCCTTGACCTGGGAATGGCAAATTCCAGCCGGACCCGAGCTGCACGCGGCCATCTGCCTGTTCCACCCACTGTCCCTCCCTTCCCTGTTTCCATCCTGCGCTTGTCACCCTGCTTCCCCCATGCAGCCCTCCACCCTCCCGCATCCCACCCCTGCCTTCTGCCCCACGGCCCTCGAGCTGCCCCACAGCCTCTCGCAGCTGGGGTGCCAGGCACGGCACGGTGCTCAGTGCACCATCACACCAGTTTGCCCAGTGACAGCCAGGCACCTCACCGTTCAGGTCATTTGATACTAGTTGAGAAACCTGCATGGGCCCCGGGCGGGGGGGGGGGGCACCAGCTCACTGGCTGCTGCAGTAACAAAAGGGACCTTATAAAGAAACACAGCACAGCATGTTGGCACAGCCCCGTTGCTCCAGCACGCGCGCCAGCAGCTGCGATCTGGCATGGAAAAAGGCTTTACTCCCGGCACATCCTCCACCTGGGGTGGCTGCCAGCCCTAGGAGCTCCCTGCTCTTCCCACACAGCTGTAGCTCCAGGGCCGATTTCTCCCTCTAGCGAGGCTCCAGACATGCTGCCCATCACCACGGTATCTGAGCCAGGGACTCCGCAACCCGCTTTGCCGGCTAGTTCTCCTGCCTGCCCTTCTTTCCATCCCACCTCAGGCGATGCCCCCAATTCTGCCGGTCCCTGCAGAGCCTGCCTAGCTTGCCTCCTGCAGCGATGTCATGTGGGGCAATTAATATTCCCTCTCTCCGCCTCTCTGTAGCAGTGATAAATGCTCCTCAGGGTTGGTCATGCCTGCAGCGGGGACAAGGTGGGCTCTGGAGGAGCGGGATAGGAGCCGGGCAGGCAAGGGAAGCAGAGCAGATGGATTTTAGGGGGGCTTGCACCCCAAGGGAGACACACTTTGCCATTTATGTCTCTTTGGACCAGTGCCCCGAGATGTGCAGCGCCGGTGGCAGGGCAGGGGGCGGGGAGGGGCGCCAGCCCTGGCCTGCCTATGTATGGTGTTGCGGCAGCAAGGCTGCGCTCGCCGCCTCGCCCACAGCTGGCGGCGCTGCAAAGCCCTGGGATTTGGATCTCTAATTGCAAAATTCTGGCTGTCACCACCAGAGCGATCTTCCTGCGGTCATCACGACTGCCCACCTCTCCATCTCGCCAGCACAACACGAGCCCCTGGCAAGCCCTGCCAGCCCAGAGAGACCCTGCGTGTGTCACTCCCCCCGCTCCCTGCGCAGCCTACCTTCTGCTCCCCGCTGACACGCTCGCTCTGTGGGTCACCGTCATTGCTTTGGGGACAAACTGCTTTAATGCAGCCCTCGGCCCAGTGAGAGCCAGGGACCTGCACACCTTCCCCTCCCACCCCAACAAACCTGTGGCGTACCCCCAAAACAAGGTCCAGACACTCATGGAGCTGCTGTGCCACTCTGGAGGTCCCACTGAGCACTGTCCCGCTACAGGGGAGCAGGGGGTCCCATGGTGGCGTCATCAGGGTGTCCCAGTGTGGTGTATCCCAGTATAGGGTTTCCTACCGTGGGCTAGCTGCCAGCGGGGCCCACAGCAGAGCCCTTCCCATTACTAGGGGGTTAGATAGCCTCCAAAAAAGTGGCTCCAAAGGGGGGGAGTGCGGGAAGGCCTGTTCCTGGGATACACAGGGCTCAGGTGCGAGCCAGGCTCTCCTCAAGCTCAGGGATGAAGGCATTGATGTGGCCCTCTCTGCTTCTCACCCAGCTTCTAGCTGGAAGTCTCAATGTCTTGCTATTCAGCCAGCATTAACTCCCCCAAGGACACCAGAGGCATCCCAATGCCAGGGGAACGTTTGCTATGTTTTCACTTAGGCAAATCTCTTATGCACAAGGTCAAGATAAAAGCATGGGCTCAGAATGTCATGTGCTGAGGGATACCAAAGCCTTGGTCTGAGCCTTGCGGATGTGTGAACCAAGGTTATCTCACCATGGCAGACAGTGAGAACACCACAGCTCCAAGCTGCTACCAAATCCACCCACTAGCAACATAAGAGGTTATCTACGACTTTGCGGCTTCTACCACTAACAGAAATGGAAAGTTACGGGCTGCAGAGCAATTACATCCAACCTGGACTCCAATCCATTGCCAATCAATACAGAAAGTAATGCTAAATGCTTCAGCAGTACAAGCGGGACAGGCAGCTGACAGCACACATGGGTCTAGGCCTGCTCGTGTTAGCCACCAATAACCCCTCACACCAAAGCCCTGTAACCTGAGAACGCACCCCTGCCTACCCTGATGGGTGGTGTAAAACTGCAGCCTCCACCGCAGGGCTCCCCCAGGGAGGGCTCCCCCAGCCCTTGTGAGGGACTCTCCTGCAACAGCCTCCTGGTCCCAGAGGGAACAGGGAGAAGCCAGTGGTAGCCAACATCTAACATGCAGTGTCAGTTAGCAAACTGCGCCTTGCACTGGGCTGTGGCTTGGGGGCAGTGGATGGGGTTTATACATCTGCGCCCATGGCACTATCTGTACCACTTGTAACACGTAGCCAACTTTGAATCCCCCACTCTGGCCACACTGGCACAGGTGATCTGCATCGCAGAGGCTTCAGAAGTTCCTACTCTCCTTTCCCCAGCTCTTTCTATTAAGACTAATTAACAGGAGCATCACAAGGATATTTACAGCTTGAACTGGGAGCAACTCTGCTGGGCTCCCGCTCATGGGCAACCCTTTGAAGAACCAGCCTTGACACTTCTTCCTCAAACTGCTTGGCAAGTTTTAGGTTCCTGTGCAGCTTCACTCTGAGTCTAGAGAGCTGGTTAGCATCAGTGATGGGAAAGAAGACACTTCTTCCACCTCTGCCTTGCCAGAAAGCACTGCCTCCCTCCTCCCAAAAGACTAGAGACATCTCCTACCTTTAGGCTGGTTTGGTACATGGAGCAACGGAAGGACCTGTCCTCCAGACAGCAGGCTGTCTCAGCACCTGGTATCCTGTATCTCATGCTGGTTCCCACTCTAGTTTATACCGCCCATTCAAATCTTCAGTCCTGTCCACCAGGCAAGACACCAGATCACAACCACACCTGCCTCCATGTCTGTGATCTCTCATGAGGGCTGGGAGGGAAAACTATTTCAACTCCCGGGGAGCAGAGAGTTGGGCTGCTGCCTGCTGGGGTCCTGGTGCGAGTCCCTACTCCTGCCAAGCCTTGTTTTGCACGCTCATTCCTGGAGCATCTGTTTCAGACCGCTGCTGGAGCCAGGGCACTTTGCTCGTTTGCTATTATGCAGCATGGTAGGTCTGCAAATCAACTGCAGCCCAAGGTGCTGTGGGAGAGAAATGAGGCCTGTAGGGGTCCAAGAGGAAAGACCTACAGATGCATTTTAGGCTGAGCAATAAAAAGAATACCCAAAGGAATAATTTCTAAATGAGGGAAGGTAGTTGCTTGGGACTCAGAGTGCGTGTGCGTGCGTGTGTGTGCGTTAAGAAGGCTAGATTAGCTTGTATAGTATTATGGAAGGAAAGTCCAAGCCACAGGGTCCCCAGGCCAGGCTATGCAGTTAGGGCTACAGCTGGATTTCCCTGTGCTCCTCTTCTCCGCAGAGCAGAGGGGTGCGTGGTGCTAGATAGGGCTGGAAGAGAGCAAGAGAAGATTAGAGGCCCTCAAAGACAGGCCCAGCAAAAATCCACAGGGCAGCATGGTTTCTTCATGTTTCGATTAAACCTTCCCCAGGTTAGGAAGGATGCCAGCAAGCCCAGAACATATCTGGGCAATTGCTGAGGGGAAACCCCTCCATGGCCTCTGTCACAGCCCAATGCTGCTCCAAAACCTGCGGGAGAAGAGGAGCACAGAACCGCAGTGCCTTTGGCACTGCCGCCGCTCCCTGCTACAGGAAAAAATCTCTGTAGGCTACTTCATTGCCATTCCTGTTGTTAGCTGGAATCTCCCATCTTCTCCTGCGACCCCTGCAGAGGTGGTGACATAATAAAATGGCATCCTGTAAAGTGTAAGTGAGATGCTGTCCCCTTTGGTTTCTCTAGGGTGCTCTATTTTGGACTTTTGCCTTGGCAGAGGAATAGGAAGCTGATTCTTCCTCCAGAAAGCAACGACCATTGCTGGATACTGCCACCCTTTGCTGCTTTGTGCTGCTCAGACATAACCAGCTTTGCTGCACAGATCTTGCCTGGCCTCTGTGCCACCATGCCCAGGCTTCAATGTTAGGCCTGTGCTAAGGAAAGGGAAGACCTAACTAAGCGCTTCTCTCCACAGGACAGCCTTGGGGTGATCCAGAAACCACAGGTACCCAGCACTGCAAACAGCCAGAGGTGACACAGAGCTTAGTCCCCACATGGTCACCCCAAGCTGAGCCAGTGAGGGCAGTACAGGTTGCACCCAGAAGTGACACTGGGTTTGGTCTTGACAGGTGAGGGAAAGGGAAGCTTCTCCTCCCTCCATCATTTCCCTGGGCCATGGTGGGAAAGCCTACAAGAAGGGTGAGGGATTCAGGAGGCTCTTGCATTGCACAAGAGGTTGCTGGGGCAGAGGGGAGATCCTGCAGGGCAGCAATGGAAACAGGAAGACTGAAGCCGGCGTGAATGAGACAACAGGTTATCTAAGAGCCACTGGCTCTGCAGCTGAGCTATAAGATGGGACATGACATCCAAACTGGACCTGACTGCACTTCAGAGGAATGTACCCTGGAAAAGAGGAAAAGATACAGCCTGTCAACCAGCTAAGACCTTGCTGGGAGGGGAAAGAGTCCAAGCAAGGCACTGTCTCAGCTTGGATATGGTCTTACATATGGTCAGGTTGGAAATGGTGGGGCTGAGCACCCCTAGCCTGCTCCACCAGAGATCTCTCCAAGGGGGATGGCTGTTCTGAGCCTGGGTGCAGCCAGGCTAGGAGCAATGTAGAGGCAGAGTCACTAGCAGGCTGAGCTCATCTCCACTCTTGATCTCCCTGCATAGACAAAGCCAAGAAGGTTCAGGAGGTCGAGCCAGGCCAGAGCAACATGTACAGGACTGTGGAACTCTCGTCTTCAAGAAATAGGAGGCTGCTGCTCAGACGGGGAGGGACGCAGCAGTAGCAGGGAGTCTTTGGCCTCTAGGATGAAAAGGCTCTTTAGCATCTACTACTACCGACTTCTCATAGGCCTCTCCCTGCAGGCACCACAGATGCTGGACTGTCCTGCAGTGGGAACTACCACAGGACTGAAGTCTAGGGACTCCCTGCTTGCTAGGCTAGATGTAACTCCACAGTCCTTCAGCACCACCAAAGCTAATGAAGAAGAAAGGATGAGATGTGCTCTCACCTGCATGCTGACCGCTGTGTCATGGTGATTACTGGCCTGATCAGCCACTGGACAGGGCCAGGCCTGTCCTAACACACCAGGAACAGCTCATGCTTTATCCAGAATGGTCTTTACTACTGAAGATCCAGCACACCCAGTCCTGGCCCTTCTCCTCTTTCCCAAAGACATAGGTCAGGCTCTGGCCAGAGTTAGACTCAACACCCAGCCTTGGAGGTGCAGGTGGGCAACAGGTGACTTTGATCACTCACCTCATGTTGGAGGCCAAGGGAGTACCAAAGCTGTCCTCTGAGCAGCAAGGGCTGCGCCGGGCTCCCTTCCCTCGCCTCCCTCGCTCCTCCTCCCTCTCAGTCCACGGAGCATCTGTGGCTGAACTGGTCCCAGAGTCTGGCTCCAAGTGAGCCAGAGGAGCAAAGTTCTCCTCGATCAGCTTGGCGCTGTCTTGGATCTGTCCCTGTACTTCTGGGGTGAGGGTTGGGAGGTCGAAGGTGAAAATGGTCCCATGGGTGCGGGCTGGGGAGGAAAGGATGTCGATGGAGTCCAGGCTGGTGTAAGATGTGCCTTTGGCTCGATGGGACTCCATAATGCTCTCAAAATGCTTGCTGAAAGAGTCCATACCATCCCTGGAGAGGCTGTGCCCTAGGAGAAAGGGCACTGGAGACTTGAGCATACCCTGTGTGTCTCGATCCATGATCCTAGAGGAAAAGAAAGTGAGAAGAACTGGTCACTGAGGAGCAAGTGATCAAAGCCCAAAAACAAAAGCCCACGTGCTGCTCCAGAAGGAAACTGGGAAGGGCAGAAACCTCCTCTGAACATCTGTGGGACACTAGGCCTCCAAAGAAAAGCCCCGCCTGTCCAAGATACCATGGGAATAGGGACTGCATTGGACTCCCTCCAGACATATGCGTCTCCTTTAATGCGCCACAGACTTTTGTTCCTTTAGTGGCTCATCCTCATAAGAGGCTTATGAGATGGCTACTGCTTCCAGTCACTCGACTTGAGGTTAGATCCAATAAAGGGCTCAAGGGCCAAAAGCAGGACATGGTGCTTCAGCTCTGTTTTAGCCAAATCTGGAAGTGCCTGAATTTTCCATGTGCCTTCAGAGCTCCCCAGCACCCAGAGGCTCTTCCTGAAGCTGCTCAGAACAACATAGCACCTTTCTCCACGGATGTGCCACTGTGATCTCTCAGTGAAGTGCCCAGAGCGTGCCCAATACCCACCTGCAAGGTCTGCACAAAAACTAGGTGCTGACACCTGTTTTAAAGCAGGAGAAAAAAGCAGGGTGGCTGAGTGAGTAGAGCACCTGCAAAGGAATTAGGCTGAGATCAGCCAGGCTTACCTCCTAAGGGACTGCTTTAACCACTAGGCTATACCTTCCCTGACAAAACCTAACCACTGTGTGAAAAGTAACACGACAGATGATACCAGAGAGACAGTAGGATATCTTATCTTGAGAGCAAGGACCAAAACCCAGGGCTTTTCTCCTCATGGACACATCCTAACCACAACCTCTTTTGCTGCCCTGTGGCTCAGCTTCAGTAGGAAGCTGGGCAGAGATACACGCAGGGCAGCAGCACTTTCTGCTGGCTGGTCCCCAGGACCCTCTGGGACTCAGCGCAAGGCTATTCTGAGGTCCCAGGTTTTTCCAGGCAGTACGTAGGGAGCCTCACCCCCAGCTCTGGGCTTGGGGTCCTTGTCTGTTGACCCACGACCTAATGGCCAGGCTTAGCCCTGGCTAATCATCTTGTCACGTATCAACCCAGCAGTAAGGCCCAGATTGTCTGTAGCACAGGTCTGGGTCCAGGCCAAGACAAGAGTTTCTAAATCCTGAACCCCTGAGGACTTTGTCAGGTAAATGAGGTAAATTACCACCAGCCCATCAGTTTGAGCATGTGACAGTAAAGATATTTCCAACACAGAGAACATCAGTGCTTCATTCATATAAGCACAAATGCAACCATAAAAGCCAATTTTACTCATAAGCTGCTATCACCTTATTAAAGCACCGGAAAAGCACTTGTTATGCCACTGTCTTCTCTGATTAAAAGAGAAGAACTGATCCAGCTTGTCATAACATTTGTTATGAACAAACAGCTTCATATAGAGGGCTCAGAAAATGTATTGCCATCACAGGCACCAGACGACTTTCAATTAATTAGCCTTTGTATACTGCTCAAAAATCTCACTCCGATTATTTCACTAGGCTGTGAGCTGACAACTTTATTCCACCAGAAGGCCAGGTGGCTTCAAGGGGTGCTCAACTAAGCAAGAAGGAGGTACAAAGGGCAGGATGAAAGCTACTCCTGTCAATCCACTGATTTTTTCTCCAGGCTGTATTAGTCCTGCTCTACGTTCCTACCCATTCCAGAGGTGGCTCTTTTCAGGCATGGACAAGAGAGGAGAGACCTCTCTAACATTTATAGATGAGTTTACAGATGCAACTGCTCATTCACTGTCCTTACCATCTAGCAACCTTCTACTAAATCAAGCTAATTCTGCCAACTTAATTTTGCATCTAGCATCCAACAGGAGGGCCATGGGCTGTAACAGAGAGGGTAGCACTAGCAGACAGAAGGCACCTTGTTCCCAGGAGAGTTTAAGGGAATTGGGCTGAATCTTGTGATCAGGTATGTCACCAAAGTGCAGAAAAAACATAGCTGGTTTTGTCTCCACCATCCGAGCTCTGGGAACAATTTCTCCACCCTGAAATACCAAGCCAGTTCTACACAAACCAGTTCAGATCCAGAAGGACCTAGTCACAACAGCACAGGCACAATGTTGCCTGACCGCACCACTCCTGCTCAGATCTAGCTTCCCATCCGCCCTGCGCTGCCCAACCTTCCCTGCCTCTGGTTGCTGCCCATCACCCTGTGTCCTGCTCCCAGGCCCCCAGGAAGGCTGCGTGTTCGCAGGAAAGATCGGTGCAGAGACGCATGGTTGCAAAACAAGGGAAATGCAGCTGGGAGGAGCAGATGAGGGGAGGAAATGCAGAGACTGTAATTAAGCATCTGCACAACAGCAATGGGCAGTGGAGTAAGAAATATGTTTCCAGCTTCTGTCACAGGAACTGGTACAAGAGCCATAGTGATCCTTTCTTGGAAATGGGCCAGGTGGGTAAGTAGGGGAAGCGGACCCCCCTGGGGTCTGACACCACGCTGCATTACACGCGAACATCACAGCCACTGGTGCTGGGGGCCGAGGTTTACTCACGGGGTCTGAGCAACTGGAATTTAGCAGCCACGTCTCATGGCGAACAGAAGGGGAGGGATTCGCCCTGTTCTCTGCCTCGTGCTGCAGAGCAGCGTGGTCTCCGGCAGGAGGGGAGAAGAAGAGTACACTTCTCTGTTTAGGCCCTCTGGGGTTTCCTCTCTGCCAAATGCTCCAAGCCCATGATTATGCCCCTGCCATGCCCCGTTCCTCCTGCCCGCACAGGCATGGCAGGAGCTGCGCAGGCGTCCCAGTGCAGCCAGAGATGACAAGGCCAGGCACCATCACCCAGCAGTCCTTCACTTTATTCCTCTCTGAACAAAGCTCGTCTGTGGACCAGCCGCAATGGCTCCTTGTACTCCCCAAGACTCCTTTGCCTGCAGCCCGTCTCCTCCAGTTTGCCTGCTGCCGAGGTTCGGTGTCACAACCACAACCTGTGCTCAGCCATAGGTACTAGGGGCAGGCACTACACCGTACCTCACCCGGGAGCCGTTTCCAGGTGCCCATGCTTGCCTGCCATTCTCATGCTGTGGTTGCTCATGCCCCAGTTTTCACCTATTAGCTGTACACCTCTCCCTCTGCCCATCAGCACGTGGTGTGTGCCCACATCACCTGGCGCATCCCCTTTCCACCCCAGTGAGCAGAGGCCGCCCAGACCTGCTGAAAGCAGGAGCATCGTCACACGGGGTGGCTGCCCTTCAGCGCTGAGCTGCAGCTTTACAGCCACGCTAGACTCTGGGACTGAGGCTCTGGCTCAGCACAACACGAGAGGCTTGTGGCTACCGAGGCAGGTTAAGCAGATGCTTAAGCGTTTGATTACATTGAGGCCTTAACCATTTTTTAATCCCCACCAAGGCTTGCCCTGCAGCTATTTTCTCCCCGGCTGCGTGGCTCTCGGAAAGGGCTCCCCAGGTAGCAGATTTTCCAAGGGTTTTCCTGGGCCAGGCTGCTCTGTTCGCTAGCGAGAAAAGACAGCTCTGCCTCCCGCCAGCCCTGCACCTCCCGGGGGACCTGGGGACCACTCTGCAAAGCCCTCCGCCGCCTTATCCGCCAGGCCACCGGCTCTGCCAGCCACGCCAGGCGCCACGTGGGTGCCGCTGGCAGGGGCTTGGCAGCCGCAGCTGACAGCGCTCTGGGAGGAAGGGATTGGAGCCCATTCCTGCTGACAGGTCTTGGCTCTCCGGGACTAATGGGGCTAAAGACAGTAAAGGCTTAGACTAGTCATTAGAGGCAGTAGATCTGACTCTAAATATATTCGGCGAGCAGATTGGCCGGAAGAAGACACTGTTTCTTCTGTCACTTTCCTTTGCTTGTTTGATTTCGCGCTGGATTTTTTCAGACAGACGTCCTGCCAGCTGTTAGCACGCTCTCTTACTTTGCGATGGTAAATCGCACAAGATGCCCTTTAGCCAGAATATCAAGGGCAACAAGATAGTATCAAGCAAAAATCCCCCTTACAGAGGGTGCTAAACCCTTAAAGCTAGATTTTCAAGGGGATTTACTTGTCTAAATGCTGTGAATCAGCATCCAAAGGCAATCAGGTGCTTCAATAATTTTGTGGGGCTGGTTCTTCCCACCTACTAACAGCCTGCTCTGCGGAGCAACTGCTGGGATTGCGTCCCGAAACGCTGGCCCCCTTCAGCAGAGATGGGCCTGGCTGACAGTCGCGCTTGCAGCTGCAGAGCAGCGCTGGCTGCTGGGGGGCTTCTTTAGTCCCCCCCAGCATCACCCCTTCTTTGGGCAAGCAAAGCAGAAAGCTTGAAGTAGAAAACATCATTCCTGGGGACTGATAAACAGGAAGGAAGACTGCAGCGGCAGAGCGCAGAAACAGTGCGTAAGCAAAAACCCAGGGCTGTAATGCAGGTATGAAACAAGCTCACATTTCTGGACTAGTGATCTTCAAAGCGTTGTCTGCAGGATCCGCGGCTAACTGGGAAATATTTTGGGGTTTGCAAATCCAAAAGTGCAAATCCACTGACAGACAAAGAAGCCATGTAAAATGACCATGACACTCCTATATACACATTGGTAATTATACAGGGAGCATTGTGTCTGGGAGTAACAATACATTTAAGTATAATTCAAGATTTCTAGCACTGTCTGGGGAGATGCAGAAAGGCGTTGCAGGGGACAAAAAGCAGGTCTAGGCCTACAGCTCATAAGAATTGCAATGATCCAGTACATATTTGGAAATAAAATAACACCATATAAAGCAAGTTGTGTGTAGCAATAATACTATCACTTTAGGCCTTATTCAAAACTTCTGTCACAAATTCATTTGGAGGAAAGTACATTTCCTATCAAAAATGGTTTATTTTCTGCTTTATTGCACAACCCTAAATTTTGGAGGACCAGGCAGGAGACAGGGAGAGACACACCTGTTCCCCTCCACTAGAGATGCAAGAGCTGGAAAAGCCCACGGGAGAGAGCCGGTCTCCTGCGAAGTGGGCCCCACCATCCGTTTCAGCCCAGGGCCTTCATGCTTTTCTTTCCCAGGGCAAGGGCACCACTGGGGGTTAGTTTTTCTTTTTAAATCATCTCACCCTGAAGTCGCAGCAGGGAGCTTTGCTCTGCAAGGGTCAGCCCCAGGGTTGAGGGTGCCTGGAAGTATTTCATGGACTGAGGCAGGTCAGCCCCCTCGTCCCCTGCTCCTCCACAGCCTCACCCAGCGGCCCTTGGGCTGGTTCCCAGAAGAGGGATGGCCGAGTCTGGACTCAGGGTCTGGACAGCGTCTCTCCTCCAGCTAAACGTGCTGCTCTCTGCTGCGATACGCTGCCAGGCATCTCTGCCCTACACCACTGCACGGGCTGCACTGCCTGGCACCGCGCTGCGATGCCCTGCATCTCCCCTGATGCTGCCACAGCGAGGGTGGCAGTGACGTAGCCCCAGCCTGATGCCCCCAGGGAGCCAGTGCTCTGCAGACCATGCCACAGATCCACCTCTGCTGGGAACTGGGGCCCGGTTCAAAGCCTCTTTAGGCCAGCGTCAGCAGTCCCAGCACCAACCGTGGGCTCTGGATCCGGCCCGGAGCACCTCTCTCCCAGCCTCCTGCTCTGCCTTTCCATCTTTCGAGCTCGTTCATTAGACACATGGATGTCCATCACCATACTCTAGTCGCCCGCCTGGCCCTTGCTGCCAGGCCAGAAGACCATCTCTCATAGGACCTGCATCCTGACCGCCAGTGCCCACCACAGGACAGACAGCATCCCCAGTGACACTAGCTGGCCATATGCATGGGCAATTGAATTAAAACCATAGCGTCCTCTGCTCTCATCAGCACCCCATTAAAGAGTATTTCGCCACACGAGCGAAAACATGATGCAGAAGAGAACAGTGTGGAAAGGCTCTTTCCAGCCCAAGGAATCCCAAACTCTTTCCCAAACACAGCAAACAACCATCACGGCCAAGCAAAAGGGCTCACGCCCTGCCACCGAAGCACAGACGTCGGGGGAGGACAGCCTGGCACCCGCCCGACAGCACACAGCGCCACCGAGGCATGGCTTAACCTCACGCGCCCCAGCGCTCTCACCTGAAGGCCGGGCAGGACGGGGGAGGCAGGACACGATTAACCTGGCAGGACTCCCCCCGCGGGGAAGCCTCGGGCCCTGGCCCAGGCAGGTGACCTGGCCCGCAGGTCTCACCCGGCGAGAGCGGATCCCGCGGCCCGGTGCGGAGTCACCAGCACCGCCTGCCTCTGCTGGGCGGCGGGGGCCTCCCCGAGGCCTTGCCCGGCGCGGTGACCCACGGCCCGACCCCGGCGCTCCACGCGCAGAGCTGCCGAGACTTCTGGCTTCGGCACCGTCTCGGCAGAGCGGGCCGGTTCGTCACGCGCGTGGGATAACGCAGCAGGGCGAGAGGAGCTTTTCGCCCTCGCCCGCTGAGCCTCACCTTTGCCTGTTCTGCCTCGGCGCCTCGAGCACCTCGCCATCCTCAGCGCCCCGCGCGCCGCCCGCCGTGCCCTCGCCCCGGCGGCGCTCGGCAGCGCCCCGGGCGGGCGGCTCCTCCGGCGAGCTGCCCCTCCTCCCTGGCGTGCCCGCAAAGCTCGGGTTGCTCTCGCTGTCCTTCTGGCTCTCAATAGCCGAATCCACCTCGTCCTTCTCGGCCAGAATATCGTCGATGTTGGTTTCACGGTAGCACCTCAGTGGCACGGTGTCCAGGTCTGTCTCAGAGTACTTCACTGTCCTCCTTATAATCCCCGTCTCACAAAAGCCGGGCTTCTTGCAGCCCGGAGGAGACACCTCTATCTCCACCTCCACGTGGCTCAGGCTGTGCTCGGCCACCGAGCTGTGCGGCTCCGCAGGCAGCAAGCGGCCGGGCTGCTGCAGGGCCTTGGCGAGGGGAGCGGCATCGGGGGCCTTCTGCGCCGAGCTGCCTGAAAGAGAGCCCAGAGCACTCAGGGGCAGGGCGCTGCGCCGGGGCCACGGGCTTCAGGAGAGCAGTTTGCACCTGGGGAGCGCAGGGGAAGCTACTCTTGCGACACCACCTGTACACCGAGAGCAGGCTCATAGGCGTCACAGGGCGCCGAGGAGACACGAGCGGGAGCCCGAAGGAAAGAGAGCGCTGGGAGAAGCGGAGATGGGAAGGGAAGGGGTGGGCTGCTGCTGGTGCTCCCACCCTGCGCTGCCCCACAGGGACACGTGCTGGCCCGGGCCCACAGCTCTGCCTGACCGGCAGCCTGAACCCCAACACCCTGCCTGCAGAGGGGCCAAGGGCTGAGGTTAGGGCCTGCATGGCCCCACGGTTTATGTGGCTGGTGTGTGCAGGCTCTGGGGGAGGACAGCTCTGGCCCCAGAAGGACACAGAGTGCCTGATCGCGGGGGATCTCGGCTGTCCTGCGTGCCCTGAGCCACGAGACCTCTCCCCTCCCCAGGGGACAGACAACCCCAGAGAGCCAAGACAGACTGCGATGTGCAAAGCAGAGATTGATCCAGCAGAGGGAAAACTCCCCCCGCACCCGCTTCTCACCTGTCCTGGGAGCATCCAGGGAGCCGTAGAAGAATTCCCACTTGGCCCTGGCCACGCGCTGGGCATGGGCCGAGCTCTGCCGGGGGTACGCCCACGAGCTTCCCTGCGGGACACAAGCGCAGTGAGCCGGCGGGAGGCCCCAGGGAGGGCCGAGGCAGCCGCCGAGCCACCCGGGACCTACCTGCTGTCGAGGCTCCGGGTTCAGCAGGCTCCTCGCCGGCTCCTCCGGGGCGGTCTGCAGCCCGTCGGCGAGGGAGCTGAAGAGACAGCTGGCGTTCAGGGCGCAGGCGTCCCTGCCGCTGCCCCCGCCAGGCTGCGCGTCCCCCAGGCACCTGCTCCCGGCCAGGAGGGGGTCGGACACCGACGCCTCCAGTTTCAGCCTGCGGACGAGCTGCTCCTGCAGCTTGGGCTGCGCGGGAGGGGTGCGCGAGCCGCCGCCGTGCCCGTTCCTGCCGTCGCACGCCAGCGGCGAGGCCGGCGCCCGGAGGCTCTCGCTGCCCCCCGGGAGCCTGCCCGGCGCGGGGGCCCCCCCGACACCGGCCCCACCGAACTCCAGGCTGCGGCTGAGGCCGTGGGGGCCGTCCTCCGGCGCGGGGAGGCCGTTCAGCGTCTTCACGCTGGCCTTCTCGATGAAGCGGAAGGTGACGACGGAGCTGCGCCCGTCGGGCGCCGGCGCCACCAGCGGGCTGCGGCTGCCCGGGGAGCCCAGCGCCGGGCTCTGCCTGCCCCGCCGCGGGGTGCAGGGGGCCGTGGCGTGCCCCGCGCTCGGGCAGCTCCCGCTGCCGAAAGGCCCAGTCTCCGCCGGCTTGCGGGCCAAGGAGCCGGTGCTGTTGTACTGGCCGAGGGGGCAGCGCCGGGCGTCGGGGGCCAGGCCCTTGCGCAGGAGGTGGAGCCGGCCCGCGTTGAGGTTGGGGGTGAGGCAGCGCGGGGGGCTGTAGGTCCCGGGATCAGGGCTCGTGGCGGCCACCAGCCAGGGCCTCCGGTCCACGTTGCGGGGGAACGGCGGGGGCGAGGTGGCGCAGCCCTCTTGGGGGCAGAAGCGGACAACCGCCCCAGCCTGGGCCATCCTGCCGGAGGGGGCACGGGGATGTCAGGTCTGGAGCCAGGCAGGGCAGCAGGGGGACGGCGAGGAGCTTTCCCAACACCCCTGAGAGGACGGCTGGGCTGAAAGGCAACGCATCCTTAGGCAGCCCTAAAAGAAAGGCAAGAACAGCAGGTTAGAGGAGAGAGGACGCAAGGAAAGAGGCATCTGAGAGGCAGGCAGGAGACGGACCCAGGACCTGGCTGGCGCAAACCAGAACTTGGCCCAGACACACGGGACACAGGTGGCCCAGGAAGAGCAGGGACCTGGTGGCCCTGTCTCCAGACCCTATGGCTCATGGAGGAGCTGCTGCCTCATGCTGACACTTCTTGGACAGACCAGCACTGCACACACACCGGCAAGGGTGCACCAGGCACTTTTAAAGTACTTTTTTTTTTTTTTAAATCAGATTGTTTTTATCTGAATCGATTTAATCCTGGTTTAGGTTGAATATCTTTACTACCTGTAGTCTACTAAAATCACTTCAATAAGGGGGGAAAAAAGATACACTGGATCACTGAGACGTCCTCAAATTATACTGGCTTAAGGAGTTTAACAATACTCAGAACCAGCAAGAGGCCGCTCTCCTTGGAGGTCAGCTCGTGTTTTAAAGCATGTTGCCCTGTCACATGCTGCAGCCAGTATCCGTGGCACAGACAGAGCTGTCAACACCAGCAGATCCAAAACACTTGTTAGGACGAGTGAGCCGGCCCTGGGGGCAGAGAGCCCAGCCAGCAGAGCGGCGGTGCCGGGCGCGCAACCGGGCTCGCAGGCAGCTCGCGTGCCTGTCCGCCGCCTCTGCCCAGCGGCTGTTCATTTGGCCCTGGGACTGGTCGTCCTGAGGCGGTGGGGCTGGAGGCTACGCTGGGAGGCAGGGACCCGGCGCCCTCACCGGCACCCTTGGCAGGGCTGAGGCTACTTTTCTTCCTTACAACAGGGCCAGGACTTGTATTTATCTTTCACCAAGTTTCTCTGAATTCCTGGTGTGCAGAAGCGATTCTACCTCGACTCCTTTGGCTTTCAGACGCAGCGATAATAATTCTCTCACTTAGGTCCCTTCATTTGAAGGTAAGAAACAAAATGCCATTTGCAAATGGAGGAAAGCATGATTTCTTCTTCCTGTTTCTAAGTGCAGACCAGACAGGTTTAAATTCCCAACACCAAGAAGATGAAAGATGTGGAAGTGGATTTTCCAAGGTGTTCAGGCTCAAGAGATGCAGAGACATAACTGAAAATAGCCAAAATCACCCACGTGGAACAGGCGCCTATCTATCATCACTGTTACACTTCTAAAAAAAATCTGGTTCATACTGAGCAGCGGCAATCTATAGTTCACTCACTGCACTAAACACTCTCCCGTTTAACATGTCGGTTTCTTGTTTTATAGTCTTTTCCTCCCTTATGGTGGTGTTCACATTCAAGGTTGCTTAAATTAACCGATCAATAGTAACAATGAGGGCTT
Organism: Struthio camelus; assembly: GCF_040807025.1. NCBI lineage: Eukaryota > Metazoa > Chordata > Aves > Struthioniformes > Struthionidae > Struthio > Struthio camelus. The sequence continues at coordinate 23,553,282 of NC_090948.1, read as the reverse complement.
TATACATTTCAAATGAAATTCCAGTTGTCATCCAAACGCAGACTGACACACATGCCAAGGGAAAAAGTTATCGCTAGAAAACAGTTGGCATTCACTGTAACATAACAAATGTATAAAAAACAGCCTATCTCAATACACATAAGTTATTGCTGAAAAAAAGGGGGGTGAAATGCACAGGAGGAGCACAGTGTGTCCTCCTCGTTATCAAAGGAGGATTATCAAATTCAGTGTAAAGGCCAAATCCATCTACAAGTCACTGCAGCTGAATTGTTACACCATCCAGCGGAGTGAGCCTTTCTTTAATCATAAAAGCTAAAAGGCACAAATACAACAGAGATGAAAAAATCAGTGATGTAGCTAAGGTTTCCTCCTTGGTGATTTAAATCATGAATCAAATTGCTGCTCTTTAAATCACTGTGATGAATGGGCTGGGCTGTAAGGCACTCGAGGGCTGGAGGGAGCCTTGCTGGTCCCACTGCCTCAAGGCAGGAGCCTTGCAAAGGAAGGCTACACGGAGGGAGACGAGGCAGCCCCAGGCACGCGTTCAAAGAGGGCAAACTCCGGAGCTGCAGTGTGATAGCCGGGGGCTGCACCTCAGCGGGGGATTTCATTTGTTCAATAAATCACCTTGCACATACATGAAACTCGCTCCTTGTGGCTGCCCCTTCCTTGCCGCCAAAGGGACGGCCGGGGGGCTTTCCCGGCCCTCGTCTCGGGCTGTAAGCGGCGCACGGCGCCGTGCGGCGCGGCCCTCGCTGAGCCGGGCCAGGCGGGGCGGCGGGGGCGAGCGCGGGTGCGCGGGCACGCGGCCGGCGGGCCGCACCGGGCAGAGCCCGGCGGAGGGGCCGCGGAGCGGCGCCGGGACCCCGCGCCGGGGGCGGCCGGCCGGGGCGGCGGCGCGGCACCTGCCGGGGCCGCTGCGCTCCCGCGGGCGCGGCGCGGCGGGATCAGCGCTGAGTGGATGTGACATCCATCCGGATGAGGCGGGCGCCGGCTCCCGCCGCACCGGCAGGGCGAGGGGCCGCCCGGCCGGCCCGCTCCCCCGAGCCGCCGCCGCCCCGGCCCGGCCCGGCCCACCGGGGCTCCCCCCGCGCGGCGGCGGCGAGGCGGGGCCGCCCCGGACGGCGCCGCCTGCCCCGGCGGGGTGCGGGGGCCGGCCGGGGGTGCCGTGCCCTGCCCGGAGCCCCGCGCCCCGTCGCGGCCGCACCGCCCCGCCACCCCCGCCGCCGCCGCCGCCGCCGCGCCCGGCCCCCCCGCAACTGCCGCAACTTTCCCAGCGCCGGGCTGCGGGCTCCGGCCTCCGCGCTCCGCTCACCGGGACTTACCGCGCTCACCGCGGCATCCTGCGCGCCGCTGCTCTGCTCCGCTCCGCCCCGCCCCGCCGGCGGTGCGGTGCGGTGCGGTGCGGTGCGGTGCGGTGCGGTGCGGTGCGGTGCGGTGGTACCGGCAGCCCCAGCCCGGCGCTCCCCGCCGCGCTAATCCCGGCCGGGGCTGTCACTCCGCCCCGCTGACAGCCCCGCCAGCCAATGGGAAGCTCCCGCCGGGCGCCGCGCCCCGCCCCCGCCCGGTGGCACCGGGCACCGGGGCACGCGGCGGGGAGCGGGCGGACCCGCCCGGCCCGGCCCGGCCCGGCGGGGGCCCGTCGTGTGCCGCCCGTGTGCTGGTGCGCGCAAGTCCTTGTGCTCTGGCGTGCGCACCCCGTGCGCGGGTGCTGTGCGCCCGCGTGTCCTCGGGCCGCGGCGGGCGCGTGCCTGCTCGGTGCGTGCACCCTCGCGCCTGCCTGCGCGTCCCCGCTCGCCTGTGCGTGCCTCACCCCGTGTCGGGGGGCGCGCGTCCCCCTTCACCGGCGGCACACCCCTGCGCGCGTGCCCGTGTGCCGGCGGGCGCGCACAGCCGCCATGCGGGGAGCGGGCTCCTGGAGGGGCCATCTGCCCGCCACCACCCTGCCGTGGGGCTTCGCCCAGGCCGGGCAGCTGGGGCTCCCAGCTGGGTCGGCTGCGGGTGTGGGGGCCCCGCGGCCACCCGCCGCTGGCACAGGGAGAAGGGGGCGGCAGCCAGCGTAGGGACCGTTGGGTCCAACGGGGCCTCCCAAGTCCCCATCGCTGCTGGCGGCGTGGGCGGTCACCCAGGGAGCCCTCCCGCCCCGCGCCCTTGTCTGCCCTGCTGCTGCTCGAGGACCGCTAGGACCCACGGCCCAAAGCCGTGCTAGGACGGGTCCCCACCAGTGGGCCGGGGACGTGCTCTCCGGGGGGGTCCCACCCCAAGTGTGGGAACACGCCACCGCTGCGGGCTGCTGCGGCGTCGTGGGCTGCCACTGCACCTCGCCAGCCAGCGCTCCCCGTCGCCCCGGGCTGCCAGATCGATTCGCTAGTAAACAGCACTTTATTACCCAGCCTGGCGATCGCTGGTAAGCGTGCGAGCGTGTGAGCGGGGGCCCAGGAGAGCTGGTGCCTCACGTGCATGCAATGCCTTCAAGAGGATTTGGGGGGAAGCTTCCTCCTTCTTGGTGTTTTCTCTGCTTGTGCGAGCCCAGCCCGGCACCCACCTGCCCTCACTGTCACCTCGAAAGCTGTCCCCTTCTGCCCGCCCAGCACGGGGAAGCAGGGAGAAAGCAGCAGCCGGAGCACGCTCTCCTCGTATCTGATGCATCAAAGCGCTGCCATTTTCCCCCTCCTCCTGCAGGCTGCCGCCTGTGCGGGGCCCCGCTCCCCCCGCCTGCGGTGGCGGGTCCCCGAGCTGCCTGGCGCGCAGACGGCTCTCCCGGCCGACTCCGGCGGAGCTGGGCTAATTAGGGGCCTCGCTGCCATGGGATCAACGACCTGATTCCTTCAGCAGCTTCTTGTTGGCAGGAGGGCAAGGGGGGGGAGAAGCTTTTCTCTAAGCCGCAGCCGAGTGACAAATTTAACCAAGTGGAAGAGCTCAGAGCTTTCCCGGTGTGCCTACACCAGGACAAGGCAGGCTCGTGCCTTCCCAGCACCTGCCAGCAGCTCCGATCCAAGGGGCAAGACCCCACAGGAGCAGGGCTGGCTGGCGCTGGTGGCTGCGTGGCGAGGCAAGGGCTCCAGGGGGAAGTCCTCTCCTGCCACCTTGGCTGGAGCTCCAGGCCATTCATGGAAAGCACATTTCCTTCTACGTTTGTGTTTCCTCCCACAATAGCTGCTGCTCTCCCTACCACCATCTGCTTCTTGCTGTGTCCCCCTCTCCTTCCCACTGTCCCAGTGTCTCCCAAGGGACACGCTCACGTGCGTGGGTCCAATCAGCACTGACATGAGCTGTGCTGGACCAGGAATTAGCCCTGGCTCCCCCTGCTCTCATGCCATGAATTCCTGCCCGCTACCCCAGCTGAGGCAGGGCAGGAGCTCCTTCTTCCGAGGGAGCAGGGAATTCCTCTGCCAGATGGTGGAGAAGGGGACAGATAAAGTTGCTTAGGCCTCCGGGTGCAGCATAGCCTTGCAAGTGGGGACAGTCACCCTGCTAGAAAGTGCGTGTTCCTCACTGTAACCTGAAAGCACCACAGAAATAGTGAGCCTGGTCCTGCGGGAGATGAGAGCTTCCGATTCCCAGCAAGGGCAAGGCAAGCCGAGCTCCCACGTCTTCCATCCCGCTGAGGGCTCCAGGGCAACAGATTATGTTCCCCCAGTGGGCTCCCCTGTGGCCCAGGCTTAATTACACAGCTCCAATTAATCCTTTCTGCCTTCAGTGCCAACACCCAAACATCCTAGCTATATATTTAAAAAGCCACTGCAGTTTAAGCCAGGTCTTTAATGGGTTGATGCACTTATCTGTTATTCCACCAGGCTGGTGGTTAAGGATAAATGGTGAAAATACTCTTCCGTGACAGTCTATTATACAGATGTTGCTTTACAATGTACTGTGGGCAAAAAGACAGTAGTGGAGATGGGCCCCAGGGTCACCCTGGAGCCACCGTCTCCCCTTGCAAATCCCCAGAGAAACCCAAGGTTATCGCACAGCTCTTCCAGCCGCAACCCCCTGTGCAGGGTGATTGCATGCTCTGTCAAAGTCCCTCTCTTCCATCTCAGAGGAGTGATTTCTTTGTGTGCACACCTGAGATCAGCCTCTATCTTTCCAAATCGGAGGAGTCACTCGGGATGACTCCACACAGCACTCACGCAGAGACAGCCCCTTCGGCCCCTCTGCCTGAATTCAGGCTTCTGAAGGGACCCAGCATCAGAGGAGACCATAGCCACAGTGTCCAGTGCTCCTTGCCGCTCCCTGGTGTGGGGCAGGCCCATGGCACCACAGCAGGATCTTTCAGGGGGAAAGGCACTCTTGGAGAGGACACAGACTGCAGGAAGTTTTACCGGGGGAAGGAGCCTGGGAGCGCAGATTCTTGCCTGGATGCATCCCAGGCCAGGACTCCCCATACCCACCAGCCCTAGCCCATGATCCTGGAGAGATGGGGCTGCCAGAGCAGCAGGGGAGAACTGAGCCCCAGCCAGGGATGGCCAGGTGCACTGCTAATGGCACGTGAGCACATGGCACTGGGACATTTGCCAGCACCAGCACTGTCCACAGTCAGGATGAGGGCAAAGGTGCCAGTGTGGTAAAACTGCCCTGGAGATGTGGAAGGTGAGGGCCCAGCACAGTTTCTGAGCCAAAAATAATCTCCCTGCACAGCAGCCAGGGGAACAATTGTGTGGGAGTATCTCTTGTGGTAAAGAGATGCTCAGGGAAAAGGCAGTCTTGAAGAAATGCACTTAGGAGAAGATTTCCGGCTAGTGGGCTTTGTACTCAGGCGAGGACAGAGCTTCCCGGTATGCCAGCAGGCTGCTCATCAGACCCACCTCACTCCAGTGAGTCACCTCACCAAAGAGATGAATACAGCTTGAAACAACGCAAACCACTGGTTCGTTAGTGTAGCCTCCCAGGACACAGGTGGCACTGTGGGGCAGTTCTTCAAAGTTGCTCTTCAACCAGTCTCTGAAATGGTAGGATGTGATCCTTTCCCTCCATCTTCAAGAGTCACATGGGAGAAACCCAAACCTTAAGAGCAAAGGGTCTGGCCTTGCATAGGGAAGTCCCCTGGGAGGTTAATGGCTACTCTTGAAGGAGAGAGAATCCAAGGAGGGAAGGAAGTGGATTGCTCAGTGATTCACCCAGTGCCATGCAACTGGCCAGTGAGCAGTGCTGGCTTCAGTGCTGCCCCCTGAGCTCCTTTCCTGTACCCCCAGGGCCCCAGATAGATGCCAGGAGTCCTCCTGCAGCTGGCTGGGCTTTATAACCTCCACATCTCTGCAAAGGAAAAGAAACTTTCTAGGGACTAATTAACTCACCGTGCAGCCCTGCTGTGTAGCTGCTGTATGATGTGAAGCTGGAACAGAATCGGAAGGGGACAGCGCAGGGAGAGAGTGGTCATGCCTAAACCAACAACCGCTCTCCCCATCCTGTTGAGCCCAGCACATCCTCTCACCAGGGCAGCCCTACAGAAGGTTTAGGTTGGATTTCCTGCTGTTCACTCAGCAAAAGACAAGTCTGTTAGTTCAGGATGTCCCTGGTGGGGCTGGAGTCCTAACTCCCCATGCCCCGCGATGGGCTTTGATGCAACCTCCTCACTCGTCTGGGATAAGAGCAATATCTCTGTTCAGAGGATGGCGAGACCATGGACTGCACCAAGGCAACACTGCTAGGAGCTCACATGAGCAATCAGGGACCAGGGGTCTCCTTCCAGCTCTGCCCAGTGGTCTTGGACAAGACATTTCATATGCAGTCTCCTCACACTCTTTGCTAATCTTACACATTTTGACTCCAAACTCCTTCTCTCATTATGTTTATGTACATAGTTATGTTGTATTGCACAAGATGGCCCTGATCTCTGGTATTCCTGTAGGGCAAATGACAGATGTGGCAGGTCACAAGCAGCGTTCCCTCTCTGACATAGCATCTCGCCTTGGAGTCTCCTGCTCTAAATAAACAGGCACGCCTGGCTGTGTCAGGATGAAATCAGTAAGCAGATGGGTGTGAGGGGGAGTAAGAGCAATGAATGAAAGGCTGCAGGCAGTCTCGTATGTAGAAAAGGGACAGCAAGCTCCAGGCACATGGCCTGGCCCAGCATAGGGAGATGTGATCACACGCAGAATTGTTTAAGATGTGTGGAAATTCTGAAGGGTTAGTTAAGGAGGTGTAATTACAAGTACAGTGAGTAAACTGCCAATCTAGTCCAGGCATGGGGCAAAACCTGCCAACTTCAAGATATGTGGAGCCACATGCAAAGGATTTGCTGAAAGCTTGGGAGAGATAGCACAGTGGATACCTCAGCGGGATCCTACCAGAACAACCCTGCATTGACAGGTAGCTAGGAGCCTCTCGTGCCTGTGCCTCTTCCAGCCCTGACTGGGAGAGCTTTGCCTTGCTTTACTTTGTGTTTTTGTTTTTTTTGTTTTTGTTTTCTTTTTTCTAAAACCTTGTGTACTCAGATTCACTTCTCAATAGGGAGAAGGGGAAGGTGGCATCTGCAGGGAAGAGTAGGGCAGAAGAAGGCATGGGTTCCTGTTTCACCAGCTAAAGAATGGCTCCTAGTGGCGACAAGCAAACTAAAGCAACCTCAGGGCTCACTGAAGGCAGAGCTTGCCCCTGTAAGCTCAACACCATATTCTCCCATGCAACAATAAGTCTGGCTGTGGTCTGCTCCATCCCATAGAGCAATTAAGATTGTGTCGGACTTATTTGGTAGCCAGAGAGAAAATGGAGCCAGATCATTTGACAGATGTAAGAGTCTAAGCAAAGACAGTGCTGAGAGACTTTACCTGAACTTCTGGGGTCCTGCATGCACCCAGCTCTCACATCTTAAAGAGTGAACATTGCAGAGCTACTGGTGTCCTTGAAAAGATCTTGCCTCTTGTCCCACTTAAGACTGGCAGAAAACTGTAAAGAAAATACCCCCAACACCATTGCAAGGCTAAAGGTATTTAGTCAGCAAGGTGCCAAGTCATTATACCCTGTGATAGGTCTCAGGGTGGGGGTTAGGTTTGGCTTGGCACTGCACCAATCTCCCAACAATAAATTGTGCCCTTCCACAGCACAGAGTCCTCTCTGGGGACCCCAGCAGGCTTGAGGAAATCAAGCCAGCCTTTCAATATACCTCAGACATGGAAACAACTGAGTTCACAAAGCAAGTCAAGGCAAAGAAAAGTCAAGGCAAAAAATAGCTTGCCTGCCATCAGCCACCAAATCAGGAGCACCTCTAGAGATGCTATGTCAGAGAGGGAACTCTTTTAATGACAATGCTCCCTTCAGGCCTCAGAACTGCATAAATCTCGCCCCAATCCCCAAAGCATGAGGTCAAAACACAAACTGCTCCTCTTGGCCCTTCAAAGGTACAGTTAGGTGCTAGCTCTGCCTCGCCTTAGTGAAGCTGGCTGAAATCCCTGCTCCTTTCAGTAGGACACTTATAAAGCTGAAGGTACCAGCAGGTTCAGACCCAAGGCTGACCAGAGCCAGGCTGCCAGCCCCATATATTACCAAGGAAGATGCAAGAAAGCTGCAGCAGCAGTTGTGAACTAATCTGCACCCTCCCCCCAAGGGTTCAGCTTAGTCGCTCGTCATTGGAGATCAGCTCAAGCTCTGAAGCAGGAAGCCTCCTTTCCCTCGCAGAATATCAGTGGTCAGTGGGGTAGTAGGAGAGCCACTGGACTCACCAGTGTTGTGTGCTCATTGAAGGCATCTGTGCTCAACCCTGTGCCACACACTTCCCCACTTACCCTGCATCCACCAAGGGTCTCACAGCCCAGCACTGCTTCAGCTGCACCTCATCCAAAACTATGTCTTATGACAGGGACAGACCAGAAGTGACGGGAAGGTGTCTCATGCATATAAGCAATTCACCCTTGAAAGTGAAGCACCTCCAAGATCACCTCATTCCTCTTGCAAAGGGTACTTTCCTTGATCCTGGAAATCTCTTACATATGTTCACCTGAGTGCCTGTATCTGCACTAGTTGGTACATCCTTTATGGCAGAGATTGCTTCTCCTCAGTGGTATATTCAGTTCAGACCACTGAACATGCCAGTACAATCAAACTGTATTACCAAGTCTAGACATCAAAATGATGCAACAGGCATCAACTGTAGCTATAGGTGACATAGCTATATGGAAATCACCTATAGCAGCAGACATCTAGGGATCAGTCTATTTATCAGCTGCTTTCCAGGGCTTCTGAATGCATTAGGATCACATTTCCCATTTATTCCTGCAACCTGAATAGCTACCAATTTATTTTTCTTTTAAAAAACTAAATCTGTTTTAATCCCTGAACTCCAGGAGCTGGGGCTTTCTGATTAACACGAGGCACACGCTGTACGAAGGCGCTATCAGGACACGTGCTGAAATGAGGCTAGCTGGGTTCACTTAGTGCTTGTCAGCTCCATTTCCCATCTCTCATGTACGGTCTCTGCCAGGCTCACTGCTGAATTCACAGCACTTACAGACACCAGTAGACGGACACATAAGAAAAACCACAGCCCTTCTTATTTCCTTTTAGAGAATAAAATAATATAATTGCTTGGTTTTACAGGAGCAGTTGTTATGATCTTTCCCACATCCTCTTTAAAATCCCTGAAGCTGGCTATTAGCCAAGCTTATAGCAGGAAGTTTTTAGTCCAGGCTCTGCCCTCATCTTGGCTGACTGGCAAGGTGAATTCCCCTGGCCCCAAGGGACTTCCCTGACATCAGGGCCAATGCTGTCTTGGCAGACCAAGTTGCAGAATTATGGCTTGACTGAAAATGTGCATCTGGCTGGACCTTAACAAGTAAATTTACAAACACTGTACATCTTCAGATGTACAGTCCCCTTAGGCAAAGGGGCACTCTCCCAGCTAGGCTGAGGCCTGCTGCAACTCCTCACTGGGACGGCAGAGCAGAAGAAAAATCAGATCCCTTGAGCTTGTCTTCCTCCAGTTATCCCTTCATTGCTAATTTGCAGAGAGCGACACTACTCAGACTGTGTGCTAGGGTGCTGCACAGCTGTGCCACAGTCACCCCATGTGTAGGAGGTCTTCACACGCATGAGCACGAGCAGGACACTGATTTGGGATCCTTACCATTGTCGCAGCCCTTGGTTGCTAAGCCTGCTGGACATCCTGGTGGCATCAAGCTCTGTCTCAGGGTATCCACCTACAGCACAGTGGCAGAATATGATGCTCTTCATGCATGTGGAGTTGCCCTGGGTATAAGAGAGAGAAGAGCCTGAGTATTTTACAGCTGGAAACTGTCCATGACTCCCAGGACACAGCATAAGCATATCAGAAACCACTAATATGGGGAGAAGCTGCAGATCAAACCTACCTACCAACTCCCTTGCAGGTGAACAACTTTGTCAGGGCCCTGAGGGCACCAATAGGCCTTAATGGCTCTGATCGGCTTCACTTGGGCCTCCAAGCCCACTCCCTGCCAATGGGCCTGGGAGCTCCATTTAAGCCCTGCCTGGGACATTCACTGCCTACCTGAACTATGCAGTAGGGGTGTTGGTCTCCTTCTTAGCCACAGCCGTGCTCCTGCCTATACATGTGTGTGACTGATCCTGACAGCTGTTGATCTAGACACATGGGCTGATGTCCTGGCCTCAGCTCTGCCCCATCACCATGGACCTGCCTGTTGATCACTGGCTGTGTCTGGCCCTGGTTTCTCTCACCAGGCCTGATCCTGATTTGCTGACTTGTGTCCCTGGCTTGACCTCAGAGCTGCCTCATTGCTGTTAACTATTCTGATGACCTGGACTCTTGGCTGACCCTGGCTGCCACCCCTAGACCTGTTCTGCTTGCCTCACTGAGGTACTGTGTGACTGGGCCCTGACTGGCAAGGTCCTGCCCTCCTGGCTATGTTACTATGCTTGGCTCCTCATCCCTTAGGGAGCAGCTGGCCTATTTGCTCTCCTCTTCTGCCCCCTCACCTGCAGCTCCCTAAGTGCTTAAACTTTCGGCTGCACTGGGCTCTGGGGCTAGAGAGGTTTGTCAGGGCAAGCAATCTGTAGCACCTCTGCAGCATCATGTTAGGGAACCTGCTTTCAGGCTGCACGATCCAAAAACTTCTCAAGGCAATGCTGACCCTGTGAGCTGCACCTGCAAAAGAGCTGGTACTGTCTGAGGCACAGTGTTTGCAGCTCCCCGGTGCAAGTAGGCTGAAGTAAGCTGGAGTAAACGTGATTCCTCAACGGTCCCAAGAGCGGCTGTAGAGAGATGACCCTGTGCTAATCAGCTGTGGAGGCTCTGCCTTGGCACTAGGTCTTAAGCCCAGGGAGGAGCCTTCACCTCCCCTTCAGACAGGGGCAGGTTTGTCCATCCACGGAAAGGTTAGAATGCAACAAAGATCTCACTTCTGTCTGTATTATAGCAGTACCTCCCAACCTCCTTGTGGTACCCAAACTTGTCTGGGCTGACTATCAGCTCTCCTCCTAGCCCTGCTTCCAGCAAGCCCCTGGGGAAGTGACTCAGGCAGCCCAGCTGGATCAGACAAACTGAAAAACAAACACAGGTGGCTGTGGGAGCAGAGCAGGCCCCACTTGCCAGCCCAACACACATGTTGCTCAGGAAGGATAAAAAGCAACCCACAACACTGCTCCTCTGAGCAAGGACTCCATTACAAGCTGGGAGCTCCCAGCCAGGTCTCTTCTGGCACTGAAAGCCTGCTGCAAAGGCCAGTTGTAAATAAGCGTTGAGCTCCCTCACGTCCTATCTAGACCAAGATGGCTATTTCAACAGCCTCCATGTAGCCAACTCCGGCTACCGTCATTCCTTTACAGGTGCAAGGTTAAGGGACTCCCTAACACACTTCTGTTAAACAGCAGAAATCCAAGAGCAGGGTAAACACAAGGCTGGGACCTCCTGAAGGCGAAATGAACCCTCCCAGCCTAGAAGTAGGATCAGCTGCCAGAGCTGAGGCCTTCTCTGCTAAAAGCAGCTCAAGACTGTTGGGAGCCAGTGAGCTGGTGGGTAAGGCCATGGCTGGGGGCGTTCTTATCTCCTCTAGAAACTCAAAAAATCCTGGCCTTGCTTTCCCCTATGCAAAGGAGATGAGCTCTGTGCTAATTCAAGGAGGTACTGAGACTTCCGAAGTGGAGAGGTGCCACTTGCCTGGAGGCATACAGGTAGCGTAGGTGTCTACCCCTAGAGGACAGGCACTGAGGAAGGAGACTGTTCTCCAAACCACCCCTATCCTTGGCAGGGAGTGAGCGGACCATGATAAGTAGATGTGACGTTGCTTTCCTGGGATGGGACAAATTTTGCTATTGCCCATGATGTGATAAGGAGGGAGGTTCAGGTAGCTTGGAAAAAATCCAGGTAGCTTGTAAATAAGCTGAGCAGAAAGCTTTTAGGTCTTCTAGATGAGCAATAGCCCTCCTGAAAGTACTGACATGACCAAGACTAGGACTTGTTCACTGCATGCAGGTCGAGGTGAATCTTTTTTTAGTGCCTGTTGCTAATAGTAATCAGTAGCTTGATGCTGTTTATGCTGCACAAGGTGGAAAAGCTCAGATCTGAGTCCAGGCCAGGGTCACCCATCTGGGGCCCCGGTTAGGGGCAGAAGTGCATGGTGTGTGTTGGGATGAGCTGTGCATCAGTGTGAGATATCTGCGTACAGGCCTTTGGGCTGCCCAACAAGCTGGTAGCCTCTCTGGGAGAGGAGGGGGTGGACGTACCCCCTAGCTCCTGCCACAGGGCCCCTGTTTCTCCCGCTGCTGCCCGCCCCCTCGCTGCCCGTTGCTCTGCTCCAGGCGCGCCCTGGCGGTGCAGGCTCAGCCTTATCCGGCCTCTTAACCGCTCCTGAAAATTTCACCGAGGCTTCAGCAGCGGCCAAACTCCGCGCACGGCAGCCCTGGGAAGCAGAGAGGACAGCAGCGGAGAAGTAACAGCTTCTATTTTTACGGCAGCCCTGCCTGCAGTCGTTATGGCAACTGCGCCGGCGGACGCCCCGGGCCCCCCTTCTCCCGGCGGGGACGGGGGCGGGGGCGGACCCCGCTCCCTCCTGCGGGCAGCCCGGCGGGGCCGCGGCGGGGCGGGAGGGGGCGGCGGCGCCCGAGGGCAGGGGGGTGAGTGAGGGGGCCGGGGCCGGGTGAGGGGGAGGCAGGACTGGGTTGGGGGGCAGCGCGGTGCCGGGGCGGGGCGGTACCGTGCCGGTACCAGGCGCGGGGGAGCAGCCATGTACCGAAGCCGGGTGGGGCGGTGCCGGTACCGAGAGCGGTGCTCGGGCAGGGCGGTACCGGGCGGGCATCATAGGGCAGGGGAGCAGGGCCCAGCGGCTCCCGCTGAGAGGTGCTGGGAGAACTGGCAGTCCCAGGGGGCCGGGAGCTGCCTGCCCGCCCGCCCGGGCGGGGGCTGGGGCAGAGGGGCCGGGCCGGGCCGGGCCGGGCCAGGGCGGCGCCGTCGCTCACCGGCAGCGGCGGGTCCGGGCTCCGCGTGGTGCTGAACGGACAGCTCCGGGCGCAGTGCGCATGCGCGCGGCTGGCCCGCCCGGGGCCGGGTGCGTGCGCGGGCCTGGGGCAACTGGGGCACCGGTGTGCACTGGGGAAAGGGGCAGCCAGGGGGTGCGCGGGGAAACGGGGATAGCCGGGGCAATATCGGGCAGCTGGGGGACTGGTGTGAGGGTGGAGAGCAGGATAAATGTGCCACTGGGGCACTGGTGCGGCTGCGGGGTGTGTGTGGAGCGTGGGACCGGGGTGCGGTGGGCAGTGGGGTGGCGGCTGAGGGGCGCGTGTGCGCATACACCCGTGTGCCCATGTGCCTCTGTGTGTGTGTGCATGTGCAAGGCAGGTTGTGCACGAAGGTGAGTGTGGTCTGGAAGGTGTGTGGGCCTGTGGGTCAATGTGTCCGCGTGGCCTTATGCGCAGGTTATGTGCTGCCATCTAACATACTCTCTGCACAGGGCTCTCAGGGCCACCCTGTTCCCCTTGCAAGGAAGGGGCAGGGATGGATTGTCTGCCTCGATCGGTTTGCAACTGTATGTACTCTAGAGCACTGACACATAACTGCCAGAATGACCCTGGCAGCAGGGAATCATGTGGGCATCGCCTAGCACTCAGCTCGGTCCCTGCCCTGGGAGCCACTCCTTACACCCACGTGCACTGACCCAGGATGCCGCAGCCCTGAAAGGCAGCAAGACTTTATAACCCCAGCTCCTGAGACGTGGCAGCCTCTGACCTTCTCACCCGGGATATCCCCAGCTGGCTGCAGTTCTGCAAAATCTTCCCCTTTGCTGTGTGGGCTGTCTCGGCACTGCCCGCGGGAGGAAGCCCTGCAGGACAGCAGTCCGGCCACTCGTGTGCGAGCGCGAAGCCTGCTCTAGCTGGGCACCCGGCCCTGACCGGCACCGCGCAGGAGCGGTACCGCGTATCGCGCGGCGGCCATCCGCGCCGCGCTGCCTCCGCCACCCGCGGGGCCGGCCGGGCACGAGGGAAACGCGGGCTGAGCAAAGAGCCCCTTCGCCGGGGCCGAACCCGTGACCGAGGCAGCTCTCCTCCCGCGGCCCCGCGCGCCCGCCCCGCTTGGGCGCCGAGCCCCTTCCCGGGGCCGCGGGGCGCCGCTTCCGGGCGGCCCCGCCCACGCCCCGCCCACGCCCCGCCCACGGCCCCGCTCACTTCCGACCGCCGGTGGTGACGTCGGTACCGGACGCCGGGCGCCGCGCATGGAGCCGCTCGCGGAGCCCCGGCGGGGCGGCAGGTACCGGGGCGGCGGGGCCGGGGCCGGGGCCGGGGGTTGCCCAGACGCGGCAGCCTGGGGGCGGGGGACAGCGGCCTCTCCCCGGCCCCGGGGCTCGGTGGGGCAGCGCGGGGCTCTGCTCCGCCGCCCCGGCGCTGGCCGGGGGCCCAGCCGTGACCGGGGGGGGGGGCCGAGGGGCAGCGCTGCGGGGCCCCGGCCGGCGTGTGCTGCGGCTGCCTGTAGCCACGATCCCTTAGCGGCCCCTCGAGGAGCTCGGTGCCCCGGGGCTGCGGGGGCCCGGCCGCCTCCGCAGGGGGACGGCTCGCTCCTCGGAGCCCTGACCTCCGCCGGGCACCCGGGTGCACCCCGGGGGCTGCGGGCTGCCCGGTAGCCTCGTCTCAGCGGGGTCCGCAGACCCTCGATGCGTGCTGTGTCCCTGCAACCTCGGCCGCTGGCCTCGCTGCTTGGGGGTAGAGGTCTGTGTGCGGGCTGGAGCCTTATCCCCTGCTTGGGGGGGAGCAGCTGCCTCTTCTTTCCCCCTAGCGAAGTGCCTGCGTGGCTTGGCCCTGAATGCGGGGGACTAGCTGCGAGGTAGTGTGCTATTTAAACAGGAGCGCAGTTAGTGTGGTGCTGCTGCAGCAGTTGCTTTGCTGCTCCTTGCCCTGCCGCTGAGGGACGGGAGCCCCTTAACCAGCTGAGGGAAACCTCGCCTGAGCCCTCCAGGAGGACAGTGCAGGCATGTGGACTCATGCCTGAGTAATGAACATCCTAGGCTGGGGAAGAGGTGACACACACGGCAGGAGCATGCCCTGCTGTTGGTTAGCCACAGGGTTTTCCCCCTTGGGCTGGTTGTGGGAGAGGTTGCTGAGTTTCTCTCTCTGGCTATTCCTCCTAGAGGTACCTGGCAGTAGGTGTGAGATGATAGAGCCTGGCTTTCACCATAGCCTGGCTCCCTGGCGACTGATGATGAGTTTGACCCCTTCCAGGGGATGCCTCCTGGATCTGCCCTGGGAAGACATCCTGGTTCCATATATCCTCTGTCATCTGCCACTGCAGCAGCTCCTGAGCCTGCAGAGGGTCAGCAAGTCATTCCAGTCTCTCATCCAGCTGTACCTGGCCAACATGCGCTGCTTTGACTCAAGCCAGGTATCTGATAGCTCTGAGACTGGGGGAGATTCAGATGTGCTATTGCTCTGCAGCTAATGTGGGAGCAAGTGGCTCTATGGGAGGTAGAACCCCCTGACAAGGAGGCTAGTTTCTGCTCGGGAGCTTGGGTTAATGGCTTGCATTTCGGACTGGACAGATGAGCGCAGGGAGGAGAGGTGGTGATTCAGGGCCCAGCAATGTGACCCTCTTTAGCAAGAGGCTTTGGGGAGCAGTGTGCCTGGAGCTCCACCCAGGCCATTACAGGGCACTGGCTTGCAGAAGCACAGCCAGCTCCAGAGTGGTGCAGCCTGTCGGGTCTCAGCTGGGGGGGTGCACTGGCGTGGGTCGGCCAGGAGATAACGTTGTGCTCTGCCATGAGGGAAGGCTTGTGCAAGCCCTGGGAGAGACTGAGTGGGCCTTGGAGATGCAGGAGTGGCTGCTGTTCTGTGAGCAGAAAAGAGTAGTCTAGCAAAGGGTTTCTGGAGAGCAGAGATGTGGAACTTGGCATGGGTGTACAAACTCAGTGGTGATGAGTGGAGTGGAGGAGATGGAGCAGCTTCTGGCTTCCTGAGGGCAGTGGCAGAAGCCTGAGCATGACATCCTGTGGGGAGGAGAGCCTTAAGATAGGGTTTCCCTTGGGACTAGGGGAGAGTGGCTGTGGTCACCTCTGTGCCACACAGGAAGAGAGGAGTGGGAAGAGTCTCTGGATGAGGGCCAGGCTGAGCCAAGCGGATTTGAAACCCTGGCGAGTGGTCATTCTTCCTGGGTTCCCCATGCAGATTGGGCCTGCCATCCCTAGAGCTGCTTTTGTTAACCTGCTGAAGGACAACGAAGTCCTGCATCAGCTGGCGCTCCAGAACTGCTCCGACTGGCTGACAGACAGGGAGCTGCTCCCAGTCATCGGGCAGAACCACCACCTGCAACAGATCCAGCTAAAGGGCTGTGCCCAGCTCAGCCGCCATGCACTGGTGGCCATCTCCCTGAGCTGCCCCAGCCTGCGCCGGCTCTCCCTGGCTCACTGCGAGTGGGTGGACAGCCTGTCCCTGCGCAGCCTGGCTGACCACTGCAAGGCACTTGAGTCTGTGGACCTGACGGCCTGTCGCCAGCTGAAGGATGAAGCCATCTGCTATCTGGCGCAGAAGTGCGGCAAGCTCAAGTCTCTCTCGCTGGCTGTCAATGCCAATGTGGGTGATGTGGCAGTGGAGGAGGTTGCCAAGTGCTGCCCTGAGCTGGAGCACCTGGACCTCACGGGGTGCTTGCGAGTCAAGAATGACTCCATCAGGTACTGAGCAACATGGGAAGCTGGGGTGGAGATGGTGGGGATGGGAAAGAAGGGGCATGGAGAGAGGAGAGTTGGATTTCTTTAGGCTGCGAGCAATGAGAGCTCTGTTTTTGGGGAGAAGCTGCTGGCTGGCCTTTCAGGAGAGTTAGGGTTTGCTACTGACAGCAAATTTCCTGGGATGCCATAAAGTGTAGTTATGGGACATTGCTGACTTGATCTGACCATGTCCCTTGACTTTCTCTCTGGGGCTGTAGGGATGCTGCTCCCAAAGTACAGCATGTGTGGGGCACAGTGGTGAGTGCTGGCCTGCTGGGAGTAGAAAAGGGGGCGAGCTGTGTGCTCAGGAGTCCAGGCTTACAACCTGTGTATGTTCTCTTTCTTGGCAGGGTCCTGGCTGAGTACTGTCCCAAGCTGCGCTCACTCAAGGTGAAACACTGCCACAATGTGGCTGAGTCCAGCCTGAGCATCCTCCGAGGCCGTGGAGTGGAGCTGGATGTGGAGCCTCCGTTGCAGAGGGCCCTTGTTCTCCTGCAGGACGTGGTTGGCTTTGCCCCTTTCATTAACCTCCAGATCTAGAACTGCTGCTGCTGGGGAAGGGGGGGGGCAGACATGATGCTGGGATCCCAGGAGGATGCTGGAACCAGTTGCTGCTGAGACATGCAGGGAGAGAGGTCGGTTGGCAAGGCTGGCTCACTCATCTCTCTGGGGCTGTTTAGCAGCCACTAGGTGTTCATAAGTGTGCTCTGATGGTGTCCCCTGGGAAAGTAACTCCCTCTGCAGTAGCATGGAGAGAGTGAGTGACTTACAGGAACACCATGGTGCTGAACAGGCCTTGGCCAGGCCAGCCAGTAGACAGGACTTACTATTTTTTGTATTTTAAAACTCTTAAGTGGCAGCTGTCCAGAGAGCAGGAGAGTGTTTGATGGGAACTGTGGACTACTGTCCCCTAGGGTGGGTATGCAGGGCATGCCTGATGAACTGCTGGGAACAAACCAGGCCAGCTGGAGCAGAAAGGAGAGAAGCTGCCAATCCTGCTCTTGGAGAGGGCAGGCCCCTCTGAGCTCAGGGAAAGTGGCAGTGTGAGCACAGCTCCAACCTGCAGCAACTGGCTAGCTGGCACCAAAGGGCTGGCAGAGGCCCAGCTCAGGCAACGTGTATCCAGGCTTAGCTCCTTGCCGATGGACACTGGTTTAGGCCAGTGCAACGGAGAAGTTGTTCTCTGGTATTCTGGGGGAATGGGATCCTGCTGCATTTTCACTAGAGGAAACGCACCAAACCTAGCTATGCTATCACTGAAAGCAGTTGATGGTTGCTGCTTGTTTCTTCTAGATTCTGATTTACACTTTAGTAGTGTCCAGGCCTACTGAAACTCCATCTTGCTCCACGTCACAGGGCTGTGGCTTTCGCATTCAGTAGTGGTGAGAGAAATGGCAGAGGCCCTGGCTGTATTTTCAACTGCAGTTTATGGAGCGCTGCAGGTTGTGTTGGCAGGGGTGGCCTAGCTCTGGTCTAGAATCCAACCTCTGGCCTTCTAATCCACTAGGTGGTTAACCAAACAGCAGCCACTTCTTGTGGATGAAGACAGTGATTAGGGTAAGAGGCGACCCTGCTCCTGTCCTTGGCCAAGGAGGGGTTGGAGGCAGTGTCTATAAAGCACGTGCACTCTCCAGCTGAACTACACACCAACTAGCATGATCTTTATTAACACTGGCACTCAGTTTAAAGCAACAGTGCACACAGACTTGTAAGAAGCTTGCTGCAAAAGCACAAGCCACATCTTAGATCTAAAAATGTCCCATGCAAGGAATAACAGAGAATGCCCATGACCCGGACAGCTGGTGCACCCCTAGGGTGGAGGGAGAGCTACACAAAGAGAGAAGGCTCCTCCTTGCCAACTCAGTTAGTTGGGGAAACTGAAAGCAGTGTCCTGGCTCCCAGGTTAGTTCCAGTTAGTGGAGGGTGGAAGAGTATCCTCTCATCTCTAGTGCCACATGTCCATCCTTCCATGCCCGAGCTAGTGAGGCAGAGGCTGAAGAGCAGGAGAGACTGGCTGTCAGTGGAACTTGTACTTCCTGGCTGGTTTGAGGCTGATGTAAGTCCTCTTCATCTCCTCGCTCTCTGGCTTCTTTATGTCTTTGTACCTCTCTCCCTTTGTAGTCACCACCTGGTTATCGATATAACGGATCAGCTTCTTGGGAGCCTGGAGAAGAAAGACATTGACACTAAGTGGACAGCCACACTGCTGGGAAAAGGGAAGGGACAGGCACAAGCACGGGCTGGCTGGGGTAGCCAGCCAGACTGGGATGGGCTAATTTACCCATCCTGTTTGCTGGGAGTCTAGGTCAAAAATGGGAGGGAAGCTGTCTGGTGGGGAGGGGACAGGAGCCATGCTAGTCAGCAGTGGTTAAGTACTGACAGACCTTGCAGCACCTCCTAGCTAAACTAATCTTTCCTTTTTTGCTGACTAGTAGCCCTGTGAATGTTCCTTCCTTGCAATTGCCCTTCTGCTTTTTTGGCTTAGTCAGCTTTTTAGACCATGTAGCCAAAGGACTTTCAAAATGCTGGTGAACTGGGCCTGCTCTTCTCACCTCTTTTGGTGGAGCTGGCCGATGTGTTTTCTGATCTTCTGCACTATCCACCATCATGTATCTGAAACACAAGAAGCATTTAGCAAACACTGCAACATGCATTGCCTAGAGCTGCTCAGAGCCTATGTCTTCTCTCCCCTGGCTGGTTTGTAGTTGTGCAATGTGCACTACTTGCCTAGATTGCAGCTAGAAGCACTTAAAAGTTTCTCTCCGTATGAAATGGGAAAGGATTGTGCCATCCTTCTAGTAAGAATCCAGAAGGATTCTCCTGGAGTAGCATCCTTGGACATGTGTGAATAGTATCAAAAACTCAGGCTGCTGAGACAATGTAGATAGCCCCTGTTGAATGAAGAGGGGTGCTGAGGTCCGGTCTGTTATCCGGGCAGCTTTGCTCCTTTTCAGCCTCAGTGATGGCAGCTGAAGGAGACAAAGGTCAGATCCACACTGCACGGGGCTTAGCTGGCAGCTTCTGCCCTGAGGAGATGGTATGCCTTTAAAGCTCCATGTACTACTTGACTAGGAAAGTACTAGGATTTGAGTTGGAAGCAACTTCATAAAAGCATCACCTCATTCCCTATGTGACTGACAAATCAGGGCCCAAATATTTGCTTGCTGTACTGCTGAGTTACTGCTCTTGAGACTTTGTAGCTGGTTTAATAGGGTGCAGCTGACCATGACTTTTTCCTCAGTAATTATAGTTGCTCCTGCGTATATTCAACTACGGTGCTCTGATCTCTGTGTGATGTTTAAAGTACAGGATGTTGCCAAAAATGTCATTAAAGTGAAGTTCCCAGAAACATAACTGGCAGGTGGCACTTCTTGTTCTCTTATGTGCTCCTCTGGAGCAAGCCTGCACATAAGACAGGCATGGACAGGGATTGTTAATTCAGTCTGGATGCCATTCTGCCTTGCTTTATCTTCCCTAGACCATCAGCTGTTTTTTCTGTCACTGGGGAGGATGTAAAGTGGTGGAAAAGATGTGGCTGGATAGACATGTGGAGTCTGCATGCCCACAGGACACTCATGAAAGCTGAGATCTTAAAGCAGATCGATTAAACCACAGTGTGTGTTCTCCTACTGAGAATTAAAGTGCATTTGGAAGTGAATAAAGCTAAACCAATCTAAAGCCATCTTCATTCCCAAGAAGTCTATAGGGGGATTTCAGAAAGGATTCTTTAAATGCATTGAATTCACACCTTCAGTGACTGAGATTTAATCTTCCCAGTGCTGCTGTACAGACAGTCCCTTAAACAAATCTTTAGCCTTCTTTGGACTGTCTCCAAGGACTGATATGAATGAGCTGCTGTAGTTCCACAAGTCACCATGTGTTACCTGAGCTTGCAGCCTGATGTTTGTGCCTTGAACCTTTAACTGGGATCTCAGCTGACAATACTGTAACTTACTGTACATCTGTAGCAGGTTGAAGTCTCACAAACAGCCAAGTGCTGTGCCCCAGCTGATGCAGGGAACTTGCTTGTATACCAGAGCTCTAAAAGAATCGGGGAGATCCAAACCTGTTTTCCCATCCACTGATTATTCTTATGCTCACGTTTCAGCCACACCCAAATTGGCCTCATGGCATCTATCCGAAGCATCATGCAGCCCAAGCTCTTTATAGACCACGCTGTCATTCTGGCCTTGGTCATCTGCTCTGACCTGCTGCATCCTCCTTTATTGCAAACAGAATAAGGCTATAAGGGAATCCTTGCTGCTTGGTACTTACTTCTGCAAGATAACCTGTTTTAGTTCCTCGTGATTGGGTGTTCTGCGGGGCCGTGCCAGTTCCTGGGAGGAGACAAAGCAGGTGCATGAGCAGCAAAACACTTGGGGTGTACAGCTCCCCTGCTAGCTCAGCTGAATCCAGTTGCTGACACAGCATTGCCAACCCACATGGGAAGGGGGATGCCAGACACACAGCTCCTCTGGGGTGCTGGCTCAGCTATGGGCACAGCCTGTACTCCACCGAGCCAGGAGAGGGAGAGGGGGTGGTGTTTTGGGTGGTCCTCCTGGCTCGTTGCTGGGAGTGTGGAAAGTTCCCATAGGCAAAGTTTCAGCTTGCAGTAGACAACTGGCATATCCATATGTATCTGAGCCCCGCACTGCTCTTTGGCCTGGTTCCACCTAGTTCAGAGTACAATACCTTTGCGCTCACACCTGCTGTGCCAATTTCCACCTTCTCTTCCACAATTAACTGCACTGCCTCCTCCAAGTTCCCCAAGGCCATGGACAGTGCCTTCTCCGCCTGGCCCATGGTACAGGCAGGGAACATTTCCAGTAGCAGCTCCACCCCATCCTTCAAGTCACCACCTTCCTAGTTGGAGTAAGAGAGACATGGGCTAAGCTGAGGATGTAGTGGGGAGGTGGTTATTGAAAAGGGCCTCTCTGGTTTTGCATAAAGTCAGGAAATTCACCTTCATCCTTACACTTAGCTGAAGGCTGTCACTTCTTACAAGTGTGACTGTAAATCCCATTCCTGAAGCTGATACGGGATTGCATCTTTGGCAGGACAAAACACTGCTCGTCCTTAATCTTTTCCCCCTGTATTTCCTTAAGAGCAGGGCTTCTGTGGCCTGGCTCATCTGTGTGGCCCTGCTTCCTCAGGAGCAAACGTTCTGGGCACAGTGGTGCCAGTGCTTCATTTTCTCTCCCTGCAAGGTGCTTTGCATATGTGCTTTGCACAGGAAATGAAGGCTTAGCTAGGCACAGTGCCCTATGGTTACCTCAGAAGGAAGTGCAGCAATAGTCCCTCCCGCCCGTGGACACCGAATGACTGACTGTAGAGCAGGAACAGATCTGTACTGGAGAAATGGCAAGCAGAGCTTAGGGGGAGGAGATGGGGGGTCTGGCCAGTGCAGCAATGCCTCTAGCATGGGTCATGCTGAATGGTGCTGCAAGATCAGGACCACTGTGCCAATGATGCAGTGCTGTGTGGCTCAGGAAATACACAGCGTGGAGGCTGCTTGAGGGTGGGACTCAGGTCTCCAGGACTGATACCCAAACGTGCCCAGTTCTTGTGCAGGTACTGCTTGATAGCTGGGGAGAGAAATGGAGTGATCCAGCTCAAACCGTAGAGTGACCTGGGAGAACATGGTGCAAGTGGGGTGACACCTGGCTAGGGCTGCAGAGGCATCCTTACTGCACTGCTGTTGGATCTCTGAGGGCCCTAGGACAGGCTCTCATTACGCGCTCCCCCCCCCCCCCCCAGCCACTACCTCAGTGACTTGGAAGGATGAGCCAGAGTGATGGCTCATACTCTTCTGGCAGGAGGTTAACTTTCTTTTTCCAGTTACTGACACAGACCTGTTGAGGCCACATAATGGAGGAGATCACAGACACCAGTGATACTGTGTCACAGCCTATGCTGCAGTACCTTTCAGAGCCAGAAAGTTCCCTTAGGTGGTAACCTGGTGCTGGGTGACCCTGCCCCCAGTGTTCCTGCTCCTCTGTGGGGTGGCCGTACCTGGGCCCCAGCTCCCTCCGTCAAAGTGCACAGCTGCTTCCTGTTGCAGGCTCCCCCTGCAGGCTCCTGGCCCTGGGTCAGGTCTTCAGAGGTCGCTTCGCTCCTGCCCTCCACAGCCTTTCGGCCAGGTTTTTCTTAAAGACATAGTGACATCTGTTAAGGAGCAGCCCCACAAAGGCAGGTCTGGGCTTTCTGTTAGTATTACAGTGCTAGCGGGTCATGTGCCAAAGCAAATTCCTTCTTAAGTGACAAGAGTGGAAAGCACTACTGCTCTTCCTGCCTTCAGTGGGGACAGCTGCAGCTCCAGTCACACTGACCTGCAGGAAGGCAGAACTAACACATGCTGGAGTGCCTCAGCTCTGCATTTCCAGGCCTTACCAGGGGCTGCTTGCGAAAAGAATTCTAGCTGTGAATTCTATGGATTTCCAATGCTTGATTGTGGATACTTAAGGCATTTTTTGTCATGTTTTTAAGAATTCTCTAGTGTTTGCTCTAACTGTGAACCAGGTGTGGTTTTGATTTTAAATTTGGGAATACACAATGGTGGTTCTTGTGCTGTGTGTGACCCAGCACATCCTGTGATCTGGTTACTCTGACTCATCTCTCTTTGCAGATCTGATAAAGGCTCTTTCTGTGTCACTCTAAGGAGAATCATTTCACCTCTGTTCTGTCACCTGTAAACTGGGACGGTGCTGTCCTTCCACACACAGGCCATCCATCAGGATCCTCAAAGGGTAAGATGCAGGGGACCAGAGCAGTAGGTTTTGTGAAGTACAAGAAAGCAATAAGTAGGATAAAATACAGGACTGTCTGTTCTACGCTGTATAGCCTTCTGGCTCCTGATAAAAAAGCAGTGATGTTGCCAGATGAGCAAAACCCAGACTAGTATGCCCTGAAAGGTTTCATGCCCAGGCACTTGACCTATCTTTTCTCTTGTGGGAAGTAGCTTTGAGGCTGGTTAATGTAGAAGTTCAGCTGATCTGTGAACACTGAGGCTAGAAAGGACTGCTAGGACGGTGTAGTCTTCTGCCATCCTGCATACAGCAGGCCAGAGCACCTCGCCAGTGACTCTACATCAATGCCAGGATTCATGGGTGAACAGGAAGTGAGTTTGGAGGATGCTCAAAGTCTACAAGTGATACACAGTGTCAGCTGGATTCTCTATTTGATAACGCACCTGACACAGGCTGCCCAGTGATACTGTCCCTTAGGCATATGGCTACCGGAGGCAGCAGAAATCCCCACCTTCAGAAGTAACCCACTGAATTTTGATCAGCAGCCTGGTACCTGCCATTTCTTCCTCAGTACGCTGGATCTGCTCTGAGAGATGTTTGGAGATCTGGTCAAGTGTATTTTACCCTCTTCCCCCACCCAGTATGTCTTGGATGCTATTCCATGTGATGTAAACCTCCCATATGTGGATCTCAAAAACCTAAATGAATAGTATAAAAAAAACCAATCAATTCAGGCTACCCTATAAGATCCTAAACGTTGCAAACAAAATTGTGTTTTATTCTGTGACTTTGCTCAACCCCAAACACTAAGACTGAAAGCAGGTGCAGAATATACTTGTGCTGAAATTCCCTGTGTAACTCACCTTTTGTGCGAGCTTCACCAAGCCTTTCTGAGAGAGAGAACATCATTTCGCAAACATCCCCACTGCAAGAGGCAAAAACTATGCAATTAGTGTGAGGAACAGAAGCACTATCCCATCCTACTTGCCCACCTCTTTCTAGAAAGACAAGGCTTGCTGTGAAGCCCAGCGTCACAAACTGGCATTTCAGATGGCCCAGGACCTACTTGCAAACAATAGTGGGATTAGCATTTGTGTATCCAGGTGAAGCCTGACTTAAACAAAATGGCACACGTTTGGTACTAATGCATCCTGATACGGCTGTAAAAAAAATTTATGGTATTGATGACCTTAGGTCTAGGCCCCAAAGCATGGCATGCACATACCAAACAATCACATTCACACACCTGTGGATTTCTGCAAAACCAGGAATATACGCCTCCATCATTTCCACAAAGGTGTCCATGTCAAAGGTCTCTTCAGAGGACTCTGGTGAGCCCAGTTCTTCCAGGACACCCGTGATGTAGGAGAAAAAAACATCATCCATTCCACTGGAGACAGAGAGAACATAGGACATGGAAGCAGGGTCAGCAGGCCCAGTCTCTCTCTTTCTCTCTCCATCTCCCCTCCCTCTAATCTTGTGTCTTTCTAAATGGAGCAGCAGAAGAACCTATGTGGCCTGCCTCTTATCTTATGGAGGGATCTCTGTAATAAAGCCAGGTAGCAGGTAGTCAGTGGCTGAGTGGGAAACATTTAGGGATAATAGAGGATACTGCAAAAAATACTACATCCCTTCATCTTCCTGAGCAGCACTGCCAGAATGCCCCAGCATGCGGCCAGAGGCTGTGTTACTGGAGGTACTTCAACTGAGCTGGAATATTGTAAGTGCTCAAACTTTGACTTTTCAGTGTTGACTGATGTTTCAGGTGATGTCATTATACTCTTGTCAACTTGCAATTTCTATGGGATGCAGTGTTCTCTTCTTGCTGTTTCACACTTGTGTCACTGCTGTCACCAGCTGCAAAATCAGCTGCTGTGTTCCAACCTCAAGGTGACTGTATTTCTGCCTGCAGGCAGAGTTTGCAATAGGGAGAGCCCTGACGTAGCACTGTGCTGTTCACAAAGCCTTTTGGGATCACTGTGGAGCGAAGGGAATTCCATACTCTACTGCGTACTATTAGACAGGAAATTAATCATCTTGGTCATCAAAGAAACGCCTCTGCTAAATTGTAACGCTAAATGATGGTTGCTCAAGCATTCACACTGGACCGGGTGCATCCTGAATCAGACTTAAGGAAAAGCAACACAAAAGACAGCAAAGATACAAAGTTCCATTTGGAGCTCAGCATAATGTGCAGAGGGGCAATTAATACAGAGTTAAAGCTCAAATGATGATCTTGGATGTTCCTATCTAGACATACCTGAGGTCTGCAGCAGGGATGTGGGACTGGATGAAGTGTGTCAGTGTGTCTCGAATGATTCTTTCAAGCGCCATATCCCTCTAAACCTTTTTCTTTAAAAATAAGAGGAAAAAGATCAACATGATCAAAAGGTATGCATGATATAGGCAAGTGTATGCTCTCCATCAGAACAATTCATGAACCCCTCCAACCCGACATGTCATCCCTGGGTAAAAGCGGTCAAAGATATCTGCAAAATGCAGCAGTATGAGGAAATACCAGCCCAAAGCAACCCAGTCTCTTGGGTCTGTCCCGCTCATGTTGACACTGACTGTATGCAGCTGTACTGTACATATAAAACGCCACCCCCCCACCCCCCCGGGTTGCATAAACTAAAGCTGGAAATGCAGACGTGTCCAACTGCAGGGCTTCAGAGACACCTCCTGAGCTGGAATGCTGTGCTGCCCAGCAAGCAAGTGTTGGGTAGTGGGTTTGCATGCTCACTGTGGAAAAGAGTGGACCTTCCAGCTAACAGCATGTGTGGTGATGCCTGCACTCAAAAACAATGGGGAGGAAGGGTAATGTCCCTTGGAGAAAAGACAACCTAGAGTGGATTTCACAGGGAAATACAAGCAGCGCACAGACAACTAATCTGCCAGCCAAAATATCAAAGGTCTCCAGGTCAGGCACGGACTGCCAGTGGAATCCCGCCCAAACAGGAACCCATTGTTGTGCTCAGTAAATGAGCCATTCTGCAGCTGCAACAAGGGGCGCTTGATAACCCAAAACTCTCAGAGGAGTGCTAAGAATCACAGACCTCCTACGCAAGCAATGGCAGAATGGGGCTGCCCACAGCCCTTGTTCAGCTATCAGTACCAGGCCTGGACTGAACCTGGTGGAGAAAAGCCATCCCTTAACTATTTCTTCCCCCTTGGGCCTACAAAGCTGATAGGTGGACAAACTCTCAGTATAAGCCCTGAGTTCTTCCTGAGGAAGAAAATTAGCCCTGTATCTACAAGAACTGACATGGTCATCGTCCGCAGAGCTTACAGGCTGCAGATGTCATCTTGCTCCTAACCATAAAACTCCCTGACTTCACGTGAAGCAGTCTTGTGGGCTGCTGAGAAATGATTCCCATGGGAATCAAGAAGGTTCAGGATTTCCTGAGATGAGACTTCCATAGCTAGCAAGATATAAGCAGAACCACCCCATCACATTCAAGACGGCTCCTAAGGGGCCTAGGAACAACCAAAGCCAACAGCCTGTCAGCAGATGTATCTTGAGAGTCCATTAAACTCTGCGTGGCACTTGGCTACCATCGCAAGTCCATAGTAACATGCCTGCACTCCTCTGTTTGTGGCTGGCCAGAG
The DNA here is from genome assembly GCF_040807025.1 of Struthio camelus. NCBI lineage: Eukaryota > Metazoa > Chordata > Aves > Struthioniformes > Struthionidae > Struthio > Struthio camelus. Next base: position 23,526,818 of record NC_090948.1, on the reverse strand, counting down.
GAGCACACCCAAGCCAGCCAGACCTCAAGGACCATCTTTTACTGTATCCCTGTGTCAGCACCACTCCCTTGAGGCAGGGAGACAAATAAGCAAAGACGATCACAACAGCTGGCCACAAAAAGTGAAACATGCTGACAGAAGAACTACCCCAGTTTTCACCATGATCAGAGCTAAACACAAAAGCCGTCTAATCACCTAACCTGTCCTGCAGCTATGTATTAGTATCGACCCTCCCACTCATCTAGAGCCAGTAGCTAAAGAAGAAAACCAACCCTGTTTACATTTAGCTCTCACTTGGGACAAAGAACAATCGGTTATCAACACTATAATATGAGATGACCAACAGATGTATTTGAACCCAGCATATCTGCAAGAACAGCCAGGAGAAGGCACCATCAGACAAGGCTACTTGTTTGCTGTTTCACTTTTAAGCTAAAAAGTTTCTTTACCTCCTATAATTTCAATGAGGAAATTCCCATTTCAGAGCACTAGAGGAAACCAACAGCCCAAACACTCTTAAGTATGAGCTCTGCATGCAAAAACCAAGCCCTCAAGTGAACTCCTGACCACTGTGCTGCTCCTTTTGTTTTTCAGCCTCAGGAGGATCCTTTGCTGGCATTTTTCTCACTTTTGCAGATATGATGGCCCAGAAGTGTGGAAGCTGGTAGTAAAAATCACTATGTGTAAAAACACCTTCTGGCTGCCTGTTTGTTGTTTTAAATGACTCTAGTAATGTCATCTCTCTAGTAATGTGGTAGAAACAAGTTTACCTTTGTTCTCTTTGCAAGATGTGCAGAAAAAGGTGAGCTTCTACTTCAGACATTGCAAATCCAGTGATAAGATTCTGATTCTCACTGTTGGCAAGACGACTGTCCTAAGTAGCCAGTTTTCCCCCACTTTAAGCTTCTGTGAATACTCGCCACCACCAAACCCCTGAACTTGCAGGTTTCAGAAGAAAAATTATTTTCTTTTTAAAGAAGTTAGGGACAGAAGATCGAACCATAGCAGTCAAAATGTTCTTTCTGCAGTTGCTACAATGGAGAAGAATGCTTATTTCCTTCTTACTCAGAGTCCTCATGATATCCTGGGAACTGGAAATCTGCAAGATTTTGTCCGTTTCCCTGAAGCAGGCCAATATTCTGGGAGAGACAACTATATAATAACGAGAGCACAATTTACCATGTCAAAGGCACTTTTGTGAGCACTCTAAATTAGCTGCTAGTAATTTATTCTGATCAACAAAATGGGCAAAGTCACTCATCTCCTTAAGCAAAGACACTGGCAGGCAAGTCAGACTGGAACAAAAGAAATTTAGGAAAAAAATAAATTGGCAACAGAAATATTGTCGCTACGGTCAGTTATTAACTGGTCATTTCCAATCCACTTCCTCAACCTCTAACCACCACCAGGAATCCTGGTTTGAAATTACTTCAAACATTTTCCCACAGAGTTACCATGCTGCTATCTGAACAAAAGCTATTTCCTTGTGTCTACGAGAGGAAAGAAGGCACTAGGTTTTACTCATTGGGTATAAATTTTCTCTGGCAGCTCACACAAATACATCCACCAGCACACTCAGATTTAAGGCTTACACCCAGAGACACCAAGCTGCCACCTTAATCTGCCTTTGCAGAAAGGAAACCTTTTAATGACAAAAGCACAATCTTACAATAAAGAATAGAAAGAGGCTAGCCGATCCAGTATTTCTTCACGGGTCAGCCATCACCTTTGTACCTGGATAACCCATCTGTGCTCCTGTAAGACCGCAGGCACCAAGCCTTCTGAGAGACAAATACACCTGTGTTCCATCATTTATTGCCATGCAGGAAAGATTTTATCCCCTGGTAAACAGACTATTCTTACAAAACTTTATATGTCAAAGATCTATAATGCATTATAGTCTTGGCTGAACGAGGCTTGTGGGAGATAAGTCCTGAAGGTCCCCTGGGCTTTCAGGTTTGGTGGGTATTTTCTTGAAATAGAGAGAGCTGATTAAAAATCTATGGACAAACATTTTAAAATGGATTCTTCAAGGAACAAACGGATGTTGCTGCATGTTCTTTGCACATATCCAAGTTTAGAATTCCATAGCTCGTGACATCAAAACACGTTATGTATTACACCTTCAAAAACACATTTTTTCTAGGTGTGACATGCGATAGTTAAGGGAGAGATTTACTAGAAGGGCTTATCCTTTGTGCCTAGTTTTGTGGAGATGTGATTTATAACGCACTGAAAGATATAAAACTCAGAGGCAGAAGAAATCGCTTTCCCCAGAGCACAATTGTACTGAAAAGGTGCTATCATTGTTTTAAACTTCCAGCCATAATTTCAATGTGGATATTAAGATCACTTTGGTAGCTGTCAGCTGATTCAACCCTGTCTATGAAAGTCCTTCTCTATTTCTTGTCATTATAAGCGAGACTCTGTTTAGCGTTCTGCACAGAATATAACTTTATTTTTCTTAAACATGTAGGAAGACATATTATTCCTGTTGCTCTGTTCTCAGAGTCTTAAAACTTTGCACTGTCAGAACAAGAGACCTCCAACCATTGGAAATCCTTGTAATTTTTCAGACAGTCTTTAAACACTGGAGTTTATCATTAAAGAGTCACCGGTGGAGCACTATAAGCCATCTTATTGAGACAAGCTTGGCTTGTAATAACAGGAGGGTTTACCTGATTTGCACAACATTGCCTGGCATCCTCATTTTCTCACCTCAGGCAAAGAGGAGTGGTATCAGTTCTCAAAATGTGAATGTGAAAATTATTCATTTTCTGTACTGGATACTTTGGCCAGCAGCTCAATAGACTATACCATCCTACTGTCTGTCCTGAGTGTCTCGTAATCTCAATCTCCCTGGATTTTCCCTCGTATTAAGTTAATATCAAATTTGTTTTTTGCAAAACAGCTGCAGAACAACACCCCCTAAAGTACAGTTACCCTTGCAGTGTCTGAAATATCTTGCCATTCTGTATTCCAGAAATGCTGGCTTCTTTTTGTACAAGGCATATGAATCTGCCTTTCCTCAAAACTGGGTGAAAATCTGACATGTTTGCGTATGGCTAGATCATTTCTGAAGGCTCTTTCAGCCCAATTTTCAGTAATCATTCTTAAATGGTCAATGTGATGGGATGGTGATGATTGATTGTGCCCTGGACTTTATATTAACAAGACAGACTTGAGGAGAGCAATTTAGGAAAACTGTTTCTCAGCTAAGAGGAACTGTCATTCAGATGTATATCAGCTTTTATGAGAGCATAAATTTGCCTACCAATTGAGCTGAGGTTTGCGTAAGTGGAAGGAGATGCATATTGTAGACTTTGGAAATATTCAGAACAGGTTAGAGAAACTTTAGGTAAAACTGATCTGGCTGTCTGGCAGAGAGACTGACCAAAACAACTTTAGAAGGCTCTTTTAGCCCAAGTTTCAATAATAATTCTTAAATGGGTAAGTAATGGGACAGAGATGGTTCACTGTGCCCTCTCTGAGAACTTGTTCGAGAAAGGATGGAGAATTTCTCTTGCAGCAGCATGTGTGGGAGCAAGTGTGTGTGTGAGTGCACTCAGGGAGGACTGGACCCCTGGGATATATGCAGCTCTCAGCTCACCCTGTGAAACACAACTTCCGAGGAAATCTCTGCTATATAAACAATATATACCATGTATACAATATATAAAGCAATAGTCTGACCTGCATGAGAGAGAGAGAGCTGTAGCTTTATTCCACTTCACCTCCAGATGTCAGTGATAAGGTTCCTATTGCTTCTTTCCCCTGGAAGTACTTTCAAACCTCTTTTTCATCTGCCTCCTAATTCAGTCCCACAAACTTGCTGCCAAGACCAGCCAGAGAAGATAAGGAACAAACTTGCTGCTTTGTGAAAGAGGACTAAAAAAGCCTGTCCCCAGATGAAGAAAGCAAAATGAGACTCCAACTGAGGGGAGGGGTTTGTGTGGCAAAGATTATTCTGCCTACAGGCACTGAAGGAACAGCTGTGTTTTCTTTTTCTATCCACTTCTATAGTTATTTATTCAAAAAGGAAGCTTTTCAATCACTACTGTTTAGCTAAAATGCAACAACAGACACAAGTCTTTTCTCCAAAAGGAATTTTCACTACAAGTACCAAACTATTTTATTTTTGGAAACTTTGCTGACTTAAAGGAAAACTTTCCAAGATAAATAACACCTTGCAGACTTAATTTCAGTGCTTCTGTTTTTTGTTTTGGTTGCTAAAGAAGTCCCTGGAAGGACTTCTGTGGTGTGGTCGCTATAGGAGAGCGGGCTGAGTTCACTGAGCACATAGCACAGTTGACTGGTTAATGCTATAACATTAAAATAAGGCTTTTGTTAGCAACTTAGTCTCTTCCACTAGATTACAATTAACACTAACGTCAACAGCCAGAATTTTCCCTCCCCTCTGATGGCTGGGCTGGATGCCTGCGCTTCCCAAAGCTACTCAGCCAATATTTGCGGTCTAGGATTATAGCTCAAGATAGAGTGCTCTGCTGACATTGGACTCTTACCTGAGAGAAAGCGTTGCCTGTATAAGGACTCAGCTCATGACCAGTGTTTGCAAATCACTTTGGTAACTGTAGTAGAATCAACAGCCTATGACTGTTCAGCCCAAGTCAAGAATTAGGGAGTCCTGCATGGGAAATAAAGGCAAAATCAGCGAGACAAGGAGCACAACAGACTCTGTCTTTGTATGCTGGTGTCCATATGCCATCATTCATGTCACTTGTGACAGTTTTCCCTAATGCAAAGGATACCATTTCGTCCTTCAGAATAAAAGGTACTATATAAAAGGCTAACTTGAACACCAGAACATCATACTTGTTAGCCTTAGAATTTACTGTCACGTTGGGATTTTTTTCAACGTATATAATTTCTGTAGTATGGCTTGAAAGGTCCCTGAGCATAACTACTGTCTTCCAGAAGAATCTGTGGTGTCATTATGGCTGTGAAATAGAACTTGTTTCTGGTTGCTTTAAAAAGACAGACAAGAAAACAAGTGTTGGATTTCCCTGTTGCTGCTGCTGCATGCTTTTGGCACATGGTCAAGGGCAAAGCATCTGAGACCCAAACAGGGTAAAAGGCTGCTACTTAATTTATCTTGAGCTATAATCCTAGGCCTAAAATACTAGCTGAGTAAGTTTGGTAAATTATCTATTTCCACTGCCTCTATTTCCCCTACTGTAACAACAATGATAATACTCAGCTACTTATCTCACAAGGACTTGAGAGAATTTGCCAATACTTATTATAAAGCACCTGAAGCAAATTCCATAAAAACACTAGATACCATTTCAGCATGATATATATCTTGGAGCACTTCACTGCTTAATTTTAATGCGATTTTCAAAAGTAATTTGCTTAAATAACAGATGTCTTTACATACTAGAGACAGCAATTAACATTTTTCTGGCACTGGCAATGAAATAATCCTAACTGTTGTACCGGGCAGTTTTATGACTTGTAAAAGCATCCCTCCCTAACGATCTTTGCTGTAACTAACGGGCTTGTTCCCTAGGAAGAATGAAGGCTCTTCACAGGCTTGTAGGTCAACCTATAAATCCCAGCATAAGAAGTCTTGCTATCATTATGCATTTGGGAATTAAACAGAAGTCCTGAATTTTTAAGCCTCCCACATGCTCCTGCCCGTGTTCCCAGCGTTCAGATCAAAAGGACAAGCTTGCTTAAAAGCCAACAAAGGAAGAACGACCAGGCATGAACGTGTAGGAGGCAGAAGAAAAGCAACGTCAGTTTTTATTCGGCTGCACACGGCTTCCTCGCGGACCGCTGCTAACAGCTGCCAATACACAGCCCAGGGCGCCCCAAGGGGCCGCCGCACCGCCGAGGCCGGGGCCGGGGCGGCCGCTCGCAGGCCCTGAAGGCGCCTCCCCGCAGCGGCGGTGGCGGTGGGCTGGAGGCGCCCGGGCGCGGGCCGCCCAGCACCGTACCCCGGCCTCCGCGGCCGCCTCTCCGCTCGGCTGCCGGGGTCCCGCAGCCCCCGGGCACGCCGCCCTCGGGGATACGGCTCGGCTCGGCTCGCCTTGCCCGTCCCGTCCCGTCCCGTCCGCCGGCCCGCTGCGGGCACCCCGCTGAGGGGACGGCCGTTGGGGCCGTTGGCGGACGGGCGCGCGCGCGCGCGCGAGCGCCCCCCCCCCCCCCCAACCGAGGGCGGGGGTCACCTGATCGCCCGCGCCTCCCCGCCGCGGCCTCGCTCTCTCCCGGCGCAGGTCCCGCGCAGCGCGGTTGAAAGCGTCACGTGACCGCGCCCGCCGCCAGTCATAGAGGCAGGCGCGGGAGGGTAGAGTGGCCTCGTGCTGGCGAGTTCTCGCGTCGCCATCTTGATTTCGGGCAGGAGCTGTAAGGCGGCGGCCCGGCCGTTGCTCTGGCGCCGCGCGCGCGGGCGGTTGCGCGCGAGCGGCCCGATGCGATCCGGCCCGATGCGGTCCGATCCGGCCCCTCACCGCCGGCGCCAGAGCCTTCGGGCCGCGCTGGAGCCCGGCGGGCCGCCTGCAGAGGCAGAGGGCCCCGGCAGGCCGGAGGCAGCCCGCGGAGGCGGCGGTGGTGCCCCCACTGGAGAGGACTCCCGGGGCCGTGGAGGGGCGCGGCTGCTCCCTGGCCAGGCGTGGGGCGGTGTAGGGCGTCTGTCCAGTGGAGGAGGCAAACAGGAAAGAGAAGGTGGCAAAAGTTGGTCGCAGTGAGGCCGCCCAGGCAGTCAGTGGTGTGGAAGTGTTCTTGTGCAGTCTGAGAACATGGGAGTGAATCAGTGAAACACCACCTTAAAGATTAAGTGAAGTTTTCCTCCCTAGCAACCACAAGTGGCATGTTTACTGAGTGAAAACAGGACATTTTGGAGCAAGGCTGTCCTGGTGTTTGAGGTGTTTTTTCTTAGCTGAAGAAGTTCTTGTCAGATGGAAGCACTGATCTCCTGAGCTTCCATCTTATGGAAGAGGTGGAAACTGCATCAGTCTCCTATTTCCATTTTTTTTTCTTCTGCTAAAAGCTTCCCCACTCCATCCTACACTTGACAAGTCCCTGCTTATTCCTTTCTTCTGACTTGATTTGGAGACTTGAAGGACTGCTTTACATCAGGGGAGCTTCAGGCCCCATGTAGAGAAGTTGCAGCAGAGCAGCGCTGATGGACAGGATTGCTGCTTGTGCCTTGCTCACTGCAGTCCCCGTTCCCCTATGAGGTGAGCTGCACTTTCATTTACTTGATTTTGACAAAGGTATTAGGTGCTTTCTGGAGCAAAAGCTTAGGCAATATCAGCTTGGGAGAAGTAGTTCCATGGTACCAGACGCTTCTCCATCATAAAAATTCTAAAGCAGCAAGGCATACTTATTTTCCTGCTCAGTATTATATTGCTAAAAATATATCCTACTCCTCAGTAATATATTGCTAAATACCAAACAGAGGAGCCTGATTCTGCCTTGGGCTGTACCAGGAACAAAATCAGAGTAATGCCAGTTGGATACGGAACATTATTCCACACTCACTCCAGTGGTCATTAAAAGCAGAATCTGTTCCCACAGTTTCTTTCTGCTTATATACACTCCTCCCTTGTCACTGTATGAATATATTTCACTATATGAATATTCAGTGTCTTTGAATTCTGCTCTTGACTGTTATTTGCCACACTAATCATGCACTCCCTGAAATTAATGAACTATGTAGTATTGTTTTTCCTCAGTTGTTCTGTGGTTTTATCTTGATGTGGGAAATACAGAGTCTGAAAATTCCCCATCAAACCTCAGATTTCTAGGATGGGTTTGAACTTGTGTGATCTAACTGTATAAAGGACATACTGGAAACGCAGATGCTTCTGGGGCAGGTACAAGGTGGAAATTGCATTACATCACAGTGAAGTGGAGGGGAATTTTTGAAGAAAAAGAAGTAGCACGTGTAAAGCCCCTAGAAATTAGCACTTTAAAGCTAGGAGAAACAATCATAGTTATCTTGTCTGACATTCTAACTTCCCTGAATTAGTTCTTGTTTGAACTAGAACAGGCCTTCCCAAACTGATCTATGGCTGGGATAGCATATGAGGTTCTACCACCTTTTTCATAGGTGGTCCATCGCACCTTGTTCGATGGCAGAATGTAAGGACTCATTTGTTGTGTGTGACTCTGCTTCGTAGTTTCCTTGACTTGTGTGGAAACCTCAAGACCCAGGAGAAATTTTGAGATTTCTCAGGTGTCATGAATTCAGACAGTTCATAAACCCTTGCTTTAGATCATAGGCTTTAGAATGAAGCAGTCAGGACCTCTGTTTTTCTACGTTACAACTGCTTTAAAAATTAACTGTCAGTATGGCTGGTAATCAGGTCAGTCTGTCCTGGGGAGAATGAAGAGAGGGGAAAAACACGCTAGGCTTTGAAACAGAGATTTGAGAAAATCTAAAGTCAGTTAAAATGCCACTAAAATTCTCCTACTGCTGCTTAGGCTTCTCCTTTTACCGTACTTTGATGCAATTTAGTATTTCCACTTCCCATCTTACTCTAATCCTAAATGATGTAAGAGGGTGGTCCATTTTTTAAATTTATGTTACTGGAAAATGATCAGTATTGTAGTACTGATAACAGACGCTGGAACAAATTTAGCAACTAATTGCTCCCCTAATTTAATGTGAAATTCAGAGTTTCTTGACCTAGAACGCAGTAAAAACTCCACAAGGTTTCCATATACAAGCACACACGCCAAACATACCCTTCGTAGAGAGTCCAGCAGGGAATTGTTCTTGAAGAGCCCTTCCACTCATCAGTCACAGACTAATGCAAACCAGGGAGGTTAACATACCATCTAATTGATGGGATTTGTGTTCTCTTACAAACATGATGAGCAATGTACATGTGTTGAATCAAGCTAGATGAGTATTGTTCCTTCTCCAGCTTATTATTAACTCCTTGTTGTGTAATGTACTTGAAATAAGTTTGTTCTGTGGTAATTTAATATGAGGGTGGATAATGTTTGTATATGACTAATTTTAACTGTTACATGTGCTCCTCTTTTGTATTTGAAATTAGAGATCAAAAAACGTATCCTGTCCACCTCATCTTGCCTCCTGCTTAATGCAGGCATGTTGCCTAGAGTAGGTGTTTTACACGTGTTGTCTATTCTAGTTTTGAAAGGCTTCAGCAATGGGGCTTAACTTGAAGGGAGGAGATCATTACAGAGGTGTGTTTCCTGATATTCTGGCTTTATCTACCATCTTTTTTTAGTTAATCCCATTATCTGTTCATATGTGTCCTTGAGACCATTCAAAATATTTTCTCTTCTCCATTGGTAGGCCTAAAATATCAGTACATAGCTGTGTGTTTTGTCCACTGTTTCTTATTCTTACTAAACCACACTGCATTTTAATTGTGGTTTATCTTCAGTCCTCTACAGGCATGTTTTTGCAACTTAAAAAAAAAAAAAAAAGCAAGGATGTTTAGCTCTGGAAATACAGTTATTTTAAGTTCAGCATTGAGTTTTTTTTTAAGGCATTACAGAAATTCAGACCTTAAGTGTGGAAAAACCTCTGCGCGCTCCTATGAAAATGCTCACCTCTCCCTGATTTCCTGTTCCTACCAAAGGAGACTCTTAACTCTCCAATTTAAATACTGTAGGAACTGCAGAGAGTTGCTGTTTCTCAGGACAGCGAGTGAGAATGGAGTCCTGGAGCCCTCTGGTGGAGGCATGTAGAAAAGAAGACAGCTGAAAATGTGAGTAATTAAACTCTGGAAATGCATTGCGCGTATTCTCATATTCATTTTTCAGTTGATTGCAACTGTACATATACATATACACCAGAGCATATACTTAATTTTAAATCCAAAAAGTGTTTCTTTCTGTTGCTCCTGAGAAAACTCATGTTGCAATTTCAGAGTCTCTCAAGTAAATGAATCTGCTTCTTGACATTATAGTTAAATTTATTAGAGTCTTTTTGTCTTTACTCTTCCTTGGTAACAAGAAGCTCTGTGTGAATATTTCCTTGGTTCTTTCTGTCACTCTGCGCCTCCTCTGCTTTACTGCTACATGTACATTTTATCACAATTAAAAAAAGTCTTGCAGACAAGTAACAGACAATTCTAAAGACATTGCTGACAAAAGACTCCTTCATTCCTGTATTGTGGCTTATTTAGCTGTCTAGCGTTCACAGGTATAAAAACGTTTTTGTGACAGAGAAATGAGCATTTCATCTAAAAATAAAAAATAAAGTAAGTGAATAATAAGTAAATGAATAATTTGTCTCTCATCTTTCTGTCAGGGAACTCATTATGCTTTACATTTTTGTCTATTTTATATATGGAGCACTGAAGGATGACATGTATTTTAGTATGAGTCTGTGGCAGAGCCAGAAAAAGGAATCTTTTTCTGCACTGACAAGTATGCTGCTTACAAGCATTCTTGAGGATATGCAAGAAGGAAATAACCGGGGGTCATAGTCATTTTTCAGTCTCTGACTGCAAGGTGTTGAACAAAGCCAGGGCAGTATAAGGAGCCAGAGTGCCTGGAACAATGTTTGTTGGTTAAAAATGAAACATATTGTGCTATTTTTGAGCTGCTCCATTGACTTGGCTAACCGTAAAGGAGTAGTAAGAATATGATGCTGAAAAGCACTAAAGACATAGATGTTATAGATACTATTCTCCAAAAGGCCCTTGATGCTGTTATATAGGATGATGATGTACTTAGGCCAGTGGAAAAAATAATTCTAAGCTTATTTGTATAGCAAAAAGTCAAAGGAGAACTTCCCAGCTGACAACGGCAGATGATCCCACAGCTAGGAGGAGCTTTTAGTCTTCTAAGTATTTGGAATATAGTGTACTTCTGGGTGCAGATTCTAAGTGCTGTGTACTCTATGTAGGGCAATTTTTCTGAGCTTGTAGGTGTAGCTGGTCAGCTAGCTAAGACTAAGTACTAGGTACTAGTCAGCTAGTTCAGAGTAATAGTACTAAGACTAGCTACTAGTCTTAGTACTACTTCTAGTCTTGGACAACAGTCAGCCATCAAAACTGCTGTGACTTCTTGCATTTTATTTGTGAATGCAGGCTCCACTGCCAGTATGAACCTTTTGGCCCTAGAATATTTCTCAGGTATGTGCCACAGTAGCTTTTGGACTCTTTGCCAGACCAGGGCCAAACTTCTGAATTTCATTTACTGGAAGCTTGTTTGTCTGTTATGTCTTACAGATAAAATATTGACAGGATCTGTTTTTCTGTTACATTCATATATGAAAGTCACTTTTGTGTGTGGTTTTTTTTTTTCAGCAACTAATTCAATCAGATTCCAAATGTGGGAGCTTTCCTTACTTTAAGAAATGGAAAACTGTGATACATATCAATCTATATTTAAACATGCATCTGAATTTTCATAAAAATTGTCTGATTTTTGCAGTTGGCATAATTAAAATACAGAGAGGTTTGGGACATGATCTAAACACTGTCTAACTTCTAGCTCTGATTTATTTTGTTCAGGTGTAATGGGAAAAATCTAAATAAACTATTTCTGTACTGGAAAGAGCTCAGGACACTTTGGTTCTAATCCTCACACCTTCTGTCTTTGGGCGTTATCCTCATTACACAGAAGAACAGAGTGAGGCCAGCAGCACTTGACCTTTTTTGTTAAAACACTTTGAGATCTGCTACCAAAAAGTGTATAAAAAGCTACATACTTCTTATTATAACTGTGTAGCTTTCCTTTTACCTATTCAAGCACTTAATCTCAAGAAGGCTGAAAAGAGGAAAAAATACTCAGCTGAGATAATGTACCTGCCTGCAGAGCATTTTGATTAAATCGTGCACCATAAAATTATATTTGAGTAAATTATGCAACAAAAAAAATGAGTGCTGTCTTCATGAGTTCTCTCAAGAGCTCCAGGCAGTTTGTGGTTTTTGGATTCTGATGGCTGGTATTTTTGGCCAAAACGTTCCTTAGATGTGGAGAAAGGACACAGGGTGTATCTGGTTCCCTGTCTACTTCTGATGCCTTGATCTGGAAGAGTTCTGCTTTGTAGACTTGACTGGCACATAGAAAAAGAGGAAAAATGAGCTAGGTTGGGAGACAAAATTCTTCTAAGCAGTGGTGAACAACAGTTGCAGTGTCTGAAAACAGACATGGCCTTCGGAAATGCTTGTTTTTTTTGATCTGTTTTCCATGGCTGCATATTAGTAAAAACACTTTAACTAGTATATAGGAGAGGGTAAATGTTAAATGGAACTTGCCCTCTTCTAGTTTGGACTGTACAGATGTTATCCTCCTCATAGAGCATGGCCTGGTTAACTAGGATAAGAGTACTCATTATTTCACTGTACTACTCATTCCTCCCCATGGAATCAACTAATCCTGCAGTTGAAGAGGAAGGTACACTAATTCCCTTGAAGCAGCCCAGTTATTTTGCTCGTTGTCCAAGACAGAGTCCTTGACTGTGGTTTTAAGGGCAGCAGGTGGAATAATGTGTGTGAGAACTGAGGTAGAGCAGTGGAACTGTGTTGATGAAGGGTAGTGCAGCAGCTGAACACTAGATGCCACTCTTAGGCCACAGTAAGAGCTTTGCAAGCCTGCAGTAAGAGCCATCCTGGTGGGGAAGAATAGGAGCATTAGCTCCCAGAAAACCCTGTGTGGGAGGGAGACAGGCCATGCTCCTTGCATACCCCTTCAATGACGGTAACAAAACAAATAGTGAAAAGGTGAATCAGGGGCCACCGGCAGTGGATTCAGCTGCCTGTGAGCCAGGGCCAGCAACAGGTGCTTCAGATGGGAGCTAAACCTCCAGAGTTAGCAAATAATCTCCCAGCTGCAATGGTTTAGTACACAGGTAGCCTCAGTTCTGACCTGTTAGCTGGATGGGCTCAGAAGGAAGGAGAAAGAGCAAGGTGAAAGAACAGTTATAGCTCAGTTGGTGGAATTTTGTGGGTTTAATGGATGATCTGAAGGCTTGTGGCTCTTACTGCATTTCTACTGGTACAGTCAAGGTACAGGATTTAGTCCCTCTATGGGTAGGTTTATAGCAGTCGATGGTCAGTAGAAGAGTGGTTAACAACCCCCTCCTTCGTCATTCCCATACATGTCCTAAATATTGCAGCATTGTACTGAGAACTAGATATCAAGACTGTCTATAATCTCACTAAAATAATGGTGTGAGTCACAACCCTTAGTATGGGATTTGTGCAGCTCAGAAAAGTCAAGAGTATCTGAATTATGGGTTAGCATAATTTATGGTTATGTTGTCAAGATGAAAGCTAGTTGTGGAGTCTGGATTCAGATCGAGTGAACTGAAGTTGTGATGGGGCAATACCTTTTCTGGGAACTGAGTGTGCTTTACTTAGCAATTTGAAAGTGAGCGCTTTGTGTAAGTGACCCAAACCATCTATCTCTTAAAATACTCTCTGTTCATACAATGCAGTATTAGCCAACATGAACATGTTGTTTTGAAGGGTGGAAGAATTTCCTTGAATAGGGATGTCAAGGAGAGAAAGATTCTTGTCACCGACTAAAATATAAGCGCTTCACCTTCGAAACCTGCTAGAGTTTGATGTTTCTGCCTAATCATCCAAGTGTTTTATTTTTATATATATATATATATATATATATTTGTATCTGTGTGTGTATATCCTTTTCTATAGAAGGTTTACCAATGCAGTCATAGAGTTTTCAGTTTAACTGTATGGCTTGTTGTCCTTAGCTTTGATGATGAGTACGTGTTGATCAGGAGGGAACAGGAAGGGGTAAATCCTGGTAAAACTCCTGGTTGTTCATGCATGTTATTTCTCTTTCAATTAGTTTATATTCCTACATAATTAGGAATAGTGTGCAACGCATTGTTAAGTTATGTTGGCCTCAAATAGCAGGCTTACAGAGAAAATAAGAACTGGAGTGCTACCGCTTGAAGGATTTTTTAAAAGTGGGAAATAGTAGAGGCACATATCTTGGAGCTGAGTGTTTTGGGTGCTTCTTGAGGACACTAGCATTACTTTGGTGATCTGTAGTCCTGTGCAACCCTCGCATCTGAACTATGGCTGGATCTAACCTTGTTACAGTAGAGATCTGTGTAGGAATTTGACATTACAGAACTTAAGTACTCAAAATGAGTTGCCCTTGGCAAAGGGCTGGTATAACGCCTTCTCGATTGTTTTGTCCTCTGTACCAACTGGTCTGTCCAAAGAATAAATATGTTACAGTTACTTGCAAAAGGAATTTCTCATTTAGTTCAAATGGTAAAAGATTGTCTTTTTGGTGCTTTAGATCCCGTATTTGGTCCCTGCTGACCAGTTTAAACATATGTTACATGGGGGTCATGAACCTTACCAGTGAAATGTAGTCAGCACAGGCTAGAAATACTGCAGCAGTTCAGCAGCCTGGCAAAATGGTTTCCAGTAAGAAGTAGCAGAAAGAAAAGTTCTGTTTCTCCTGCCACCCCTTACCTCTTGGAGAAGTTACTTTCTGGCAGAGTGATTGTTCAATAGTGTATAGCAAGCTTATATATATTTTTCTATATATTTGGGAGCGTATAAGTGTTTTGTCCTATGGTTATCTAACCTCCCTAATCTATCTAGGGGGTTCTTCCCTAGGTTTGTGAACTAAAGCCAGTGTAGTTCTCTAACGCGATGTTGGATCAGTTTCTGTTTTCATGAACCTGAATTTAAATGCAAAAGTAACTACTCTGAAGTGGAGTACTCTCAGGTATTAAGGAAAGAGTTTTGTCTTCTGTATTTAAATTACCGTACTGTTGTCACAACACAATCTTTTATCCATGAAACCACCCAAGTTCCAACCTGGAATTTCAAGGTTTTCTGTCAGCAACATCCATCTTCTGGGGCCCTCCTCATATTAGCATTGATCTACAGAGGAAATAGAGAACATGGCTGTGTTATTATATACCCAGCTGCAATTTCTGTTCCAGTGATTGAGTGTACATACAGAATTTTTGAAACACGGCCATTCTAACTTATTTTGTCTTCCTGTCAATAGCATGGCACTTGTCCAAATTATGGATCAATATCAGCTGATCCTTTATGTTAAACTATAATGAATTTGCCTCTTATTGGAGATGTGATCTTGCTTCAGGCAATGCTTTTAACTGAGAACTTTTGGAATGGGAATGGAGGAGAGGGGAAACGGGTGGAGGAAAGACGTGAGGGGGGAATAGTAGGAGAAAAAGAGAAGTGAAAGGAGCAGGGACTGGGTTATGGAGAGAACTGGCTTGTTAGGACTTCTGATGGCATGGGTAAGAACTGTTGATCTCTCTCTCTCTCTCTTTCTCTCTTTCTCTCTTTCTCTTTCTTTCTCTTTTTGGGGAGGGATTACAGTCAAAACCCAGTGATAGATACTAGAAGTGAAATCCTAGCTCTCTTGAAATCTCTGACAAGACTTCCTTTAACTTCTGTTTTGTGGGTGCCTTACTTTGTTTCAAACAGTTTGCAAAATAGATGATTCAAAGAACAGAGGGGAAGTGGGATGAGGCAAGGTACAGGGAATAGGAGATGGAAAAGAGGTATTAGATCAACCTGTTTTCTACTTGCAGAGAAGTAGTATGGGCTCATCTCTACAGTGTCTTCTCTAGGTCTTTACCTAGCTCTGAAGAGTTTGAGGGTAGCCCTGTTCGGTAGCTGTAGCACAGAGTAGGTGCTGCCCTGCTTTTACTTTGATCCTTTTTCATTTTCTTGGGAAAACAATGTAGAGTAATCCCTTTGGTAATCCCATTTCTAGGGAAAAGAATTTGTGGAAGAAAGAGATGGTATGTCGGGCTTTTAGGAGAAGAGCCTGTGGGGTATTATATTAATAATTTTCTTTTGCAGGGAAAAACAGCAAAGTTTTTGAAACTGACCAAGTCAGTGGCTGAAGTTGACATAAATTTTCCTTTCTAGAATTGAAGTGACAATTTAAATCTTGATGAGGCATTTAAGAATAGGTTTGTCTCATTCATGGCCTCTCCCACAACTGTCTCTGAGCCGCTCTCTGTTGCATCTCAGTTTTGGTTACTATGGGTATCTCCAGGCTGGAGAACCCAGAAATGCTTCCAAGTCCAAGGATGTCTTGTTTGTGTCTTTGCCTTATATGGGAAGGGAACAGCAAGGCTTGAGGTACGCTGCCAGCCTCCCTTCCCCTTAGTTGCTCTGTGGAAGCAGTTAGGTACATCAACAGGGAGGGAGCTCTGGGACATGCCAGCCTGGTCTCCGAGTGGCTGACACACGGATCAGGACCCTGGGGTGTGTTGCAGCATGCCCCTTTGCTCAGACTAAATGCAGCCAATGTTGCTTTCTGACTCTCCTCTCCAGAGAGTATCCGGAGTTCCCAGGAGCTATTCTTCCACTGAAATCTGCCTTGATATGTATTCTCAACCAGCAGAGCTTTATTTTTACAAAGTAGTATATGAGAGGTTGTTATTTCTTATCTTCTCTTCCTCTTGTCTTCATCTCTTTCAGTCCTACAAGGCAGGGTAGGAAAAATAGCACCAAACTACATCCATACAGGTATGCACGCTTTTCACCTGCAAGGGTCTTCTCTAATACTTTCTTGTTTCGTTATCTCAGCTTCCTCCCTTAGAAGGATGTTTTACTGCTGTTTTGTCCTGGCACTTTCACTAATTGTTATGAGTGAATTATATGAAAGTACAATTGGAAAAGAAATTCTAAACAGTCTTACTCCAACAGTGCAAAGACAGAAATGCAATTTGCAATAAAGAGAGAGGGAATCTCTGTGTGAGAGTCATCCTCAAACTGGAGTAAGAGCTCCAAGTGCTCTGCTTAATTAGGAGTGTTTTGTAGCAGGCCCAGGCTTTTTCCTCTTACACTTAGACTCACATTCCCCTTGTTCTTTATTCTCTTCTCTTTTTCTGTATTATGCTATACAACAGTTCCTGTTCTCTTTCTTTTTCCTTATCCCTCCCAACCCCAACTATTCCAGTTTATAGCTTTTCCTGGTTCAGGAAGCTGTGCATGTATACTCCATCTATCTAAGTGTTGTTACTGCTCTTATTTACTTTATAGGCATATCTAGAATCACCCATTCAAATCTGGAGTGCTTGATTTGAGAAACACATGATAAAATCTTCATAAGGCTTGAAAATGTTATGATTGGATAGTACCGAGTATTAAAACTGAGATAAGTAAAGGGGATCAAGGAACAGAGTAAATGACTTGTTCACTGTCAGAGAATTGTAGCTGAGCTGAGTTGAGATTGCATAGTCTCTTATGGATATCTTTAATTCCAAGAACGTTCTTCCTTTCTTGGAACTTTAAGCAAAGAAAACCTGAGTAAGACTTCTCCATTTCAAGATACTGTAAGAGTGAATAAAGAAAAAGTTAAGACTGTGTGGCTAGATTAGTCAAGATGCTTTAGAAGTTTTAGTCTCTGGGATCCAACTCCTCTTTGATTACTATGTTATAATATTAGGTCCCTATGATTTCAAAAAAAAAAAAAAGTTCTTTTTTTTAACTCCTAAATTCTAAAGGTTAGCTAGCTATAACTTTGGAGAAAACTTTATAGTACTTACATGCCTCCAAGCCTATAACAGTTAAATATCTCAAGAGAATTTCCCTGTTTATAGGGCCCAGGTAAATAAGGACAGTGTTGTTATACCTGTTCTACCAGTGGGGAACTGAGGCACAAAACACTAATGTTATTCCCAGAGTGGTACAACAAAATTGGTAAAGCGGGATGGGAAATGCTTTTCTTGTTTTATGGAAAAAGTCTAAATTCTGAGGAATCCTCTCATCTCATATGTCATTTTGGGCACTTTATAAACTGAAATTAAGCCCCCCCCCCCCCCCCACTAGTTTGTGTCTGTAGAGAGATTTCAAGATTTTGATCTTAAAACGCTTCATTTCCATTTGGTAGTTTTTTAAAAATATAGATTAGTATTAAAAAACAAAATATAATTTTGACTGAAAACTGGAATTTTTCTTGTAAATTTAATTTTTTTCAGATGTCTTAATTAGTGTCATTTGTCAAAAGTGACTGCTCTCTGGAAAAGTTGTTATGCTGAATAAATTTTCAGCTTAAAAAACATGTCAAAGAGTCTAAGCAGCCATAGTCC